>NW_027252668.1:5031761-5333128 GCF_044704955.1 Pristiophorus japonicus | reverse complement strand
ATTACAGGCAAAATGCCGAGCAAACCAGCAGCACACTGGCACCTTAACAGTGTCTCATTGGTCTGCAGGCTTTTCTTAAATAGATTTGCTGAGTGGATATAAACTTATACCAGGTTTGCAGGTGTGATGCTCTATTCACATATTGGAGGTAGAAGAGATGCTGTGAGGTACTTTCAGTAGCTGAAAGTGATTAACAGACTAGATTTTGTGTTTAGTGAGCCTGGGCGTGTTACCAATACCAGCAAAATCGGGACAGTGCAGCATGGATATGAAAGTGGCTAAGTGACACAAACAGAGTAGTGGTGAACGGTTGTTTTTCAGACTGGAGGAAGTGGTGTTCCCCAGGGGTCAGTACTGGGGCCACTGCTTTTTTTGATCTATATTAATGACTTAGACTTGGGTGTACAGGGCACAATTTCCAAATTTGCAGATGACACAAAACTTAGCACAGTGAACAGTGAGGAAGAATAGTGATAGATCTTGAAAGACATATACAGGCTGGTGGAATGGATGGACATGTGGCAGATGAAATTTAACATAGAAAAGTTCAAAAGTGATACATTTTGGTTGGAAGAAAGAGGAGTGGAAATATAAACTAAAGAATACAATTTTAAAGGGGTGCATGAACAGAGAGACCCAGGAGTATATGTGCACCAATCGCTGAAGGTGGCAGCGCAGGTTGAGAAAGCAGTTAGAAAGGCTTATGGGATCCGAGGCTTCATGAATAGAAGTATAGAGTACAGAAGTGTGGATATTATGTTGAACCTGCATAAAATACTGGTTCGGCCTCAACTGGAATATTGTGACCAATTCTGGGTGATTATCATAGGCACCCCTCTGAATCGAGGCAGACTTGCTTCCACTCTAAAAATGAATCCTTAGGTGGCTGAACAGTCCAATATGAGAACCACAGTCCCTGTCACAGGTGGGACAGATAAGTCGTTGAGGAAAAGGGTGGGTGTGACAGGTTTGCCGCACGCTCTTTCCCATGCCTGCGTTTGATTTCTGTGTGCTCTCGGCGATGAGACTCGAGGTGCTCAGCGCCCTCCCGGATGCACTTCCTCCACTTAGTGCGGTCTTTGGCCAGGGACTCCCAGGTGTCAGTGGGGATGTTGCACTTTTTCCGGGAGGCTTTGAGGATGTCCATGTAACATTTCCTCTGACCACTTTTGGCTCGTTTGCCTTGAAGGAGGTCTGAGTAGAGCGCGCACTTTGGGTGTCTCATGTCTGGCATGCGAACATGTGGCTTGCCCAGCGGAGTTGATCAAGTGTGGTCAATGCTTCAGTGTTAGGAATGTTGGCCTGGTCGACGACGCTAATGTTGGTGCATCTGTCCTCCCAGGGGCTTTGTAGGATCTTGCGGAGACATCGTTGGTGGTATTTCGCCAGCGACTTGAGGTGTCCATGTCTCTGTGACATACAGGAGGGCAGGTATTACTACAGCCCTGTAGACCATGAGTTATGTCACAAATTTGAGGGCCTGGTCTTCAAACACACTTTTCCTCAGGTGGCCGAAGGCTGCACAGGTGCACTGGGGGCAGTGTTGAATCTCGTTGTCAATGTCTGCTCTTGTTGATAAGAGGTTGCCATATGGTCCACGTTGTCCAGGACCGCGCCGTGGATCCTTGATGACTGTGGGGCGGGGGGGGGGAGGTTTGTGGAGGACCTTTGTCTTACGGATGTTTAGCGTAAGGCCCATGCTTTTGTACGCCTCAGTAAATACGTTGACTATGATTTGGAAGTTCAGCCTCTATGTGCGCAGACACAGGCATTGTCCGCGTATGGTAGCTTGACGACCGAGGTTGGGCTGGTCTTCGACTTGGCCTGGAGACGACGAAAGTTGAACAGGTTCCTACTGGTTCTGTAGTTTAGTTCCATTCCAGCGAGGAGCTTGTTGACTGAGATGGAGCAATTCTGGGTACCGCATTTTAGCAAGTATGCGAAGTCTTTGGAGAGGGTGCAGAAAAGATTTATGAGAATGATTCAGGGATGAGGGACTTCAGTTACGTGGATAGTCTGGAGAAGCTGGGGTTGTTCTCCTCAGGGCAGAGAAGATTGATAGGAGATTTGACAGAGGTATTCAAAATCATGAAGGGTCTGGACAGAGTGGATGGAGTGGGATTAGCTGACGCTCTTGCAGATAGCCGGCATGGGTTCGATGGGCAAAACGGCCTCCTTCCGTGTTGTAACCAGTCTCTGATTCTAAGATGAAGAAAAACCTGTTGCCCAGGATGCTCCTTCTCCTGGGCACTGGGACCCAGTTGGGAACAGAGACCCTGAAGCCCCGTCCATTCTCTGTTCCTGAACCAAGATGGCCATGCATGCGCCCTGATCCCGCCCTGTGCAAGATGGCGGCCAGTGACCCTGCTCACCCGGGCCTGTCACCATGGGGCATGAGGGCTCTAATTTGGAGTCTGAGATTTATCTGTATCTAAACCGTGCTGTACCTGCCCTGGGATTGTTTGATGAGATAGTGTAGAGGGAGCTTTACTCTGAATTTAACCAGTGCTGTACCTGCTCTGCTAGTCTTCGACAGGAAGCTGTCGAGGAAGTGTTTCAATACATATGAAAAATGACGGACAGGGAAAGACCATCTGGTCCATCAAGCCTGTCCCACACAATTGCGATATATCACAGCATATACACTCCACTCCACCCGAATCCATGTGATCTCCTGGGAGAGGCAAAAAAACATTAAAAAAACCCAGGCCAATTTGGGAAAATAAAGTATGGGAAATTCCTCTCCGACCCATCGAAGCGATCGAAACTAGTCCAGATCATCACTCTGGCCATTAAATTCTCTGCAGTACCTACCTTCTGTAAGTGTTAATCTCCGCCGCAGCCACAAACAAATCCAGCTTTTGCTTGAAGGAATTCAGTGAGTCTGCATCCACCACATGAGAGGGCAGCTTGTTCCAGAGGTCTACTATTCTCTGGGAAAAGAACCACCTCCTGACATCTAACCTAGATGTACCCTTATACAACTTAAATTTGTGCCCCTGGTCCTGTCTAACCTACTTCATTGAAATAAATGGTCAGCTGGAACACTTTCACGTTCATTATCTTATAAACCTCAATCATATCCCCCTAAGTCTACGCTGCTCTAAGGAAAAGAGTCCCAACTCTTTTAACCTATCTTGATAACTAAGATACTTTAGACTTGGAATTAGTGTAGTGGCCCTCTTCTGCACCTTTTCCAGAGCCTCAATATCATCCACCATGTGAGGAGACCAAAACTGGACACAGTATTCCAAGTGCAGCCTGACTAAGGTGTATCAGGACAAAACAGTACGCCTCGTCTTATACTCCATTGTCCTATGGATACACCCAACACCCTATTTGCTCTAGCTATCGCTGCACAGCATTGCTCATGTACCTTTAAGGATGTATGCACTAGAATGCTGTGGAAGAACTTTAGTTCACGATATAGGAAGGGGTTAAATTTCTCTTTTCCTTTTAGTAAGTTTAATTCTGTGCTGAGACTGCAGAATCCTGCAAGGCCAGAAAATACTTGATGTCTCTTCTTTGTTAGAAAAGAACAGATAACATGAAAGCTGTACATCTGGTATTTGTATATGTTAAGATACCCCCATTGCCTGGACAAACTGATTTCTCTGATAAGAGGGGCTTTTAGTGATGATCTTGCTGACCCTCAAAGATTGAATAATGACGTGACAAGATACTGTTGGGCTGTGTAAACTGACCTTTGTGCCCTGTTTAGAATTGGTAATGTTCCTGAATAATGTAGGTGTCAATTGTAGAGATAAAATTCCTTTTTTTCTGTATAAAGATGGAACAAGTTTCTATAGAATTTCAGAGTATTTCCTTGGTAAGGACCAAGCATCTCTCCGAGATATCTCGCCTGTACATATTAAAAGAATCTCTTGAAGCAAGACTCTGAAATCTCCGCTTGAGTTACTTTAACTTAGAAATTTCCTCGACAGTTTCTGGCGTAGTCTGCAGGACCTCTGATAACGAGATCCCAAACGAACAAGTTTAAAAGTAAAAATTGGCTTAAAAGAAAAAGAGGAATTTTAAAAGGATTTTCCCAGCTTAAGGGGGAAAGTGCCTAGGCTGTCCTAGAAAAGGGGGCAAGCCGCCGAGATCCCGGAAGGGTGAGGCATAGGGTAGCTACCGTAAGAAGCTAAAATAACAAGAAAGCTAAAGGAGACCCGAGCCGAGCCGAAAAGAGACACCGGTGAGCGCTTTGTAAATACTGTGTGTGTATATATTTTTGTGGGCGTGTCTTAACCTCTCGTTTCAGGAAACACCGCGAGAAACTGCACCCGGAGAGAATGGGAAACAGCTCTAGTCGAGCAGGATGCTTGCGTCCAGTTCCTAGAAAAGGGAAGAAAACCGACCCTCCAACTAAAAGAATGAGTATGCAGCGTAAAACTGAAAAAAGGATTCGTAAGGTAGTAAAGCAACGAGAGAAGGTAGGAGATCCAATTGTGCCACCCGGCTCGCCGGCGGACACTGTAATTAAAGAAACAGGAGATGACCGATACGCGGTAACATTTAGTTGCGATTTATATGGTTGGTCTGATGGGGATTGGCCATATGGAGGAAGTTTTAAATTGTCTTTAATCGAAGAATGGAGGAAAATAACTAAGGAAGGGGGAGGAGACCCTACTTGGGACAAAGATTATATGGATAAATGTTTTATTAAATGGCTAGAGGTTGCAAAAAGACATCAGCCTCCGAAAGTAAAAATATCAGAGAATAAATCAGGAGAGAAAGAAAGGGGGAGCCAATCTGAGAGCTGGTATGGTCCTAAGGTCACAAACAACCCCAGCTCAGGCAGAAGCCGACTCTACCCTCCTCCTCCAAAATCCCCGAGTAATGATAGGAACCACAGCAGTTTTAAAACCCTGGTCTCCGGGAGAGGCCAGAGATATGATCTCTGCAGCCCCAAACCCGGTAAAGAAACCTGTTGCATTTCATAACTGGCTTGAGCAGACCTGGACAATTTATAATCCGCTACCAGGGGATGTTAAACTATTATTACAAGCAGCGTACGGATCTTCCTGGCAGGGAGTAAAAGATATGTTCCATATCCCGCCCGGAGAAGAAGGGGATTGGAGAGCTAATAATGATTTGCTAAATGAAGGAAACGAATCTTTAACACACTGGCTACAGAATAGAGGACGGAATGCAATTCTACAAGGGGCTAGACAACATGGGGATATAGGGGAGGTTACTCGCTGTTTGCAGAAAGCGGAAGAATCAATGATAGATTTCGCAGCCAGGTGGAAAAATAGCTGGGAGGAGTATGCAGGAATACCCTTAGATACGAATGAACCTTTAGCAGTACAAACACTGCTGAACTGCATGTTACCACAGCATGCAAAGACCTACAAAATTAAAGTTTTAGATTGGCAAGGAAAAACCTGGAAAGAGACAGTCACTGTCTTGGCAAACATGGACAGGGAGGGATTGTTCAATTACGTAAGTAAAACCAAAGCAACAGGTCAATATTACCAGCAGAGAGGCGGAGGGCAGGCGCAGAATCGAGGGGGATTTAGGGGTGGAGGAAGAGGAAGAGGACAGTGGTCACAGCGAGATCGCTCTCAAGATGAGTGTAGAAATTGTGGAAGAATAGGGCATTGGGCTCGCGACTGTAGATGCCCGCCCAAACAGAATAGAGGGTCGCAAGGGAACTTTTCCGAACCTCCACCTCCACCAGCCCCTCAATTTTCCTTTTCTAACCCCAATCCGTATCAATCAGCATAGGGATGCCCCAGAGGCATAACGGTACAGGCAGCGACTCTTCGCTTATCAACGGACATAGAAGAAAATCCCTTAGCAATACTAAAAGTAGGAAACACTTATGTAAAGTTCCTGGTGGATACCGGCGCCACTATGTCCTCTGTACCGCCCTCTGTGGGGTTACCCGTAAGCAACACCACTGTTTTAAGCATGGGTGTGGCCGGCGTCCCCTTGAAAGATTTTTTATCCGAACCTACTAAATTGACAATTGAAGGACAACAAGTTAATGACGAAACCCTGATAGTCTCTAAGACAACGCCTCTCCCTCAATTAGGAAGACAGACTTTGTGCAAACTAGGAGCCACAATATATTGCACAAAGGAAGGGATGTTTATGGAGATCCCTCCAAATAACATTCATCAGTTCTTTAATGGGATAGAAAGAGAGAAAGAGGAAAAGAATGAAGAAAGTGCTGCCCTTTATAGTTGGCAACTGAGTGGCAACTTCTACTCCCCCCTGATAAAAGAGGCAGTGGAAAACTTAAAGATTAAAATTGACCCTAATATTAAAGAGTTATTGTATATCATCTTAACAAGCTTTGAGGCAGTTCAGCTTCACTGTACAGCCTGGTATACTCGACACAGGGCTGAAGACTATCAGCGCTTTGTGCAACCGTTCTTAAATAAAAACGAAGTAATAGAAGCTACTCCCCACATTTATTTCGGATCTGAAGGGTTGGGGGTGGCCGTGGAGCTAACACCGTTACAACAAAAACGATTTAAAGAAGAAAATACGACACCCCATCTGACATTGGCTGTAAAGCCCCCAGCAAAACCTAAAGACATGGGCGGGATGATCTTAGACATAGAAGAGAAAAGACAGCGACCAGGTTATCAACCATGGGCGATGATAGAACTGCAGGATATACGGCTAGAATTTATCACCCGTGACAGAGGAATTCTCCACTGGGAGAGAAAAGGGCACGATGCTACGTTTGAAAAACAGCAACCCCCCGGACAAACTAGCCCTAACATACCAATGGCACTGAGTCAAGTGTCCCCCGAACTCTGGGCTAAACATAAAAACCATGTTGGACAAGTCTATTCTGCGGTGCCCCATAGGGTCCCCACCTAAAGTGGAATGGACCCCTGAGAGGGAAGAAGCATTTAAACAGTTAAAAAAAATGCTATTACTAACGCTCCAGCATTGGGACTTCCGAACTATTCGAAACCTTTTCAAATGTATGTGAATGAAAAAGAAGGATTCGCAACAGCAGTGTTAACCCAAGAACATGGTGGGGGAAATAGACCAGTTGCTTATTATTCGGTAATGCTCCCCCCAGTAGTACGAGGAATGCCTGCTTGTCTGCGTGCTGTAGCCGCTACTGCGGTCATGGTGGAAAAATCAGTACCAATTGTATTGGACTATCCGTGCACTGTTATCACCGCGCATGCGGTGCTGTTATTGTTGAATTCCGCAGCAACTCAGCATTTCACAGCATCCCGAAGGACAGGCTACGAGGTGCTGCTGTTGTCACACCCTAACTACACTTTTCGCCGTGCGCCTGCAGTAAACCCTGCTGTTTTTGTTCCTACCAGCTCCACTAGAGAAATAGAGGACCCAGACCAGCACGACTGTCTGTCAACAGTGGAGATGGCTACCATGCCTAGACCAGATTTGCTTACGGAACCAATGGACAATCCCGATCTCATTCTTTATACAGATGGGTCGTCTCACAGACCATCAGACAATTTGCTCCTGGCAGGCTATGCTATTGTGAACCCATATGAAATTGTTGAGGCATTTGCCTTGCCCCCCGGAACCTCGGCACAGGCAGCTGAATTGTTCGCCCTAACTAGAGCATGTATATTAGCTAAAAAATCAATCTTCTAATATATATACCGATTCAAGATATGCATTTGGTGTAGTCCATGATTTTGGACAACTATGGAAAAACAGAGGCTTCATCACCTCTGGCGGGAAGCATATTAAGCACTCACAATTAGTGCTTAACCTGATAGATGCCATTCAATTGCCAAAAAGGGTTGCTGTTATTAAATGCGCAGCCCACACAACTGGTGAAGATGAAGTATCAATAGGAAATAGGAGGGCCGACGAGGCGGCCCGACGAGCCGCTTTGGAACAGACGTGCTGCCTACAGGCAGCCTCAGTCTCCCCTCTGCCAACACTGAGCGCCCAACAACTTGAAATAGCACAGCAACAAGTTACAGTGCAGGAAAGAAAAACATGGGAGAAACAAGGATGTTTTTTTAAAAATATCTGGACCCATCCTGACGGACGAACTGTATGTCCCAGGTCTTTGTTTTTGCCCTTGTCTCGCCTAGCTCATGGTCAGGCTCACATGGGCAAAGGAGGGATGATACATGCTATCAATGCGCAATGGTATGCACCAGGAATAACAGTAATAATTGAGAAAATTGCTAAAACCTGCCAAATTTGCCAACAAAACAATAGAGGAAAGACGCCTGCAGAATATGACCATCTACCCCAACCAAGCATGCCCTTTGAAAATTTGCAAATTGATTTTGTCCACATGCCTCCAGTATTAGGCTTTAGTATCTATTAGTAATAGTAGATATGTTTACAAGGTGGGTAGAGGCATATGCAACAAGGAAGGATGATGCCCGAACAGTAGTGAAGATCCTATTTAAAGAAATAGTGCCAAGATATGGGATACCTATGGGAATCAACAGTGACAGAGGAACACATTTTACAGGAAAAATAGTGCAGAATCTAGCCGAAGCGCTAGGTTTCCAGTGGAAATTGCACATACCGTATCAACCTCAGTCCTCAGGCATGGTGGAAAGAGTCAATGGAGTGATAAAGTCCACCCTTACTAAAGTATGTCAAGAAACAGGACTAAAATGGCCAGATGCCCTTCCATTGGTACTATATACCATAAGAAACCAAAAGAACCGAAATACTGGTTTGACACCCCATGAAGCCTTATTAGGAAGGCCAATGCCTACTGGTGTGAAACCGCCACTAGGAGCAGAAAAGGTAGCATTAATTTGGAATGACGAAAAGTCGCTAAAATATGCTCAGGCCATGTGTGAAATAGCGAGAAGCCTGCATGAGCGAATAAAACAGACCCAAGTACCTCCGTCAGAGGGAAACATGCACCCTTTCAGGCCGGGAGAGCAAGTATTAGTGAAAACTCTAAACAAGGAATCTTTTTCTCCTAGGTGGAAGGGACCATATCAGATAATCCTCACAACAAGAACCGCCCTGAAACTGGAAAAACATCCAAATTGGATACACGCCACCCGATGTAAATACTACCTTCCAGACGAAACACAGCAAGAAGAAGAAATACCGAGCTAGGGCGGACACACCCCGAAAAGAACTGTACTCATCCCCTTTTGTTTCTACCGAGACAGGCTGGACTAAGAGCATAATACCCCGAAGTATCAAGCTAGATGTCAGAACTTGCCTGTATACCAATTTGGGTCTTTATCTTGTAGATCACTGTTACTATTGTACTAGTAAGCTATTATTTTAACGAATTGGTTCAGGAGCATTATAGAAGAAAACAAAGGGAGGAAGATGAGGAAGGACTCCTGGCAAAACTATCAGGGGACACTGGGTATGTTAATCCTTCTGGCAGTGGGAAGAGTTAAAACAGAAGAAAGGTTTATAAAAGAAGGTAAAATATGGAAAGGAGAAATGGCCTGGGGCACGATTGACAAAGCAGGACAGCAGGACACTTATGTATGTTCGGAAAAAGAGGATTGCAAAGTGGGGAACTTCACAGTAAGGTGTGAGGCCTGCGGAATGACATGCCTGACCAGCAAGGAAATAGCTGAGAGCCAAGAAACTAATGGCACGTTTTGTGACCCCGAAGAAGATTGTCATTTTAAAATAGAAAACAGAGGATGGGTAAAGTGCATGAACCGTACAAAAGAGAGATCCGGGCCATTTAAAACGGATATTGACCACCTGCATATCGGTAGTAAGATCCCCAGGTATAGTAAATTTAACCATACAAATCCTATATCCGCTAAGGGAGAGGGATGGTTGCAACACGACCAGTGTTGGAGTCACACTGGACCGATCCTTGAGAAAAAAGCGAGACGTGCTGGGAACTGTATTAGGTGGGGTAGGAGTAGGAATGGGAGCCTTGAACACAATAGATATAGAGACCCTGCAAAACAAAATCCAGGTTGTAGGAGGACTAATAGGAGAAAGTATAGAGTTGAGAAACGCGTGGGATGAAGGGCTACAGCAACTACAGGTATCTGGCTACATAACAGACAAGTAATGAACCTAGTAGAAAAAATAGAGCAGAAAAATGTGATCGTGAAAGGAAGGTTAAACAGAATAGAGGGACAGTTAGATGACTATAATGAAAAAGAATGTTTAGAGATGAGACCTTACCCCGAGGGGTATGAGCCTCCCTTTTCTTTCTAAGAAGGAAAGCATGTTGATCATTAAAGATAAAAGATCAACAAGGAGGGAGTTGTGGAAGAACTTTAGTTCACGATATAGGAAGGGGTTAAATTTCTCTTTTCCTTTTAGTAAGTTTAATTCTGTGCTGAGACTGCAGAATCCTGCAAGGCCAGAAAATACTTGATGTCTCTTCTTTGTTAGAAAAGAACAGATAACATGAAAGCTGTACATCTGGTATTTGTATATGTTAAGATACCCCCATTGCCTGGACAAACTGATTTCTCTGATAAGAGGGGCTTTTAGTGATGATCTTGCTGACCCTCGAAAAGATTGAATAATGACGTGACAAGATACTGTTGGGCTGTGTAAACTGACCTTTGTGCCCTGTTTAGAATTGGTAATGTTCCTGAATAATGTAGGTGTCAATTGTAGAGATAAAATTCCTTTTTTTCTGTATAAAGATGGAACAAGTTTCTATAGAATTTCAGAGTATTGCCTTGGTAAGGACCAAGCATCTCTCCGAGATATCTCGCCTGTACATATTAAAAGAATCTCTTGAAGCAAGACTCTGAAATCTCCGCTTGAGTTACTTTAACTTAGAAATTTCCTCGACAAATGCCCAAATCTCTTTCTATCTCCACCATCTTTCATGCCTTTCCCTGGAGCGTGCATGAATGTTGAGCATTTGCCCTGCCCACATATATACCACTGCACTTATCTAAGTTATATATCATTTTCCAGTCATGAGGCCAGACTCCCAAAACTTTAAGATGAACCTGAATCAGACGAGCCACTCCTACAGTTCTAGCACTTGCACAGATCTTGGTATCATTTCCAAATTTGCAAACTGTGTGCCCAACCCCAAAATCCAGATCCTTAATATAATTAGTGAAAAGCAACGGTCCCAGCACTGATCCCCGCGGGACACCACTGGTGACCGGTCTCCAAACAGATCCAAATCCATCTATAACTGCTCTTTACCTGCATCTTGCCAGCCAGATCTGTATCCAGCTCAATATATTTCCACTAATACCAGAGACTCCCATCTTATAGAGAAGCTTCTTGTGTGGTATCCTGTCAAAAGCTTTTTGGAAATCTAAGTAGACAATGTCTACTGGGCTTCCCTCATCCACCAACTTTGTAACTTTTTCAAAAAATACAATTAGACTTGTGAGACATGAACTCTTTTTTTATGAAGCCATGTTGGGTGCCCCTAATATGCCCCTCCCTATCCAAGTATTCATATATTGCATCCCTTAATGATTCTTTCAAGCATCTTACCTATTGCTGATATTAAATTGATGGGCCTATAGTTACCTGGGTCTGCCTTGCCACAATTTTTTAAAATGGGGACTTCAGCAGCCTCCTTCCAGTCTGAAGGAACCATTCCGAACCATTCGGACAGGTTACACCTCAACAGAGACGGGACCAATGTTCTCGCGGGTGGTTTTGATAGTACAGTTGGGAGGGCTTTAAACTAGCTTGGCAGAGGGATAGGAACCCAGGAGAGGGCTCAGCTAGTTAGAGTGGGTGAGAGCTCAGATGAACAGGACCCCAAGAAAGAATGCAAGAGGTAGGAGGCAACAGAGCAGAGTAGCACTGGCGTAAGTGTAAACCACAAAGTGATAGGAAGGGACAATATGTATGAATATAAAGGGGCTGCAGGAGGGGTCAAAACTAAAAATCATGGTTTAAAAACGAGTATTAAAACACTCTACCTAAACGCACGCAGCGTTCGAAATAAAATAAATGAGTTGACGGCACAAATCATTACAAATGGGTATGATTTGATGGCTATTACAGAAACGTGGTTGCAGGGTGGCCAAGACTGGGAATTAAACATACAGGGGTATCTGACAATTCGGAAAGATAGACAAGAAGGGAAAGGAGGTGGGGTAGCTCTGTTAATAAAGGATGATATCAGGGTAGTTGTGAGAGATGATATTGGCTCTAATGAACAAAATGTTGAATCATTGTGGGTGGAGATTAGAGATAGTAAGGGGAATAAGTCACTGGTGGGCGTAGTTTATAGGCCTCAAAATAATAACTTCATGGTGGGGCGGACAATAATCAAGGGCATAATGGAGGCATGTGAAAAAGGAATGGCAGTAATCATGGGGGATTTTAACCTACATATCGATTGGTCAAATCAAATTGCACGGGGTAGCCTTGAGGAGGAATTCATAAAATGCATACAGGATTGTTTCTTAGAACAGTATGTTACAGAACCTACAAAGGAGCAAGCTATCTTAGATCTGGTCCTGTGTAATGAGACAGGAATAATAAAAGATCTCCTAGTAAAAGATCCTCTCAGAATGAGTGATCATAGTATGGTTGAATTTGTAATACAGATTGAGGGTGAGGAAGTAGTGTCTCAAACGAGCAAACTATGCTTAAACAAAGGGGACTACAGTGGGATGAGGGCAGAGTTGGCTAAAGTGGACTGGGAACACAGACTAAACGGTGGCACAATTGAGGAACAGTGGAGGACTTTTAAGGAGCTCTTTCATATATACCAGTGAAAAAGAAGGGCGGTAAGAGAAGGGATAACCAGCCGTGGATAACCAAGGAAATAAAGGAGAGTATCAAATTAAAAACCAATGCATATATGGTGGCCAAGGTTAGTGGGAAACTAGAAGATTGGGAAAATTTTAAACGACAGCAAAGAATGACGAAGAAAGCAATAAAGAAGGGGAAGATAGATTACGAATGTAAACTTGCGCAAAACATATAAACAGATAGTAAAAGCTTTTACCGATATATAAAACGGAAAAGAGTGACTAAAGTAAATGTTGATCCCTTAGGAGATGAGAAAGAGGATTTAATAATGGGAAATGTGGAAATGGCTGAGACCTTAAACAATTATTTTGCTTCGGTCTTCACAGTGGAAGACACAAAAACCATGCCAAAAATTGCTGGTCACGGGAATGTGGGAAGGAAGGACGTTGAGACAATCACTATCACTATGATTAGGTGGGTAGTGCTGGACAGGCTAATGGGACTCAAGGTAGACAAGTCCGCTGGTCCTGATGAAATGCATCCCAGGATATTAAAAGAGATGGCGGAAGTTATAGCAGATGCATTCGTTATAATCTACCAAAATTCTCTGGACTCTGGGGAGGTACCATTGGATTGGAAAGCAGATAATGTAACACCTCTGTTTAAAAAAGGGGGCAGACAAAAGGCAGGTAACTATAGGCCGGTTAGTTTAACATCTGTAGTGGGGAAAATGCTTGAAGCTATCATTAAGGAAGAGATAGCGAGACATCAAGATAGGAATAGTGCAATCAAGCAGACGCAACATGGATTCATGAAGGGGAAATCATGTGTAACTAATTTACTGGAATTCTTTGAGGATATAACGAGCATGGTGGATAGAAGTGTACCGATGGATGTGGTGTATTTAGATTTCCAAAAGGCATTCGATAAGGTGCCACACAAAAGGTTACTGCAGAAGATAAAGGTACATGGAGTCAGAGGAAATGTATTAGCATGGATCGAGAATTGGCTGGCTAACAGAAAGCAGAGAGTTGGGATAAATGGATCCTTTTTGGGTTGGAAATCGGTGGTTAGTGGTGTGCCACAGGAATTGGTGCTGGGACCACAACTGTTTACAATATACATAGATGACCTGGAAGAGGGGACAGAGTGTAGTGTAACAAAACTTGCAGATGACACAAAGATTAGTGGGAAAGCGGGTTGTGGAGAGGACACAGAGGCTGCAAAGAGATTTAGATAGGTTAAGCGAATGGGCTAAGGTTTGGCAGATGGAATACAATGTCGGAAAATGTGAGGTCATCCACCTTGGGGGAAAAAAAAACAGTAATAGGGAATATTATTTGAATGGGGAGAAATTACAACATGCTGTGGTGCAGAGGGACCTGGGGTTCCTTGTGCATGAAACTCTTTTGAAGTTTACCTGAAAAAGCATAAACATTAAACCATGCCACCCGACCTGGGTGACACACCAGACATTTACAAGGCCCTTTTTTTTCTTTTTTGTGTTTTTTTTTGTGTTTTTCTTTGGGCACTAAAATCACATTTTTTCCTCCAGTGCCCCCTATAAAAGGGGAGGGGGACACTAATAGCACCGGCAATTAAAACAAATTAAACTTTAAAACGTAAACTCAAATTAAAATTTGGTTGCCGGGCGTGATGATGCACTCCAGTCCCTTCAGTGCCCACCTCTCGCGGAAGGCCGCGAGTGTACCGGTGGACACCGCGTGCTCCATCTCCAAGGACACCCTGGACCGGATGTAAGAGCGGAAGAGAGGCAGGCAGTCAGGTTGAACGACTGCCCGCTGCCTGGACCGGCTGATGGCACCCTTGGCCGTGCCCAGGAGCAGTCCTACGAGGAGGCCCTCAGACCTACCCGCTCCCCTCCGCACAGGGTGCCCAAAGATCAGGAGAGTGGGACTGAAGTGCAGCCAGAATTTCAGGAGCAGCCCCTTTAAATAATGGAACAGGGGCTGCAACCTCGTGCACTCAATAAAAACATGGAACACGGACTCCTCCAGACCGCAGAAATTGCAGGCGGCCTGGGAGTCCGTGAACCGGCTTAAAAATTTGTTGCACGGCACATCTCCGTACACCACCCTCCAGGCCGATGAATAGTGGGAGGACTCCCGCATAGAGTGCCCTCCATCGGGGACCCCCGCCTCCTCCGGATGGCAAGATGGTACGCCATGCCGTGTCCGGACGGCCGGCGAGGATGGCAAAGTTGAGAGTGCGCCGGAGCAGCCCGTACAGGAAACCCCTCTGCGCGGAACTGAAAGGCACGGAGGGGATTTCCCCGAGGCGGCTCAAGTTGTGAGGCGCCGGCCGCCGAGGGAGTTTCCGGGGTTTGGCGCCGATGAGGAATTCCGTCCGGACGGGGGTCAGTTTGGACGGGATCTCCCCACGTGCTTGAGCCTCCTCGATGCACCTAACAGAGTCAGGGCCCAAAGCTGTTTTTAGCGACTCGATGGCTTCGGCCACACGGCGGACGTCTGCTGAATTTAGGCGCCGCGCCAGCATGCCTGGCGCCATCCAGCCCGCTCCTCCGCCATCGAGCAGGTCCCTGACCCTGGTCACCTCACCAGCCACAGCCCTCTCTTCCGACCGCCACATAAAACCTCGGCCGTGGAGGTACGGATTCCCGAGCAGCGGCTCCTGCAGGACGGCCGCCACTCCAGCCGGCGGAGAGCTGCGCTTGGTGGAGACTTTGTTCCAGACCCTGATGAGTTCCTTGTAAAAGACAGGCAGCTCCCGGAGGGCGGTCCTGACACCCCCCAAGTTCACAAACAGGAGCTGCGTGTCATAATTGAGGTCGCGCTGCTGGCAGAAGAAATATGTCGCCAGAGAGCACCACCTAGGAGGGGGCTCGACGTAAAGGTATCTCTGCAGGGTTTGAAGACGGAAAGTCGCGAGCTGGGCGCTGACGCACACCAACGACTGACCACCCTCCTCAAGCGGGAGACTCAAGACCGCAGCAGAGACCCAGTGCTTCCTGCTGTTCCAGAAGAAGTCCACCAGCTTCTTCTGTATCTTGGCGACAAACGCAGAGGGAGGGGTCAAAGTGACCAGCCGGTACCACAACATTGCGGCCACCAGCTGGTTTATGACTAGCACTCGACCCCTGTAGGACAGCACTCGGAGCAGTCCTGTCCAGCGCCCGAGGCGAGCGGCGACCTTGGCCTCCAGCTCCTGCCAGTTCGCCGGCCAGGCTTCCTCGTCGGGGCTAAGATAGACTCCCAGATAGAGGAGATGGGTCATGCTCCAGGCAAAAGGCCTGAGCTCCTCCGGCAGGGAGTCCACCCGCCACTGACCCACCAGGAGTCCGGAACATTTTTCCCAGTTGATTCTGGCGGAGGATGCGGCCGAGTAAATCTCCTGGCACTCATGCATCCTCTGCAGGTCAGCGGGATCCTCTACCGCGAGCAGCACGTCATCGGTGTAAGCCGAGAGGACGACCTCCACGCCCGGCCCTTGCAGAGCCAGTCCCGTCAACCTCGTCCGCAGGAGACGCAGGAAAGGCTCCACGCAGATGGCAAATAACTGGCCGGACATGGGGCATCCCTGGCGCACCCCTCTCCGAAAGCGAAGGGGCGCCGTCAAGGACCCGTTAACCTTAATCAGACACTCCACGGCGGCGTACAAAAGTCGGATCCGGGTGACGAAATGCGTCCCGAACCCGAAAGCGCGCAGAGCTCCGAGCAGATAGTCGTGATCCACCCTGTCGAACGCCTTCTCTTGGTCGACAGATAGGAAGGCGACCGACAGACCAGCCTCCTGGGAATGATGGATGAGGTCCCGGACCAGATGAATGTTGTCGTAGATTGTCCGGCCCGGGACCGTGTAGGACTGGTCAGGGTGGATCATGTGGTCCAGCACGGCACCAAGGCGAGCAGACATCGCCCTAGCGAAGATTTTGTAGTCCGTGCTGAGGAGGGAGCCCGGGCGCCAGTTCTTAAGGAGGCAGAGATCACCCTTCTTAGGCAGCAGGACGATGACTGCCCTGCGCCAAGAGAGGGGCATCTCCCCGGTCGCCAGACTTTCCCCCAGGACCCGCGCGTAGTCGCTCCCCAGGACGTCCCAGAACGCCCTGTGGAACTCCACGGTCAGCCCGTCCAGCCCCAGGGTTTTTCCCCTCGAGAGCCGGTCAAGGGCACCGGTCAGCTCCACCAGGCTTAGCGGAGCTTCCAAATTTTCACCGCACTCCGGGCTGACTTTCGGCAGGTCCTCCCACAAAACTCTACGCGCTTCCTCGCTGGACGGATCCGGAGAGAACAGAGCCCCGTAATATTCACGGGCCCTGTTGTTGACGCCCTCCGGATCCGAGACGAGAGAGCCGTCGTCGGCCAGCAGCGTCAAGAGCTGCTTACGGACACTCTGCCTTTTTTCCAGCGAGTAGAAGAAGGGGGAGCCGCGGTCCAGATCCCGCAGGAACCGGATCCGCGACCTCACGAACGCGCCTCGGGACCCGACGAGTTGCAGGTCCTTCAGCGCGGCCTTCTTAGCTTCGTACACTGTCCGCAGGGCCGGGTCCTCGACGACTTGACCGAGACGGGATTCCAGGTCGAGCACCTCTTTTTCTAAGCGCCCGACCCTGGCCACCCGCCTCTTGGTCGACCCCCTCGTGTACTATTGACAGAAGACGCGGACGTGAGCCTTGCCCACGTACCACCATAGCCTCAAGGAGGGGAAGCCCCCCTGCTTCCTTCTCCAGTCGACCCAGAATCGACGGAACGAGTCCTGGAACCGCACGTCCTCCAGCAGCCGGTTGTTAAAGTGCCAGTACGCGGACCCCGTACTCGCGCGGAGCGAAGCGAGCTCCACCCACAGCAGGTGGTGGTCCGAACACGGCACCGGCAGCATGAAGGCCGCCGGGACGCAGGAAACGTATGCCTGAGACACGTAAAGGTGGTCGACTCTGGACCATCCTACTCCAGGCCTCACCCAAGTAAAGGCGCTGGAGTCGGGGTGGAGATTTCGCCAGACGTCCACCAAGTCGAAGGACCCGACCAGGTCCCTCAACTTCTCGATCGCCGTCATGCTCTGAGGAGCACCGGAGCGGTCCCTCGCCTCGAGGGTGCAGTTAAAATCCCCCCCGAGGACAATGCAGTCGCCGACATCGACGGAGTCAAGAAGAGCGGACATTTCTTCGAAGAAGCGCGCTTGCTACGGGCCGGGCTGAGGGGCGTACACGTTCACGAGATGGAGCGGCACGTCCCCCTGGCGAACCGTTACGTGCAGCAAGCAGCCTGGCACGGGCTCCTCGACCCCCAAGATCTCCGGCTGAAAATGCCACCCCACTAGAAGTGGCGGTGAAGTGGCTCATGCGGACCTCTCCTTGCCATTCCAGGAGCCACGTGGCTTCGTCTCCCGGAACGGTGTGGGTTTCTTGCAGGAAGCACACCGCATATTTCCCCTCCCGCAGGAGTGAAAAATTGTCAAATCTACGGCGTGCCCCTCTGCCGCCGTTGATGTTGAGGCTGGCTATGGTTATCTTCATGGCAAAAGCATAGTGCAACCTCTACCTTAACCTATTGTGGGGGAGGGAGCAGAGTCTTTTCTTGACCTCCACTCCCTCTGCAGCCCAGCGAGGAGTCCCTCGAGCTCGCGCTGCTCAAGGTGTTGCTCCTTTGTCAAGGACCCACCCGCGGCCAAGGTTTTAGCGGCGGCGCGGACGGACCCCTTGATCAGCTCTGGCTCGGACCATTTTTCCAGGGCCAGTCGGGCTTGATTGCAGCGACCCCGGCTCTGGGTCAAAAAGTCCCGGAGTTCCTTTGCAGGAATGAGGAGGGTCTCAGCGGCGGTTGCGAGCAGATCCACCGCTTCACTGGCAGTGGTCTCTAGATCTTCACCCGCGTCCTCCACCGAGTCCCCGTCCTCCTCCGGGAGGTGGCCGCCAGCAGCCGGCCCATCGACCGCACAAGGTACGGCAAATGACCCGGCCGCTCCAACCGGCCCTGGCTCTGCCCCGATCCCACCCCCAGGATCGTCGGCAGAGGAGTCCCCACTGGGCTCTTTTAAAATTGGTGCTGGGTCGGGAAGCGACAGCGGAAGGGGTTCCTCCTCCGCCCCAGGAGCCGGGGAACACGGAGAGACCCGGTTTAGGAAGTTCTCCAGGTCCACCAAGTCCCTCAGCTCCAAAGTAGGGGGCGAGGGTTGTTGTTCTTCCCCCTCCCCGCCGCCACCCCCGGCCCAGCGTGTGGATGTATGTTAAAATTGTTTGCAGTGTTAGTTTCTGCCGAGTCGAGCAAATCTCGGGGGAAGTTGGGTATTGGCTGGGCGGGCTCAGGTTCGGCCTTTTCGGCCCCGCCCGCCTCAGTCCCCGGGACGCTCGACCCGGCGGCTACGCATTCTTCCGCTGGCCCCACGCCCCCCACGACAGGCAGATCTTTCACGCCATCCCCAGGAGGCAGCGGCTGGGCAGCCTCGACTGTCTCACCCTCCCCGGGGACAGATTCCTCGTGCCTACGGCGCAGTTTGGGGGCGCCGGTGGGGGACGCGGGACACGCGGCGGGCACCGACTCCTCCGCGGAGGGATGTTGTTCCCCCTCAACCTCATTGGAGCGGCGCCTCCTTTTTTTCCTGGGGGTGCGCGGAGGCAGGGAGACCCCCATGTCTGCCGAGGCCTCCCGCTCCACCCCCCCCTTTTCCTTTTCTTGCCCGCGCCCGGGCCCCTCTGTGGTGTTGTTCAAGGGCTCGGGCACGGGCTCAGGGCACCCAGCACTCGCCGATGACTGGGTTGGGCCGAGCGCGGTAAACAAATTGTTTGGCGCACCGAGGGGACCCGCCTCTAGATGTTTCGCCTTGTTCCGCACCTTCTTTCCGGTCGGACGCTCTCCCTCCCCCCCGCCGGAGGCCCTGAAAACAAAGGCCTCCGATGATGCCCGCGCACCTATGGCTCCCGGCACGCGGACGCAACTAGGGGGAGGGGTGGCGGCGGTGGCGGCGCCAGCCTCGGCCGCCCTCGGTGGTTTGGCGGCCTTGGAGGCGGGGCAGTTCTTACGAACATGCCCCACTGCACGCCGTCCGACGTCCAGAAGACGCGGTAGGCAGTCCCCTCGTGCACCACATTAAAATGCCCTTCCGTCGTCTCCTCCCGCGCCAGCCGGACAAAAAGCTGGCGGCGGAAGGAGAACACGTGGCGCAGGCTGTTCTCCCTGAGGCCGAACGGTATGGGGTTAATCCCCGACCTTACCTCCCCCAGTTGGTGTAGTTGAGGGAGGAGGAGCTCAGCGGGAACAAAGGGCGGGACGTTCGATATGATGACCCTCTGCGCGGTGGCCTCGAGAGGGTCCACCGGCAGGAATGTCCCGCCCACCGTGAGCCCCCTTTCAAGGGCCAGGGACACCGCCCGCTCCGACCCCAGGAAGAACACGGCCTTCCCATACATCTTAGAGGCTGCGACAATGGCCGAGGGGCCGACTACCCCAGCCATCGCCCGCACGCACTCCTCGATGCTCATTGTGGGGTGAGTGTAGCTCTTGACCCCGTGTTTGTTAGTTATAATTCTGAATGGTGGCAGGGCAGCAGGTGGCGCAGGAGGTACCGTGGATGTGGATGCCGCCTGCGCATAAGTCCTAGCTGGCCCTGCCACCGGCGTGGATGGGGTCGCCATCACGGGGTCCCTTTAAGGGCCACACCCACCCCAAAGTCACAGGCCTTAATGGTCTTTAAATGGCCTCGTTCAAAAGACTGAGCAGAGGAGCTCTTAACGAGGCACACCTCTCCCCTAGTTGACAATTGGGGAGGGGCCTTGCTCCCTCTGCTCAGTTGTCTTAATTGTTTTATATTTTTCCAATCAATTTGGGAGGAAGGGCTCTCAGAGAGAGAGGGGAGAAACAGAGAGTAACAGAGAAAGAGAGAGGGGGGTGGGAAGGGGGGAAAACTGCGAGGGCAGGTCTCCCCTCGCAGCTGTGGGTGGGTGAAATCCCCAGATGGCAAACAAAAATGGTCTTTGGGGTGGTCTTCGCGTGAGGGGAGAAGATGTCTTCACCTGGTGCAGCTGGAGCCACACAGGCACACACTCCCAACGATGTTAATTAGGGTGGATTAATTGTTTCTTCAGCCTGATAGCTCCAGCTATCCCAGGCTAGGCAATGGGGGAGAGGTGCTTCACTTTGTTCACACACTTCCACACACACACACCCCCCGCGATGTTCCGGCCCTCGAAAAATCTTCTTTCCTCCCCCCACCAATACAATAAAGTCTTTTAGGGACTGCACCAATACACCCACCTGTAGAATGGTAGAGTCTCCCTCCTTCCACACTGGATGTTGTTGTTGGTCTTTCCCCCTCTCTCCAACTCTTTGTAGAAATGGTAAAGTTGTTCAAGTTTTCTGCTTTCCTCCTCTCCCTCTGGATGAATGTTGGTGGTGAAGCCCCTTCCTTCCTTCTCTTCCTGGGCTGATTCACAGGCCCAGCCAGGAGCTCCAACAGGAGCTGCTCTCCTCACTGCTCACTCAGCCAACTGAGCAGGACACGCCGCCAAGCTCCACGATTGGTAATCCCAAAAAGTTAGTTTGCAGGTGCAGCAGGTAATCAGGAAGGCGAATGGAATGTTGGCCTTCATTGCGAGAGGGATGGAATACAAAAGCAGGGAGGTCCTGCTGCAACTGTATAGGGTATTGGTGAGGCCGCACCTGTAGTACTACGTCCAGTTTTGGTCACCTTACTGAAGGAAGGATATACTAGCTTTGGAAGGGGTACAGAGACGATTCACTAGGCTGATTCCGGAGATGAGGGGGTTACCTTATGATGATAGATTGAGTAGACTGGGTCTTTACTCGTTGGAGTTCAGAAGGATGAGGGGTGATCTTATAGAAACATTTAAAATAATGAAAGGAGAGACAAGATAGAGGCAGAGAGGTTGTTTCGACTGGTCGGGGAGACTAGAACTTGGGGGCACAGCCTGAAAATATGGGGGAGCCAATTTAAAACCGAGTTGAGAAGGAATTTATTTTCCCATAGTGTTGTGAATCTGTGGAATTCTTTTCCCAAGGAAGCAGTTGAGGCTAGCTCATTGAATATATTCAAATCACAGATAGATAGATTTTTAACAATTTAGGGAATTAAGGGTTATGGGGAGCGGGCGGGTAAGTGGAGCTAAGTCCACGGCCACATCAGCCGTGATCTTGTTGAGTGGCGGAGCAGGGTCGAGGGGGTAGATGGCCTACTCCTGTTCCTAATTCTTATGTTCTTATTAATGTTGGGGAAGTCCAGAACCAGGGGTCACAGTCTACGGATAAGGAGTAAGCCATTTAGGACCGAGATGAGGAGAAACTTCTTCACCCAGAGAGTGGTGAACCTGTGGAATTCTCTACCACAGAAAGTTGTTGAGGCCAATTCACTAAATATATTCAAAAAGGAGTTAGATGTAGTCCTTACTACTCGGGGGATCAAGGGGTATGGCAAGAAAGCAGGAATGGGGTACTGAAGTTGCATGTTCAGCCATGAACTCATTGAATGGTGGTGCAGGCTCGAAGGGGCGAATGGCCTACTTCTGCACCTATTTTCGATGTTTCTATTCCAGATTGCAGTGAGCTATTTAAAATACAGGCCAGGGGCTCGCACAGCACATGTCCCATCTCCCGGAGGACCCTCGGGTGGATATTATCCGGCCCTGCTGCTCGATCTATTTTCAAGTTCTTAATTTTTTCTAAAACAATCTGGTTATATAAGTTAATGTTACTGATGAAACTTGTATTAAATTCCAATATTCAAGGGTGAAGACTGATGCAAAGTACTCATTTAATATTTCTGCCATACTCAGTGAGTCCTTTGTAACCTGTCCTTGAACACCCTTCAGTGGCCCAAAACAGTCTTTGATAGTTCTCTGACTCTTCACATAACTCAAAAAGCTCTTCCCATGACTGCCACAGTTGTCCACAATCCTTTTTCCCATTAGCCTTTTTGCTGATCGAATAGCAGCCTTCGTTTTCTTTAATTGTTCCTTGTATTCACCCTATTTATTTGAGTGTTAAATGATTTAATTTATAGAGACATTTCTGTTTATATCTGATTTGTCTTTGTACAGAGCCAGTCGGCCACCTTGGCTTTTTCTCACCACATGTCTATCTTTTGATTTTGTCAACATGTTGGTTTTCAACATTTTTAATCGTATTCTTAAAAACTTTCCATTTATATTCAGCATCGGTCGCATCAGCACCGAGGGGGGTTGGCCAATTTACCTGTTGCAAGTCCTCTGCCATTTTGGAGAAGTTTGCCCGTCTGAAATGTGGTGCGAGTCGCAGGTTCTCAGTCCCTTTGGTTCTCCCGGCCAATTGGGAGCGTATAATGTGATCAGTGTTGCCCAGATGTTCCCCCACACCAGGTCAGGCTCACTACTAAACACCAGGTCCAATATATAACTTTCCCCAGTTACTTCATTAACATGTTGAGTCAGGAAACAGTCCTGTATATTGTCAATAAATCTTTCAGCTGCACTTCCCCCAACAGCAGGTAAAGCAGCGTGCCCCTGAATGTCAGGGCAATAACAATGAGCTCCCCTCAGGTTAATTCTCTCTCTGTCCCCCCACACAAGCTGCCTGAGCGGCTGAGTGGTTCCAGCACCTTCTGTCTTTATTCTCTCAGATTGCAGCATTCCCGCTGCTGAGCTCAGGGGCTGTGTGGGCGGGGCCCTGACGTCACACACGGCGGGCGGGGCTCGCGGAGTGAAAGTTCAACTGCCCCGGGTTCAAATCAGGAGCCACGTGACCCCGCGTGGTTCCTTCTGCAGCCCTCTGGGCGGGGCTCTGTGGTGGAGCGGAACTGGGATTGGTGCAAGGGGCTGTCAATTTCCTGTGTGCAGCCAGGGTTACCGGGGCCGCGCTCTGTCACTGGGGGAACTGGGCTCACGGACTGAGAGCGGGCGGCTCAGCCCGAGAGCTGAACAAACACCGGGAGGGACTTTAAAGTGTAACAGTGCCGCTTTGTAACTGTGCACAGAAAATGGCGCATTGCCATCTACATGAGGGGAAATGCGGAAGTGTCAGATCTGATGTTTGCTGTCACACAGGGCGGGACTTTAAAGTTTAAATTAAAGTGTTTGTAAGTGAGCACAGAAACCGAGGTTAGATTACTGTCATCGTCAGGTCCCGGGGAATGTGCTGACCCGGACAGTGTGTAACCCGGGGAGGATGGGCCCAGTGAGATCAGACAGTGTGTAACCCGGGGGCCCAGTGAGATCAGACAGTGTGTAACCCGGGGGTGGGCCCAGTGAGATCAGGCAGTGTGTAACCCGGGGGCCCAGTGAGATCAGGCAGTGTGTAACCCGGGGGTGGGCCCAGTGAGATCAGTCAGTGTGTAACCCGGGGGCCCAGTGAGATCAGGCAGTGTGTAACCCGGGGGTGGGCCCAGTGAGATCAGACAGTGTGTAACCCGGGGGTGGGCCCAGTGAGATCAGACAGTGTGTAACCCGGGGGCCCAGTGAGATCAGACAGTGTGTAACCCGGGGGCCCAGTGAGATCAGACAGTGTATAACCCGGGGGCCCAGTGAGATCAGGCAGTGTGTAACCCGGGGGTGGGCCCAGTGAGATCAGACAGTGTGTAACCCGGGGGCCCAGTGAGATCAGACAGTGTGTAACCCGGGGGCCCAGTGAGATCAGACAGTGTGTAACCCGGGAGCCAGTGAGATCAGACAGTGTGTAACCCGGGGGCCAGTGAGATCAGACAGTGTGTAACCCGGGGGTGGGCCCAGTGAGATCAGACAGTGTGTAACCCGGGGGTGGGCCCAGTGAGATCAGACAGTGTGTAACCCGGGGGTGGGCCCAGTGAGATCAGACAGTGTGTAACCCGGGGGCCAAGTGAGATCAGACAGTGTGTAACCCGGGGGTGGGCCCAGTGAGATCACAGTGTGTAACCCGGGGGCCCAGTGAGATCAGGCAGTGTGTAACCCGGGGGCCCAGTGAGATCAGACAGTGTGTAACCCGGGGGCCCAGTGAGATCAGGCAGTGTGTAACCCAGGGGCCCAGTGAGATCAGACAGTGTGTAACCCGGGGGCCCAGTGAGATCAGACAGTGTGTAACCCGGGGGCCCAGTGAGATCAGGCAGTGTGTAACCCGGGGGCCAAGTGAGATCAGACAGTGTGTAACCCGGGGGTGGGCCCAGTGAGATCACAGTGTGTAACCCGGGGGCCCAGTGAGATCAGGCAGTGTGTAACCCGGGGGCCCAGTGAGATCAGGCAGTGTGTAACCCAGGGGCCCAGTGAGATCAGACAGTGTGTAACCCGGGGGCCCAGTGAGATCAGACAGTGTGTAACCCGGGGGCCCAGTGAGATCAGGCAGTGTGTAACCCGGGGGCCAGTGAGATCAGACAGTGTGTAACCCGGGGGTGGGCCCAGTCAGATCAGACAGTGTGTAACCCGGGGGTGGGCCCAGTGAGATCAGACAGTGTGTAACCCGGGGGTGGGCCCAGTGAGATCAGACAGTGTGTAACCCAGGGGCCCAGTGAGATCAGACAGTGTGTAACCCGGGGGTGGGCCCAGTGAGATCAGACAGTGTGTAACCCGGGGGCCCAGTGAGATCAGACAGTGTGTAACCCGGGGGTGGGCCCAGTGAGATCAGAAAGTGTGTAACCCGGGGGCCCAGTGAGATCAGGCAGTGTGTAACCCGGGGGTGGGCCCAGTGAGATCAGACAGTGTGTAACCCGGGGGTGGGCCCAGTGAGATCAGACAGTGTGTAACCCGGGGGCCCAGTGAGATCAGGCAGTGTGTAACCCGGGGGTGGGCCCAGTGAGATCAGACAGTGCGTAACCCAGGGGCCCAGTGAGATCAGACAGTGTGTAACCCGGGGGCCCAGTGAGATCAGAAAGTGTGTAACCCGGGGGCCAGTGAGATCAGACAGTGTGTAACCCGGGGGCCCAGTGCGATCAGACAGTGTGTAACCTGGGGGCCCAGTGAGATCAGACAGTGTGTAACCCGGGGGTGGGCCCAGTGAGATCAGACAGTGTGTAACCCGGGGGCCCAGTGAGATCAGACAGTGTGTAACCTGGGGGCCCAGTGAGATCAGACAGTGTGTAACCCGGGGGGCCCAGTGAGATCAAACAGTGTGTAACCCTGGGGCCCAGTGAGATCAGACAGTGTGTAACCCGGGGGCCCAGTGAGATCAGACAGTGTGTAACCCGGTGGCCCAGTGAGATCAGACAGTGTGTAACCCGGGGCCCAGTGAGATCAGACAGTGTGTAACCCGGGGGCCCAGTGAGATCAGGCAGTGTGTTACCCGGGGGCCCAGTGAGATCAGACAGTGTGTAACCCGGGGGCCCAGTGAGATCAGGCAGTGTGTAACCCGGGGGTGGGCCCAGTGAGATCAGACAGTGTGTAACCCAGGGGCCCAGTGAGATCAGGCAGTGTGTAACCCGGGGGTGGGCCCAGTGAGATCAGACAGTGTGTAACCCGGGTTGGGCCCAGTGAGATCAGACAGTGTGTAACCCGGGGGCCCAGTGAGATCAGGCAGTGTGTAACCCGGGGGTGGGCCCAGTGAGATCAGACAGTGTGTAACCGGGGGGCCCAGTGAGATCAGACAGTGTCTAACCCAGGGGCCCAGTGAGATCAGACAGTGTGTAACCCAGGGGCCCAGTGAGATCAGACAGTGTGTAACCCCGTGGCCCAGTGCGATCATACAGTGTGTAACCCGGGGGCCAGTGAGATCAGACAGTGTGTAACCCGGGGGCCCAGTGAGAGCAGACAGTGTGTAACCCGGGGGTGGGCCCAGTGAGATCAGACAGTGTGTAACCCGGGTTGGGCCCAGTGAGATCAGACAGTGTAACCCGGGGGCCCAGTGAGATCAGGCAGTGTGTAACCCGGGGGCCCAGTGAGATAAGACAGTGTGTAACCCGGGGGCCAGTGAGATCAGACAGTGTGTAACCCGGGGGCCCAGTGCGATCAGACAGTGTGTAACCCGGGGGCCCAGTGAGATCAGACAGTGTGTAACCCGGGGGTGGGCCCAGTGAGATCAGACAGTGTGTAACCCGGGGGCCCAGTGAGATCAGACAGTGTGTAACCTGGGGGCCCAGTGAGATCAGACAGTGTGTAACCCGGGGGCCCAGTGAGATCAGACAGTGTGTAACCCGGTGGCCCAGTGAGATCAGACAGTGTGTAACCCGGGGCCCAGTGAGATCAGACAGTGTGTAACCCGGGGGCCCAGTGAGATCAGACAGTGTGTAACCCGGGGGTGGGCCCAGTGAGATCAGACAGTGTGTAACCCGGGGCCCAGTGAGATCAGACAGTGTGTAACCCGGGGGCCCAGTGAGATCAGACAGTGTGTAACCCGGGGGTGGGCCCAGTGAGATCAGGCAGTGTGTAACCCGGGGGCCCAGTGAGATCAGACAGTGTGTAACCCGGGGGCCCAGTGAGATCAGACAGTGTGTAACCCGGGGGTGGGCCCAGTGAGATCTGACAGTGTGTAACCCGGGGGCCCAGTGAGATCAGGCAGTGTGTAACCCGGGGGTGGGCCCAGTGAGATCAGACAGTGTGTAACCCGGGTTGGGCCCAGTGAGATCAGACAGTGTGTAACCCGGGGGCCCAGTGAGATCAGGCAGTGTGTAACCCGGGGGTGGGCCCAGTGAGATCAGACAGTGTGTAACCGGGGGGCCCAGTGAGATCGGACAGTGTCTAACCCAGGGGCCCAGTGAGATCAGACAGTGTGTAACCCAGGGGCCCAGTGAGATCAGACAGTGTGTAACCCCGTGGCCCAGTGCGATCATACAGTGTGTAACCCGGGGGCCAGTGAGATCAGACAGTGTGTAACCCGGGGGCCCAGTGAGAGCAGACAGTGTGTAACCCGGGGGTGGGCCCAGTGAGATCAGACAGTGTGTAACCCGGGTTGGGCCCAGTGAGATCAGACAGTGTGTAACCCGGGGGCCCAGTGAGATCAGGCAGTGTGTAACCCGGGGGCCCAGTGAGATAAGACAGTGTGTAACCCGGGGGCCAGTGAGATCAGACAGTGTGTAACCCGGGGGCCCAGTGCGATCAGACAGTGTGTAACCCGGGGGCCCAGTGAGATCAGACAGTGTGTAACCCGGGGGTGGGCCCAGTGAGATCAGACAGTGTGTAACCCGGTGGCCCAGTGAGATCAGACAGTGTGTAACCTGGGGGCCCAGTGAGATCAGACAGTGTGTAACCCGGGGGGCCCAGTGAGATCAAACAGTGTGTAACCCTGGGGCCCAGTGAGATCAGACAGTGTGTAACCCGGGGGCCCAGTGAGATCAGACAGTGTGTAACCCGGTGGCCCAGTGAGATCAGACAGTGTGTAACCCGGGGCCCAGTGAGATCAGACAGTGTGTAACCCGGGGGTGGGCCCAGTGAGATCAGACAGTGTGTAACCCGGGGCCCAGTGAGATCAGACAGTGTGTAACCCGGGGGCCCAGTGAGATCAGACAGTGTGTAACCCGGGGGTGGGCCCAGTGAGATCAGACAGTGTGTAACCCGGGGGCCCAGTGAGAGCAGACAGTGTGTAACCCGGGGGTGGGCCCAGTGAGATCAGACAGTGTGTAACCCGGGGGCCCAGTGAGATCAGACAGTGTGTAACCCGGGGGCCCAGTGAGATCAGACAGTGTGTAACCCGGGGGCCAGTGAGATCAGACAGTGTGTAACCTGGGGGCCCAGTGGGATCAGACAGTGTGTAACCTGGGGGCCCAGTGAGATCAGACAGTGTGCAACCTGGGGGCCCAGTGAGATCAGACAGTGTGTAACCCGGGGGCCCAGTGAGATCAGACAGTGTGTAACCCGGGGGCCCAGTGAGATCAGACAGTGTGTTACCTGGAGGCCCAGTGAGATCAGACAGTGTAAACCGGGGGTGGGCCCAGTGAGATCAGACAGTGTGTAACCCGGGGGCCCAGTGAGATCAGACAGTGTGTAACCCCGGGGCCCAGTGCGATCAGACAGTGTGTAACCCGGGGTCCCAGTGAGATCAGATAGTGTGTAATCCGGGGGCCCAGTGAGATCAGACAGTGTGTAACCCGGGGGCCCAGTGAGATCAGACAGTGTGTAACCCGGGGGTGGGTCCAGTGAGATCAGACAGTGTGTAACCCAGGGGCCCAGTGAGATCAGACAGTGTGTAACCCGGGGGTGGGCCCAGTGAGATCAGACAGTGTGTAACCCGGGGCCCAGTGAGATCAGACAGTGTGTAACCCGGGGGTGGGCCCAGTGAGATTAGACAGTGTGTAACCCGGGGGCCCAGTGAGATAAGACAGTGTGTAACCCGGGGGCCCAGTGAGATCAGACAGTGTGTAACCCGGGGGCCAGTGAGATCAGACAGTGTGTAACCCGGGGGCCCAGTGCGATCAGACAGTGTGTAACCTGGGGGCCCAGTGAGATCAGACAGTGTGTAACCCGGGGGTGGGCCCAGTGAGATCAGACAGTGTGTAACCCGGGGGCCCAGTGAGATCAGACAGTGTGTAACCTGGGGGCCTAGTGAGATCAGACAGTGTGTAACCCGGGGGGCCCAGTGAGATCAAACAGTGTGTAACCCTGGGGCCCAGTGAGATCAGACAGTGTGTAACCCGGGGGCCCAGTGAGATCAGACAGTGTGTAACCCGGGGGCCCAGTGAGATCAGACAGTGTGTAACCCGGGGCCCAGTGAGATCAGACAGTGTGTAACCCGGGGGCCCAGTGAGATCAGACAGTGTGTAACCCGGGGGTGGGAACAGTGAGATCAGACAGTGTGTAACCCGGGGGTGGGCCCAGTGAGATCAGACAGTGTGTAACCCGGGGATCCAGTGAGATCAGACAGTGTGTAACCCGGGGGCCCAGTGAGATCAGACAGTGTGTAACCCGGGGGCCAGTGAGATCAGACAGTGTGTAACCTGGGGGCCCAGTGAGATCAGACAGTGTGTAACCTGGGGGCACAGTGAGATCAGACAGTGTGTAACCCGGGGGCCCAGTGAGATCAGAAAGTGTGTAACCCGGGGGCCAGTGAGATCAGACAGTGTGTAACCCGGGGGCCCAGTGCGATCAGACAGTGTGTAACCTGGGGGCCCAGTGAGATCAGACAGTGTGTAACCCGGGGGTGGGCCCAGTGAGATCAGACAGTGTGTAACCCGGGGGCCCAGTGAGATCAGACAGTGTGTAACCTGGGGGCCCAGTGAGATCAGACAGTGTGTAACCCGGGGGGCCCAGTGAGATTAGACAGTGTGTAACCCGGGGGCCCAGTGAGATCAGACAGTGTGTAACCCGGTGGCCCAGTGAGATCAGACAGTGTGTAACCCAGGGCCCAGTGAGATCAGACAGTGTGTAACCCGGGGGCCCCGTGAGATCAGACAGTGTGTAACCCGGGGGCCCAGTGAGATCAGACAGTGTGTAACCCGGGGGCCCAGTGAGATCAGACAGTGTGTAACCCGGGGGTGGGCCCAGTGAGATCAGACAGTGTGTAACCCGGGGGCCCAGTGAGATCAGGCAGTGTGTAACCCGGGGGTGGGCCCAGTGAGAGCAGACAGTGTGTAACCCGGGGGCCCAGTGAGATCAGGCAGTGTGTAACCCGGGGGCCCAGTGAGATCAGACAGTGTGTAACCCGGGGGTGGGCCCAGTGAGATCAGACAGTGTGTAACCCGGGGGCCAGTGAGATCAGACAGTGTGTAACCCGGGGGTGGGCCCAGTGAGATCAGACAGTGTGTAACCCGGGGGTGGGCCCAGTGAGATCAGACAGTGTGTAACCCGGGGGCCCAGTGAGATCAGGCAGTGTGTAACCCGGGGGCCCAGTGAGATAAGACAGTGTGTAACCCGGGGGCCAGTGAGATCAGACAGTGTGTAACCCGGGGGCCCAGTGCGATCAGACAGTGTGTAACCCGGGGGCCCAGTGAGATCAGACAGTGTGTAACCCGGGGGTGGGCCCAGTGAGATTAGACAGTGTGTAACCCGGGGGCCCAGTGAGATCAGACAGTGTGTAACCTGGGGGACCAGTGAGATCAGACAGTGTGTAACCCGGGGGGTCCAGTGAGATCAAACAGTGTGTAACCCTGGGGCCCAGTGAGATCAGACAGTGTGTAACCCGGGGGCCCAGTGAGATCAGACAGTGTGTAACCCGGGGGCCCAGTGAGATCAGACAGTGTGTAACCCGGGGCCCAGTGAGATCAGACAGTGTGTAACCCGGGGGCCCAGTGAGATCAGACAGTGTGTAACCCGGGGGCCCAGTGAGATCAGACAGTGTGTAACCCGGGGGTGGGCCCAGTGAGATCAGACAGTGTGTAACCCGGGGCCCAGTGAGATCAGACAGTGTGTAACCCGGGGGCCCAGTGAGATCAGACAGTGTGTAACCCGGGGGTGGGCCCAGTGAGATCAGACAGTGTGTAACCCGGGGGCCCAGTGAGAGCAGACAGTGTGTAACCCGGGGGTGGGCCCAGTGAGATCAGACAGTGTGTAACCCGGGGTCCCAGTGAGATCAGATAGTGTGTAACCCCGGGGCCCAGTGCGATCAGACAGTGTGTAACCCGGGGTCCCAGTGAGATCAGACAGTGTGTGCCACGTACTAGTCAGAGTAGGAATCGCAGGATAGCGCAGATGAATACGTGGCTTGAGCAGTGGTGCAGCAGGGAGGGATTCACATTCCTGGGGCATTGGAACCGGTTCTGGGGGAGGTGGGACCAGTACAAACCGGACGGTCTGCACCTGGGCAGGACCGGAACCAATGTCCGAGGGGGAGTGTTTGCTAGTGCTGTTGGGGAGGAGTTAAACTAATATGGCAGGGGGATGGGAACCAATGCAGGGAGACAGAGGGAAACAAAAAGGAGACAAAAGCAAAAGACAGAAAGGAGATGAGGAAAAGTGGAGGGCAGAGAAACCCAAGGCAAAGAACAAAAAGGGCCACTGTACAGCAAAATTCTAAAAGGACAAAGGGTGTTAAAAAAACAAGCCTGAAGGCTTTGTGTCTTAATGCAAGGAGTATCCGTAATAAGGTGGATGAATTAACTGTGCAAATAGATGTTAATAAATATGATGTGATTGGGATTACAGAGACGTGGCTCCAGGATGATCAGGGCTGGGAACTCAACATCCAGGGGTATTCAACATTCAGGAAGGATAGAATAAAAGGAAAAGGAGGTGGGGTAGCATTGCTGGTTAAAGAGGAGATTAATGCAATAGTTAGGAAGGACATTAGCTTGGATGATGTGGAATCTATATGGGTCGAGCTGCAGAACACCAAAGGGCAAAAAACGTTAGAGGGAGTTGTGTACAGACCTCCAAACAGTGGTAGTGATGTTAGGGAGGGCATCAAACAGGAAATTAGGGGTGCATGCAATAAAAGTGCAGCAGTTATAATGGGTGACTTTAATATGCACATAGATTGGGCTAACCAAACTGGAAGCAATACGGTGGAGGAGGATTTCCTGGAGTGCATAAGGGATGGTTTTCTAGACCAATATGTCGAGGAACCAACTAGGGGGGAGGCCATCTTAGACTGGGTGTTGTGTAATGAGAGAGGATTAATTAGCAATCTCGTTGTGCGAGGCCCCTTGGGGAAGAGTGACCATAATATGGTGGAATTCTGCATTAGGATGGAGAATGAAACAGTTAATTCAGAGACCATGGTCCAGAACTTAAAGAAGGCTAACTTTGAAGGTATGAGGCGTGAATTGGCTAGGACAGATTGGCGAATGATACTTAAGGGGTTGACTGTGGATGGGCAATGGCAGACATTTAGAGACCGCATGGATGAACTACAACAATTGTACATTCCTATCTGGCGTAAAAATAAAAAAGGGAAGGTGGCTCATCTGTGGCTATCAAGGGAAATCAGGGATAGTATTAAAGCCAAGGAAGTGGCATACAAATTGGCCAGAAATAGCAGCGAACCCGGGGACTGGGAGAAATTTAGAACTCAGCAGAGGAGGACAAAGGGTTTGATTAGGGCAGGGAAAATTGAGTACGAGAAGAAGCTTGCAGGGAACATTAAGACGGATTGCAAAAGTTTCTATAGATATGAAAAGAGATAAAGGTTAGTAAAGCCAAACATAGATCCCCTGCAGTCAGAATCAGGGGAAGTCATAACGGGAAACAAAGAAATGGCAGACCAATTGAACAAGTACTTTGGTTCGGTATTCACTAAGGAGGACACAAACAACCTTCCGGATATAAAAGGGGTCAGAGGGTCTAGTAAGGAGGAGGAACTGAGGGAAATCCTTATTAGTCGGGAAATTGTGTTGGGGAAATTGATGGGATTGAAAGCCGATAAATCCCCAGGGCCTGATGGACTGCATCCCAGAGTACTTACGGAGGTGGCCTTGGACATAGCGGATGCATTGACAGTCATTTTCCAACATTCCATTGACTCTGGATCAGTTCCTATGGAGTGGAGGGTAGCCAATGTAACCCCACTTTTTAAAAAAGGAGCGAGAGAGAAAACGGAATTATCGACCGGTCAGCCTGACCTCAGTCGTGGGTCAAATTATATAATCAATTATTAAGGATGTCATAGCAGCGCATTGGGAAAGAGGTGACATGATAGGTCCAAGTCAGCATGGATTTGTGAAAAGGAAATCATGCTTGACAAATCTTCTGGAATTTTTTGAGAATGTTTCCAGTAGAGTGGACAAGGGAGAACCAGTTGATGTGGTATATTTGGACTTTCAGAAGGCTTTCGACAAGGTCCCACACAAGAGATTAATGTGCAAAGTTAAAGCACATGGGATTGGGGGTAGTGTGCTGACATGGATTGAGAACTGGTTGTCAGACAGGAAGCAAAGAGTAGGAGTAAATGGGTACTTTTCAGAATGGTAGGCAGTGACTAGTGGGGTACCGCAAGGTTCTGTGCTGGGGCCTTAGCTGTTTACACTGTACATTAATGATTTAGACGAGGGGATTAAATGTAGCATCTCCAAATTTGCGGATGACACTAAGTTGGGTGGCAGTGTGAGCTGCGAGGAGGATGCTATGAGGCTGCAGAGTGACTTGGATAGGTTAGGTGAGTGGGCAAATGCATGGCAGATGAAGTATAATGTGGATAAATGTGAGGTTATCCACTTTGGTGGTAAAAACAGAAACAAACTATTATCTGAATGGTGACAGATTAGGAAAAGGGGAGGTGCAACGAGACCTGGGTGTCATGGTACATCAGTCATTGAAGGTTGGCATGCAGGTACAGCAGGCGGTTAAGAAAGCAAATGGCATGTTGGCCTTCAAAGCGAGGGGATTTGAGTCCAGGGGCAGGGAGGTGTTGCTACAGTTATACAGGGCCTTGGTGAGGCCACACCTGGAGTATTGTGTACAGTTTTGGTCTCCTAACTTGAGGAAGGACATTCTTGCTATTGAGAGAGTGCAGCGAAGGTTCACCAGACTGATTCCCGGGATGGCGAGACTGACCTATCAAGAAAGACTGGATCAACTGGGCTTGTATTCACTGGAATTCAGAAGAATGAGAGGGGACCTCATAGAAACGTTTAAAATTCTGATGGGTTTAGACAGGTTAGATGCAGGAAGAATGCTCCCAATGTTGGGGAAGTCCAGAACCAGGGGACACAGTCTAAGGATAAGAGGTAAGCCATGTAGGACTGAGATGAGGAGAAACTTCACCCAGAGAGTGGTGAACCTGTGGAATTCTCTACCACAGAACGTTGTTGAGGCCAATTAACTAAATATATTCAAAAAGAAGTTAGATGAAGTCCTTACTACTCGGGGGATCAAGGGGTATGGCGAGAAAGCAGGAATGGGGTACTGAAGTTGCATGTTCAGCCATGAACTCATTGAATGGCGGTGCAGGCTAGAAGGGCCGAATGGCCTACTCCTGCACCTATTTTCTATGTTTTGATTCTATGTCACCCGGAAGCCCAGTGAGATCAGACTGGTGTAACCAGGGGAGGATGGGCCCAGTGAGATCAGACAGTGTGTAACCCGGGGGCCCAGTGAGATCAGACAGTGTGTAACCCGGGGGTGGGCCCAGTGAGATCAGACAGTGTGTAACCCGGGGGTGGGCCCAGTGAGATCAGACAGTGTGTAACCCGGGGGTGGGCCCAGTGAGATCAGACAGTGTGTAACCCAGGGGCCCAGTGAGATCAGACAGTGTGTAACCCGGGGGTGGGCCCAGTGAGATCAGACAGTGTGTAACCCGGGGGCCCAGTGAGATCAGACAGTGTGTAACCCGGGGGTGGGCCCAGTGAGATCAGACAGTGTGTAACCCGGGGGCCCAGTGAGATCAGGCAGTGTGTAACCCGGGGGTGGGCCCAGTGAGATCAGACAGTGTGTAACCCGGGGGTGGGCCCAGTGAGATCAGACAGTGTGTAACCCGGGGGCCCAGTGAGATCAGGCAGTGTGTAACCCGGGGGTGGGCCCAGTGAGATCAGACAGTGTGTAACCGGGGGGCCCAGTGAGATCAGACAGTGCGTAACCCAGGGGCCCAGTGAGATCAGACAGTGTGTAACCCAGGGGCCCAGTGAGATCAGACAGTGTGTAACCCGGGGGTGGGCCCAGTGAGATCAGACAGTGTGTAACCCAGGGGCCCAGTGAGATCAGACATTGTGTAACCCGGGGGTGGGCCCAGTGAGATCAGACAGTGTGTAACCCGGGGGCCCAGTGAGATCAGACAGTGTGTAACCCGGGGGTGGGCCCAGTGAGATCAGACAGTGTGTAACCCGGGGGCCCAGTGAGATCAGGCAGTGTGTAACCCGGGGGTGGGCCCAGTGAGATCAGACAGTGTGTAACCCGGGGGTGGGCCCAGTGAGATCAGACAGTGTGTAACCCGGGGGCCCAGTGAGATCAGGCAGTGTGTAACCCGGGGGTGGGCCCAGTGAGATCAGACAGTGTGTAACCGGGGGGCCCAGTGAGATCAGACAGTGCGTAACCCAGGGGCCCAGTGAGATCAGACAGTGTGTAACCCAGGGGCCCACTGAGATCAGACAGTGTGTAACCCGGGGGTGGGCCCAGTGAGATCAGACAGTGTGTTACCCAGGGGCCCAGTGAGATCAGACAGTGTGTAACCCAGGGGCCCAGTGAGATCAGACAGTGTGTAACCCGGGGGTGGGCCCAGTGAGATCAGACAGTGTGTAACCCGGGGCCCAGTGAGATCAGACAGTGTGTAACCCGGGGGTGGGCCCAGTGAGATCAGACAGTGTGTAACCCGGGGGCCCAGTGAGATAAGACAGTGTGTAACCCGAGGGCCCAGTGAGATCAGAAAGTGTGTAACCCGGGGGCCAGTGAGATCAGACAGTGTGTAACCCGGGGGGCCCAGTGAGATCAAACAGTGTGTAACCCTGGGGCCCAGTGAGATCAGACAGTGTGTAACCCGGTGGCCCAGTGAGATCAGACAGTGTGTAACCTGGGGGCACAGTGAGATCAGACAGTGTGTAACCCGGGGGCCTAGTGAGATCAGAAAGTGTGTAACCCGGGGGCCAGTGAGATCAGACAGTGTGTAACCCGGGGGCCCAGTGCGATCAGACAGTGTGTAACCTGGGGGCCCAGTGAGATCAGACAGTGTGTAACCCGGGGGTGGGCCCAGTGAGATCAGACAGTGTGTAACCCGGGGGCCCAGTGAGATCAGACAGTGTGTAACCTGGGGGCCCAGTGAGATCAGACAGTGTGTAACCCGGTGGCCCAGTGAGATCAGACAGTGTGTAACCCAGGGCCCAGTGAGATCAGACAGTGTGTAACCAGGGGGCCCAGTGAGATCAGACAGTGTGTAACCCGGGGGCCCAGTGAGATCAGACAGTGTGTAACCCGGGGGTGGGCCCAGTGAGATCAGACAGTGTGTAACCCGGGGGCCCAGTGAGATTAGGCAGTGTGTAACCCGGGGGTGGGCCCAGTGAGATCAGACAGTGTGTAAACCGGGTTGGGCCCAGTGAGATCAGACAGTGTGTAACCCGGGGGCCCAGTGAGATCAGGCAGTGTGTAACCCGGGGGCCCAGTGAGATAAGACAGTGTGTAACCCGGGGGCCAGTGAGATCAGACAGTGTGTAACCCGGGGGCCCAGTGCGATCAGACAGTGTGTAACCCGGGGGCCCAGTGAGATCAGACAGTGTGTAACCCGGGGGTGGGCCCAGTGAGATCAGACAGTGTGTAACCCGGGGGCCCAGTGAGATCAGACAGTGTGTAACCTGGGGGCTCAGTGAGATCAGACAGTGTGTAACCCGGGGGGCCCAGTGAGATCAAACAGTGTGTAACCCTGGGGCCCAGTGAGATCAGACAGTGTGTAACCCGGGGGCCCAGTGAGATCAGACAGTGTGTAACCCGGGGGCCCAGTGAGATCAGACAGTGTGTAACCCGGGGCCCAGTGAGATCAGACAGTGTGTAACCCGGGGGCCCAGTGAGATCAGACAGTGTGTAACCCGGGGGCCCAGTGAGATCAGACAGTGTGTAACCCGGTGGTGGGCCCAGTGAGATCAGACAGTGTGTAACCCGGGGCCCAGTGAGATCAGACAGTGTGTAACCCGGGGGCCCAGTGAGATCAGACAGTGTGTAACCCGGGGGTGGGCCCAGTGAGATCAGACAGTGTGTAACCCGGGGGCCCAGTGAGAGCAGACAGTGTGTAACCCGGGGGTGGGCCCAGTGAGATCAGACAGTGTGTAACCCGGGGGCCCAGTGAGATCAGACAGTGTGTAACCCGGGGGCCCAGTGAGATCAGACAGTGTGTTACCTGGAGGCCCAGTGAGATCAGACAGTGTAACCCGGGGGTGGGCCCAGTGAGATCAGACAGTGTGTAACCCGGGGGCCCAGTGAGATCAGACAGTGTGTAACCCGGGGGCCAGTGAGATCAGACAGTGTGTAACCTGGGGGCCCAGTGGGATCAGACAGTGTGTAACCTGGGGGCCCAGTGAGATCAGACAGTGTGTAACCTGGGGGCCCAGTGAGATCAGACAGTGTGTAACCCGGGGGCCCAGTGAGATCAGACAGTGTGTAACCCGGGGGCCCAGTGAGATCAGACAGTGTGTTACCTGGAGGCCCAGTGAGATCAGACAGTGTAACCCGGGGGTGGGCCCAGTGAGATCAGACAGTGTGTAACCCGGGGGCCCAGTGAGATCAGACAGTGTGTAACCCCGGGGCCCAGTGCGATCAGACAGTGTGTAACCCGGGGTCCCAGTGAGATCAGATCGTGTGTAATCCGGGGGCCCAGTGAGATCAGACAGTGTGTAACCCGGGGGCCCAGTGAGATCAGACAGTGTGTGCCACGTACTAGTCAGAGTAGGAATCGCAGGATAGCGCAGATGAATACGTGGCTTGAGCAGTGGTGCAGCAGGGAGGGATTCAAATTCCTGGGGCATTGGAACCGGTTCTGGGGGAGGTGGGACCAGTACAAACCGGACGGTCTGCACCTGGGCAGGACCGGAACCAATGTCCGAGGGGGAGTGTTTGCTAGTGCTGTTGGGGAGGAGTTAAACTAATATGGCAAGGGGATGGGAACCAATGCAGGGAGACAGAGGGAAACAAAAAGGAGACAAAAGCAAAAGACAGAAAGGAGATGAGGAAAAGTGGAGAGCAGAGAAACCCAAGGCAAAGAACAAAAAGGGCCACTGTACAGCAAAATTCTAAAAGGACAAAGGGTGTTAAAAAAACAAGCCTGAAGGCTTTGTGTCTTAATGCAAGGATTATCCGTAATAAGGTGGATGAATTAACTGTGCAAATAGATGTTAATAAATATGATGTGATTGGGATTACAGAGACATGGCTCCAGGATGATCAGGGCTGGGAACTCAACATCCAGGGGTATTCAACATTCAGGAAGGATAGAATAAAAGGAAAAGGAGGTGGGGTAGCATTGCTGGTTAAAGAGGAGATTAATGCAATAGTTAGGAAGGACATTAGCTTGGATGATGTGGAATCTATATGGGTCGAGCTGCAGAACACCAAAGGGCAAAAAGCGTTAGAGGGAGTTGTGTACAGACCTCCAAACAGTGGTAGTGATGTTAGGGAGGGCATCAAACAGGAAATTAGGGGTGCATGCAATAAAAGTGCAGCAGTTATAATGGGTGACTTTAATATGCACATAGATTGGGCTAACCAAACTGGAAGCAATACGGTGGAGGAGGATTTCCTGGAATGCATAAGGGATGGTTTTCTAGACCAATATGTCGAGGAACCAACTAGGGGGGAGGCCATCTTAGACTGGGTGTTGTGTAATGAGAGAGGATTAATTAGCAATCTCGTTGTGCGAGGCCCCTTGGGGAAGAGTGACCATAATATGGTGGAATTCTGCATTAGGATGGAGAATGAAACAGTTAATTCAGAGACCATGGTCCAGAACTTAAAGAAGGCTAACTTTGAAGGTATGAGGCGTGAATTGGCTAGGACAGATTGGCGAATGATACTTAAGGGGTTGACTGTGGATGGGCAATGGCAGACATTTAGAGACCGCATGGATGAACTACAACAATTGTACATTCCTATCTGGCGTAAAAATAAAAAAGGGAAGGTGGCTCATCTGTGGCTATCAAGGGAAATCAGGGATAGTATTAAAGCCAAGGAAGTGGCATACAAATTGGCCAGAAATAGCAGCGAACCCGGGGACTGGGAGAAATTTAGAACTCAGCAGAGGAGGACAAAGGGTTTGATTAGAGCAGGGAAAATTGAGTACGAGAAGAAGCTTGCAGGGAACATTAAGACGGATTGCAAAAGTTTCTATAGATATGAAAAGAGATAAAGGTTAGTAAAGCCAAACATAGATCCCCTGCAGTCAGAATCAGGGGAAGTCATAACGGGAAACAAAGAAATGGCAGACCAATTGAACAAGTACTTTGGTTCGGTATTCACTAAGGAGGACACAAACAACCTTCCGGATATAAAAGGGGTCAGAGGGTCTAGTAAGGAGGAGGAACTGAGGGAAATCCTTATTAGTCGGGAAATTGTGTTGGGGAAATTGATGGGATTGAAAGCCGATAAATCCCCAGGGCCTGATGGACTGCATCCCAGAGTACTTACGGAGGTGGCCTTGAACATAGCGGATGCATTGACAGTCATTTTCCAACATTCCATTGACTCTGGATCAGTTCCTATGGAGTGGAGGGTAGCCAATGTAACCCCACTTTTTTAAAAAAGGAGCGAGAGAGAAAACGGAATTATCGACCGGTCAGCCTGACCTCAGTCGTGGGTCAAATTATATAATCAATTATTAAGGATGTCATAGCAGCGCATTGGGAAAGAGGTGACATGATAGGTCCAAGTCAGCATGGATTTGTGAAAAGGAAATCATGCTTGACAAATCTTCTGGAATTTTTTGAGAATGTTTCCAGTAGAGTGGACAAGGGAGAACCAGTTGATGTGGTATATTTGGACTTTCAGAAGGCTTTCGACAAGGTCCCACACAAGAGATTAATGTGCAAAGTTAAAGCACATGGGATTGGGGGTAGTGTGCTGACATGGATTGAGAACTGGTTGTCAGACAGGAAGCAAAGAGTAGGAGTAAATGGGTACTTTTCAGAATGGTAGGCAGTGACTAGTGGGGTACCGCAAGGTTCTGTGCTGGGGCCTTAGCTGTTTACACTGTACATTAATGATTTAGACGAGGGGATTAAATGTAGCATCTCCAAATTTGCGGATGACACTAAGTTGGGTGGCAGTGTGAGCTGCGAGGAGGATGCTATGAGGCTGCAGAGTGACTTGGATAGGTTAGGTGAGTGGGCAAATACATGGCAGATGAAGTATAATGTGGATAAATGTGAGGTTATCCACTTTGGTGGTAAAAACAGAAACAAACTATTATCTGAATGGTGACAGATTAGGAAAAGGGGAGGTGCAACGAGACCTGGGTGTCATGGTACATCAGTCATTGAAGGTTGGCATGCAGGTACAGCAGGCGGTTAAGAAAGCAAATGGCATGTTGGCCTTCAAAGCGAGGGGATTTGAGTCCAGGGGCAGGGAGGTGTTGCTACAGTTATACAGGGCCTTGGTGAGGCCACACCTGGAGTATTGTGTACAGTTTTGGTCTCCTAACTTGAGGAAGGACATTCTTGCTATTGAGAGAGTGCAGCGAAGGTTCACCAGACTGATTCCCGGGATGGCGAGACTGACCTATCAAGAAAGACTGGATCAACTGGGCTTGTATTCACTGGAATTCAGAAGAATGAGAGGGGACCTCATAGAAACGTTTAAAATTCTGATGGGTTTAGACAGGTTAGATGCAGGAAGAATGCTCCCAATGTTGGGGAAGTCCAGAACCAGGGGACACAGTCTAAGGATAAGAGGTAAGCCATGTAGGACTGAGATGAGGAGAAACTTCACCCAGAGAGTGGTGAACCTGTGGAATTCTCTACCACAGAACGTTGTTGAGGCCAATTAACTAAATATATTCAAAAAGAAGTTAGATGAAGTCCTTACTACTCGGGGGATCAAGGGGTATGGCGAGAAAGCAGGAATGGGGTACTGAAGTTGCATGTTCAGCCATGAACTCATTGAATGGCGGTGCAGGCTAGAAGGGCCGAATGGCCTACTCCTGCACCTATTTTCTATGTTTTGATTCTATGTCACCCGGAAGCCCAGTGAGATCAGACTGGTGTAACCAGGGGAGGATGGGCCCAGTAAGTTCAGACAGTGTGTAACCCGGGGAGGATGGGCCCAGTGAGATCAGACAGTGTGTAACCCGGGGGTGGGCCCAGTGAGATCAGACAGTGTGTAACCCGGGGGTGGGCCCAGTGAGATCAGACAGTGTGTAACCCGGGGGTGGGCCCAGTGAGATCAGACAGTGTGTAACCCAGGGGCCCAGTGAGATCAGACAGTGTGTAACCCGGGGGTGGGCCCAGTGAGATCAGACAGTGTGTAACCCGGGGGCCCAGTGAGATCAGACAGTGTGTAACCCGGGGGTGGGCCCAGTGAGATCAGACAGTGTGTAACCCGGGGGCCCAGTGAGATCAGGCAGTGTGTAACCCGGGGGTGGGCCCAGTGAGATCAGACAGTGTGTAACCCGGGGGTGGGCCCAGTGAGATCAGACAGTGTGTAACCCGGGGGCCCAGTGAGATCAGGCAGTGTGTAAACCGGGGGTGGGCCCAGTGAGATCAGACAGTGTGTAACCGGGGGGCCCAGTGAGATCAGACAGTGCGTAACCCAGGGGCCCAGTGAGATCAGACAGTGTGTAACCCAGGGGCCCAGTGAGATCAGACAGTGTGTAACCCGGGGGTGGGCCCAGTGAGATCAGACAGTGTGTAACCCAGGGGCCCAGTGAGATCAGACAGTGTGTAACCCAGGGGCCCAGTGAGATCAGACAGTGTGTAACCCGGGGGTGGGCCCAGTGAGATCAGACAGTGTGTAACCCGGGGCCCAGTGAGATCAGACAGTGTGTAACCCGGGGGTGGGCCCAGTGAGATCAGACAGTGTGTAACCCGGGGGCCCAGTGAGATCAGAAAGTGTGTAACCCGGGGGCCAGTGAGATCAGACAGTGTGTAACCCGGGGGTGGGCCCAGTGAGATCAGACAGTGTGTAACCCGGGGGCCCAGTGAGATCAGAAAGTGTGTAACCCGGGGGCCAGTGAGATCAGACAGTGTGTAACCCGGGGGGCCCAGTGAGATCAGACAGTGCGTAACCCAGGGGCCCAGTGAGATCAGACAGTGTGTAACCCAGGGGCCCAGTGAGATCAGACAGTGTGTAACCCGGGGGTGGGCCCAGTGAGATCAGACAGTGTGTAACCCAGGGGCCCAGTGAGATAAGACAGTGTGTAACCCGGGGGCCCAGTGAGATCAGAAAGTGTGTAACCCGGGGGCCAGTGAGATCAGACAGTGTGTAACCCGGGGGGCCCAGTGAGATAAGACAGTGTGTAACCCGGGGGCCCAGTGAGATCAGAAAGTGTGTAACCCGGGGGCCAGTGAGATCAGACAGTGTGTAACCCGGGGGGCCCAGTGAGATCAAACAGTGTGTAACCCTGGGGCCCAGTGAGATCAGACATTGTGTAACCCGGTGGCCCAGTGAGATCAGACAGTGTGTAACCCGGTGGCCCAGTGAGATCAGACAGTGTGTAACCCGGGGGCCCAGTGAGATCAGACAGTGTGTAACCCGGGGGCCCAGTGAGATCAGACAGTGTGTAACCCGGGGGCCCAGTGAGATCAGACAGTGTGTAACCCGGGGGTGGGCCCAGTGAGATCAGACAGTGTGTAACCCGGGGGCCCAGTGAGATCAGGCAGTGTGTAACCCGGGGGTGGGCCCAGTGAGATCAGACAGTGTGTAACCCGGGTTGGGCCCAGTGAGATCAGACAGTGTGTAACCCGGGGGCCCAGTGAGATCAGGCAGTGTGTAACCCGGGGTTGGGCCCAGTGAGATCAGACAGTGTGTAACCGGGGGGCCCAGTGAGATCAGACAGTGTGTAACCCAGGGGCCCAGTGAGATCAGACAGTGTGTAACCCAGGGGCCCAGTGAGATCAGACAGTGTGTAACCCGGGGGCCCAGTGAGATCAGACAGTGTGTAACCCGGGGGTGGGTCCAGTGAGATCAGACAGTGTGTAACCCAGGGGCCCAGTGAGATCAGACAGTGTGTAACCCGGGGGTGGGCCCAGTGAGATCAGACAGTGTGTAACCCGGGGCCCAGTGAGATCAGACAGTGTGTAACCCGGGGGTGGGCCCAGTGAGATTAGACAGTGTGTAACCCGGGGGCCCAGTGAGATAAGACAGTGTGTAACCCGGGGGCCCAGTGAGATCAGACAGTGTGTAACCCGGGGGCCAGTGAGATCAGACAGTGTGTAACCCGGGGGCCCAGTGCGATCAGACAGTGTGTAACCTGGGGGCCCAGTGAGATCAGACAGTGTGTAACCCGGGGGTGGGCCCAGTGAGATCAGACAGTGTGTAACCCGGGGGCCCAGTGAGATCAGACAGTGTGTAACCTGGGGGCCCAGTGAGATCAGACAGTGTGTAACCCGGGGGGCCCAGTGAGATCAAACAGTGTGTAACCCTGGGGCCCAGTGAGATCAGACAGTGTGTAACCCGGGGGCCCAGTGAGATCAGACAGTGTGTAACCCGGGGGCCCAGTGAGATCAGACAGTGTGTAACCCGGGGCCCAGTGAGATCAGACAGTGTGTAACCCGGGGGCCCAGTGAGATCAGACAGTGTGTAACCCGGGGGTGGGAACAGTGAGATCAGACAGTGTGTAACCCGGGGGTGGGCCCAGTGAGATCAGACAGTGTGTAACCCGGGGATCCAGTGAGATCAGACAGTGTGTAACCCGGGGGCCCAGTGAGATCAGACAGTGTGTAACCCGGGGGCCAGTGAGATCAGACAGTGTGTAACCTGGGGGCCCAGTGAGATCAGACAGTGTGTAACCTGGGGGCACAGTGAGATCAGACAGTGTGTAACCCGGGGGCCCAGTGAGATCAGAAAGTGTGTAACCCGGGGGCCAGTGAGATCAGACAGTGTGTAACCCGGGGGCCCAGTGCGATCAGACAGTGTGTAACCTGGGGGCCCAGTGAGATCAGACAGTGTGTAACCCGGGGGTGGGCCCAGTGAGATCAGACAGTGTGTAACCCGGGGGCCCAGTGAGATCAGACAGTGTGTAACCTGGGGGCCCAGTGAGATCAGACAGTGTGTAACCCGGGGGGCCCAGTGAGATTAGACAGTGTGTAACCCGGGGGCCCAGTGAGATCAGACAGTGTGTAACCCGGTGGCCCAGTGAGATCAGACAGTGTGTAACCCGGGGCCCAGTGAGATCAGACAGTGTATAACCCGGGGGCCCCGTGAGATCAGACAGTGTGTAACCCGGGGGCCCAGTGAGATCAGACAGTGTGTAACCCGGGGGCCCAGTGAGATCAGACAGTGTGTAACCCGGGGGTGGGCCCAGTGAGATCAGACAGTGTGTAACCCGGGGGCCCAGTGAGATCAGGCAGTGTGTAACCCGGGGGTGGGCCCAGTGAGATCAGACAGTGTGTAACCCGGGTTGGGCCCAGTGAGATCAGACAGTGTGTAACCCGGGGGCCCAGTGAGATCAGGCAGTGTGTAACCCGGGGGCCCAGTGAGATAAGACAGTGTGTAACCCGGGGGCCAGTGAGATCAGACAGTGTGTAACCCGGGGGCCCAGTGCGATCAGACAGTGTGTAACCCGGGGGCCCAGTGAGATCAGACAGTGTGTAACCCGGGGGTGGGCCCAGTGAGATCAGACAGTGTGTAACCCGGGGGCCCAGTGAGATCAGACAGTGTGTAACCTGGGGGACCAGTGAGATCAGACAGTGTGTAACCCGGGGGCCCAGTGAGATCAGACAGTGTGTAACCCGGGGGCCCAGTGAGATCAGACAGTGTGTAACCCGGGGGTGGGCCCAGTGAGATCAGACAGTGTGTAACCCGGGGCCCAGTGAGATCAGACAGTGTGTAACCCGGGGGCCCAGTGAGATCAGACAGTGTGTAACCCGGGGGTGGGCCCAGTGAGATCAGACAGTGTGTAACCCGGGGGCCCAGTGAGAGCAGACAGTGTGTAACCCGGGGGTGGGCCCAGTGAGATCAGACAGTGTGTAACCCGGGGGCCCAGTGAGATCAGACAGTGTGTAACCCCGGGGCCCAGTGAGATCAGACAGTGTGTAACCCGGGGGCCCAGTGAGATTAGGCAGTGTGTAACCCGGGGGTGGGCCCAGTGAGATCAGACAGTGTGTAAACCGGGTTGGGCCCAGTGAGATCAGACAGTGTGTAACCCGGGGTCCCAGTGAGATCAGATAGTGTGTAACCCCGGGGCCCAGTGCGATCAGACAGTGTGTAACCCGGGGTCCCAGTGAGATCAGACAGTGTGTGCCACGTACTAGTCAGAGTAGGAATCGCAGGATAGCGCAGATGAATACGTGGCTTGAGCAGTGGTGCAGCAGGGAGGGATTCAAATTCCTGGGGCATTGGAACCGGTTCTGGGGGAGGTGGGACCAGTACAAACCGGACGGTCTGCACCTGGGCAGGACCGGAACCAATGTCCGAGGGGGAGTGTTTGCTAGTGCTGTTGGGGAGGAGTTAAACTAATATGGCAGGGGGATGGGAACCAATGCAGGGAGATAGAGGGTAACAAAAAGGAGACAAAAGCAAAAGACAGAAAGGAGATGAGGAAAAGTGGAGGGCAGAGAAACCCAAGGCAAAGAACAAAAAGGGCCACTGTACAGCAAAATTCTAAAAGGACAAAGGGTGTTAAAAAAACAAGCCTGAAGGCTTTGTGTCTTAATGCAAGGAGTATCCGTAATGAGGTGGATGAATTAACTGTGCAAATAGATGTTAATAAATATGATGTGATTGGGATTACAGAGACGTGGCTCCAGGATGATCAGGGCTGGGAACTCAACATCCAGGGGTATTCAACATTCAGGAAGGATAGAATAAAAGGAAAAGGAGGTGGGGTAGCATTGCTGGTTAAAGAGGAGATTAATGCAATAGTTAGGAAGGACATTAGCTTGGATGATGTGGAATCTATATGGGTCGAGCTGCAGAACACCAAAGGGCAAAAAACGTTAGAGGGAGTTGTGTACAGACCTCCAAACAGTGGTAGTGATGTTAGGGAGGGCATCAAACAGGAAATTAGGGGTGCATGCAATAAAAGTGCAGCAGTTATAATGGGTGACTTTAATATGCACATAGATTGGGCTAACCAAACTGGAAGCAATACGGTGGAGGAGGATTTCCTGGAGTGCATAAGGGATGGTTTTCTAGACCAATATGTCGAGGAACCAACTAGGGGGGAGGCCATCTTAGACTGGGTGTTGTGTAATGAGAGAGGATTAATTAGCAATCTCGTTGTGCGAGGCCCCTTGGGGAAGAGTGACCATAATATGGTGGAATTCTGCATTAGGATGGAGAATGAAACAGTTAATTCAGAGACCATGGTCCAGAACTTAAAGAAGGCTAACTTTGAAGGTATGAGGTGTGAATTGGCTAGGACAGATTGGCGAATGATACTTAAGGGGTTGACTGTGGATGGGCAATGGCAGACATTTAGAGACCGCATGGATGAACTACAACAATTGTACATTCCTATCTGGCGTAAAAATAAAAAAGGGAAGGTGGCTCATCTGTGGCTATCAAGGGAAATCAGGGATAGTATTAAAGCCAAGGAAGTGGCATACAAATTGGCCAGAAATAGCAGCGAACCCGGGGACTGGGAGAAATTTAGAACTCAGCAGAGGAGGACAAAGGGTTTGATTAGGGCAGGGAAAATTGAGTACGAGAAGAAGCTTGCAGGGAACATTAAGACGGATTGCAAAAGTTTCTATAGATATGAAAAGAGATAAAGGTTAGTAAAGCCAAACATAGATCCCCTGCAGTCAGAATCAGGGGAAGTCATAACGGGAAACAAAGAAATGGCAGACCAATTGAACAAGTACTTTGGTTCGGTATTCACTAAGGAGGACACAAACAACCTTCCGGATATAAAAGGGGTCAGAGGGTCTAGTAAGGAGGAGGAACTGAGGGAAATCCTTATTAGTCGGGAAATTGTGTTGGGGAAATTGATGGGATTGAAAGCCGATAAATCCCCAGGGCCTGATGGACTGCATCCCAGAGTACTTACGGAGGTGGCCTTGGACATAGCGGATGCATTGACAGTCATTTTCCAACATTCCATTGACTCTGGATCAGTTCCTATGGAGTGGAGGGTAGCCAATGTAACCCCACTTTTTAAAAAAGGAGCGAGAGAGAAAACGGAATTATCGACCGGTCAGCCTGACCTCAGTCGTGGGTCAAATTATATAATCAATTATTAAGGATGTCATAGCAGCGCATTGGGAAAGAGGTGACATGATAGGTCCAAGTCAGCATGGATTTGTGAAAAGGAAATCATGCTTGACAAATCTTCTGGAATTTTTTGAGAATGTTTCCAGTAGAGTGGACAAGGGAGAACCAGTTGATGTGGTATATTTGGACTTTCAGAAGGCTTTCGACAAGGTCCCACACAAGAGATTAATGTGCAAAGTTAAAGCACATGGGATTGGGGGTAGTGTGCTGACATGGATTGAGAACTGGTTGTCAGACAGGAAGCAAAGAGTAGGAGTAAATGGGTACTTTTTAGAATGGTAGGCAGTGACTAGTGGGGTACCGCAAGGTTCTGTGCTGGGGCCTTAGCTGTTTACACTGTACATTAATGATTTAGACGAGGGGATTAAATGTAGCATCTCCAAATTTGCGGATGACACTAAGTTGGGTGGCAGTGTGAGCTGCGAGGAGGATGCTATGAGGCTGCAGAGTGACTTGGATAGGTTAGGTGAGTGGGCAAATGCATGGCAGATGAAGTATAATGTGGATAAATGTGAGGTTATCCACTTTGGTGGTAAAAACAGAAACAAACTATTATCTGAATGGTGACAGATTAGGAAAAGGGGAGGTGCAACGAGACCTGGGTGTCATGGTACATCAGTCATTGAAGGTTGGCATGCAGGTACAGCAGGCGGTTAAGAAAGCAAATGGCATGTTGGCCTTCAAAGCGAGGGGATTTGAGTCCAGGGGCAGGGAGGTGTTGCTACAGTTATACAGGGCCTTGGTGAGGCCACACCTGGAGTATTGTGTACAGTTTTGGTCTCCTAACTTGAGGAAGGACATTCTTGCTATTGAGAGAGTGCAGCGAAGGTTCACCAGACTGATTCCCGGGATGGCGAGACTGACCTATCAAGAAAGACTGGATCAACTGGGCTTGTATTCACTGGAATTCAGAAGAATGAGAGGGGACCTCATAGAAACGTTTAAAATTCTGATGGGTTTAGACAGGTTAGATGCAGGAAGAATGCTCCCAATGTTGGGGAAGTCCAGAACCAGGGGACACAATCTAAGGATAAGAGGTAAGCCATGTAGGACTGAGATGAGGAGAAACTTCACCCAGAGAGTGGTGAACCTGTGGAATTCTCTACCACAGAACGTTGTTGAGGCCAATTAACTAAATATATTCAAAAAGAAGTTAGATGAAGTCCTTACTACTCGGGGGATCAAGGGGTATGGCGAGAAAGCAGGAATGGGGTACTGAAGTTGCATGTTCAGCCATGAACTCATTGAATGGCGGTGCAGGCTAGAAGGGCCGAATGGCCTACTCCTGCACCTATTTTCTATGTTTTGATTCTATGTCACCCGGAAGCCCAGTGAGATCAGACTGGTGTAACCAGGGGAGGATGGGCCCAGTAAGTTCAGACAGTGTGTAACCCGGGGAGGATGGGCCCAGTGAGATCAGACAGTGTGTAACCCGGGGGCCCAGTGAGATCAGACAGTGTGTAACCCGGGGGTGGGCCCAGTGAGATCAGACAGTGTGTAACCCGGGGGTGGGCCCAGTGAGATCAGACAGTGTGTAACCCGGGGGTGGGCCCAGTGAGATCAGACAGTGTGTAACCCAGGGGCCCAGTGAGATCAGGCAGTGTGTAACCCGGGGGTGGGCCCAGTGAGATCAGACAGTGTGTAACCCGGGGGCCCAGTGAGATCAGGCAGTGTGTAACCCGGGGGTGGGCCCAGTGAGATCAGACAGTGTGTAACCGGGGGGCCCAGTGAGATCAGACAGTGTGTAACCCAGGGGCCCAGTGAGATCAGACAGTGTGTAACCCGGGGGTGGGCCCAGTGAGATCAGACAGTGTGTAACCCGGGGGTGGGCCCAGTGAGATCAGACAGTGTGTAACCCATGGGCCCAGTGAGATCAGACAGTGTGTAACCCGGGGTTGGGCCCAGTGAGATCAGACAGTGTGTAACCCGGGGCCCAGTGAGATCAGACAGTGTGTAACCCGGGGGTGGGCCCAGTGAGATCAGACAGTGTGTAACCCGGGGGCCCAGTGAGATAAGACAGTGTGTAACCCGGGGGCCCAGTGAGATCAGACAGTGTGTAACCCGGGGGCCCAGTGAGATCAGGCAGTGTGTAACCCGGGGTTGGGCGCAGTGAGATCAGACAGTGTGTAACCGGGGGGCCCAGTGAGATCAGACAGTGTGTAACCCGGGGCCCAGTGAGATCAGACAGTGTGTAACCCGGGGGTGGGCCCAGTGAGATCAGACAGTGTGTAACCCGGGGGCCCAGTGAGATAAGACAGTGTGTAACCCGGGGGCCCAGTGAGATCAGAAAGTGTGTAACCCGGGGGCCAGTGAGATCAGACAGTGTGTAACCCGGGTTGGGCCCAGTGAGATCAGACAGTGTGTAACCCGGGGGCCCAGTGAGATCAGGAAGTGTGTAACCCGGGGTTGGGCCCAGTGAGATCAGACAGTGTGTAACCGGGGGGCCCAGTGAGATCAGACAGTGTGTAACCCAGGGGCCCAGTGAGATCAGACAGTGTGTAACCCAGGGGCCCAGTGAGATCAGACAGTGTGTAACCCGGGGGCCCAGTGAGATCAGACAGTGTGTAACCCGGGGGTGGGCCCAGTGAGATCAGACAGTGTGTAACCCAGGGGCCCAGTGAGATCAGACAGTGTGTAACCCGGGGGTGGGCCCAGTGAGATCAGACAGTGTGTAACCCGGGGCCCAGTGAGATCAGACAGTGTGTAACCCGGGGGTGGGCCCAGTGAGATCAGACAGTGTGTAACCCGGGGGCCCAGTGAGATAAGACAGTGTGTAACCCGGGGGCCCAGTGAGATCAGACAGTGTGTATCCCGGGGGCCCAGTGAGATCAGAGAGTGTGTAACCCAGGGGCCCAGTGAGATCAGACAGTGTGTAACCCGGGGGCCCAGTGAGATCAGACAGTGTGTAACCCGGGGGCCCAGAGAGATCAGACAGTGTGTAACCCGGGGGTGGGCCCAGTGAGATCAGACAGTGTGTAACCCGGGGCCCAGTGAGATCAGACAGTGTGTAACCCGGGGGCCCACTGAGATCAGACAGTGTGTAACCCGGGGGTGGGCCCAGTGAGATCAGACAGTGTGTAACCCGGGGGCCCAGTGAGAGCAGATAGTGTGTAACCCGGGGGTGGGAACAGTGAGATCAGACAGTGTGTAACCCGGGGGCCCAGTGAGATCAGACAGTGTGTAACCCGGGGATCCAGTGAGATCAGACAGTGTGTAACCCGGGGGCCCAGTGAGGTCAGACAGTGTGTAACCCGGGGGCCAGTGAGATCAGACAGTGTGTAACCTGGGGGCCCAGTGAGATCAGACAGTGTGTAACCTGGGGGCCCAGTGAGATCAGACAGTGTGTAACCCGGGGGCCCAGTGAGATCAGAAAGTGTGTAACCCGGGGGCCAGTGAGATCAGACAGTGTGTAACCCGGGGGCCCAGTGCGATCAGACAGTGTGTAACCTAGGGGCCCAGTGAGATCAGACAGTGTGTAACCCGGGGGTGGGCCCAGTGAGATCAGACAGTGTGTAACCCGGGGGCCCAGTGAGATCAGGCAGTGTGTAACCCGGGGGTGGGCCCAGTGAGATCAGACAGTGTGTAACCCGGGGGTGGGCCCAGTGAGATCAGACAGTGTGTAACCCGGGGGCCTAGTGAGATCAGGCAGTGTGTAACCCGGGGGTGGGCCCAGTGAGATCAGACAGTGTGTAACCGGGGGGCCCAGTGAGATCAGACAGTGCGTAACCCAGGGGCCCGGTGAGATCAGACAGTGTGTAACCCAGGGGCCCAGTGAGATCAGACAGTGTGTAACCCGGGGGCCCAGTGAGATCAGACAGTGTGTAACCCGGGGGTGGGCCCAGTGAGATCAGACAGTGTGTAACCCAGGGGCCCAGTGAGATCAGACAGTGTGTAACCCGGGGCTGGGCCCAGTGAGATCAGACAGTGTGTAACCCGGGGCCCAGTGAGATCAGACAGTGTGTAACCCGGGGGGCCCAGTGAGATCAAACAGTGTGTAACCCTGGGGCCCAGTGAGATCAGACAGTGTGTAACCCGGTGGCCCAGTGAGGTCAGACAGTGTGTAACCCGGGGCCCAGTGAGATCAGACAGTGTGTAACCCGGGGGCCCAGTGAGATCAGACAGTGTGTAACCCGGGGGCCCAGTGAGATCAGGCAGTGTGTAACCCGGGGTTGGGCCCAGTGAGATCAGACAGTGTGTAACCGGGGGGCCCAGTGAGATCAGACAGTGTGTAACCCGGGGCCCAGTGAGATCAGACAGTGTGTAACCCGGGGGTGGGCCCAGTGAGATCAGACAGTGTGTAACCCGGGGGCCCAGTGAGATAAGACAGTGTGTAACCCGGGGGCCCAGTGAGATCAGAAAGTGTGTAACCCGGGGGCCAGTGAGATCAGACAGTGTGTAACCCGGGTTGGGCCCAGTGAGATCAGACAGTGTGTAACCCGGGGGCCCAGTGAGATCAGGCAGTGTGTAACCCGGGGTTGGGCCCAGTGAGATCAGACAGTGTGTAACCGGGGGGCCCAGTGAGATCAGACAGTGTGTAACCCAGGGGCCCAGTGAGATCAGACAGTGTGTAACCCAGGGGCCCAGTGAGATCAGACAGTGTGTAACCCGGGGGCCCAGTGAGATCAGACAGTGTGTAACCCGGGGGTGGGCCCAGTGAGATCAGACAGTGTGTAACCCAGGGGCCCAGTGAGATCAGACAGTGTGTAACCCGGGGGTGGGCCCAGTGAGATCAGCCAGTTTGTAACCCGGGGCCCAGTGAGATCAGACAGTGTGTAACCCGGGGGTGGGCCCAGTGAGATCAGACAGTGTGTAACCCGGGGGCCCAGTGAGATAAGACAGTGTGTAACCCGGGGGCCCAGTGAGATCAGACAGTGTGTAACCCGGGGGCCAGTGAGATCAGACAGTGTGTAACCCGGGGGCCCAGTGCGATCAGACAGTGTGTAACCTGGGGGCCCAGTGAGATCAGACAGTGTGTAACCCGGGGGTGGGCCCAGTGAGATCAGACAGTGTATAACCCGGGGGCCCAGTGAGATCAGACAGTGTGTAACCTGGGGGTGGGCCCAGTGAGATCAGACAGTGTGTAACCCGGGGGCCCAGTGAGATAAGACAGTGTGTAACCCGGGGGCCCAGTGAGATCAGACAGTGTGTATCCCGGGGGCCCAGTGAGATCAGAGAGTGTGTAACCCAGGGGCCCAGTGAGATCAGACAGTGTGTAACCCGGGGGCCCAGTGAGATCAGACAGTGTGTAACCCGGGGGCCCAGAGAGATCAGACAGTGTGTAACCCGGGGGTGGGCCCAGTGAGATCAGACAGTGTGTAACCCGGGGCCCAGTGAGATCAGACAGTGTGTAACCCGGGGGCCCACTGAGATCAGACAGTGTGTAACCCGGGGGTGGGCCCAGTGAGATCAGACAGTGTGTAACCCGGGGGCCCAGTGAGAGCAGATAGTGTGTAACCCGGGGGTGGGAACAGTGAGATCAGACAGTGTGTAACCCGGGGGCCCAGTGAGATCAGACAGTGTGTAACCCGGGGATCCAGTGAGATCAGACAGTGTGTAACCCGGGGGCCCAGTGAGGTCAGACAGTGTGTAACCCGGGGGCCAGTGAGATCAGACAGTGTGTAACCTGGGGGCCCAGTGAGATCAGACAGTGTGTAACCTGGGGGCCCAGTGAGATCAGACAGTGTGTAACCCGGGGGCCCAGTGAGATCAGAAAGTGTGTAACCCGGGGGCCAGTGAGATCAGACAGTGTGTAACCCGGGGGCCCAGTGCGATCAGACAGTGTGTAACCTAGGGGCCCAGTGAGATCAGACAGTGTGTAACCCGGGGGTGGGCCCAGTGAGATCAGACAGTGTGTAACCCGGGGGCCCAGTGAGATCAGGCAGTGTGTAACCCGGGGGTGGGCCCAGTGAGATCAGACAGTGTGTAACCCGGGGGTGGGCCCAGTGAGATCAGACAGTGTGTAACCCGGGGGCCTAGTGAGATCAGGCAGTGTGTAACCCGGGGGTGGGCCCAGTGAGATCAGACAGTGTGTAACCGGGGGGCCCAGTGAGATCAGACAGTGCGTAACCCAGGGGCCCGGTGAGATCAGACAGTGTGTAACCCAGGGGCCCAGTGAGATCAGACAGTGTGTAACCCGGGGGCCCAGTGAGATCAGACAGTGTGTAACCCGGGGGTGGGCCCAGTGAGATCAGACAGTGTGTAACCCAGGGGCCCAGTGAGATCAGACAGTGTGTAACCCGGGGGTGGGCCCAGTGAGATCAGACAGTGTGTAACCCGGGGCCCAGTGAGATCAGACAGTGTGTAACCCGGGGGGCCCAGTGAGATCAAACAGTGTGTAACCCTGGGGCCCAGTGAGATCAGACAGTGTGTAACCCGGTGGCCCAGTGAGGTCAGACAGTGTGTAACCCGGGGCCCAGTGAGATCAGACAGTGTGTAACCCGGGGGCCCAGTGAGATCAGACAGTGTGTAACCCGGGGGCCCAGTGAGATCAGGCAGTGTGTAACCCGGGGTTGGGCCCAGTGAGATCAGACAGTGTGTAACCGGGGGGCCCAGTGAGATCAGACAGTGTGTAACCCGGGGCCCAGTGAGATCAGACAGTGTGTAACCCGGGGGTGGGCCCAGTGAGATCAGACAGTGTGTAACCCGGGGGCCCAGTGAGATAAGACAGTGTGTAACCCGGGGGCCCAGTGAGATCAGAAAGTGTGTAACCCGGGGGCCAGTGAGATCAGACAGTGTGTAACCCGGGTTGGGCCCAGTGAGATCAGACAGTGTGTAACCCGGGGGCCCAGTGAGATCAGGCAGTGTGTAACCCGGGGTTGGGCCCAGTGAGATCAGACAGTGTGTAACCGGGGGGCCCAGTGAGATCAGACAGTGTGTAACCCAGGGGCCCAGTGAGATCAGACAGTGTGTAACCCAGGGGCCCAGTGAGATCAGACAGTGTGTAACCCGGGGGCCCAGTGAGATCAGACAGTGTGTAACCCGGGGGTGGGCCCAGTGAGATCAGACAGTGTGTAACCCAGGGGCCCAGTGAGATCAGACAGTGTGTAACCCGGGGGTGGGCCCAGTGAGATCAGCCAGTTTGTAACCCGGGGCCCAGTGAGATCAGACAGTGTGTAACCCGGGGGTGGGCCCAGTGAGATCAGACAGTGTGTAACCCGGGGGCCCAGTGAGATAAGACAGTGTGTAACCCGGGGGCCCAGTGAGATCAGACAGTGTGTAACCCGGGGGCCAGTGAGATCAGACAGTGTGTAACCCGGGGGCCCAGTGCGATCAGACAGTGTGTAACCTGGGGGCCCAGTGAGATCAGACAGTGTGTAACCCGGGGGTGGGCCCAGTGAGATCAGACAGTGTATAACCCGGGGGCCCAGTGAGATCAGACAGTGTGTAACCTGGGGGCCCAGTGAGATCAGACAGTGTGTAACCCGGGGGGCCCAGTGAGATCAAACAGTGTGTAACCCTGGGCCCCAGTGAGATCAGACAGTGTGTAACCCGGGGGCCCAGTGAGATCAGACAGTGTGTAACCCGGGGGCCCAGTGAGATCAGACAGTGTGTAACCCAGGGGCCCAGTGAGATCAGACAGTGTGTAACCCGGGGGCCCAGTGAGATCAGACAGTGTGTAACCCGGGGGCCCAGAGAGATCAGACAGTGTGTAACCCGGGGGTGGGCCCAGTGAGATCAGACAGTGTGTAACCCGGGGCCCAGTGAGATCAGACAGTGTGTAACCCGGGGGCCCAGTGAGATCAGACAGTGTGTAACCCGGGGGTGGGCCCAGTGAGATCAGACAGTGTGTAACCCGGGGGCCCAGTGAGATCAGACAGTGTGTAACCCGGGGATCCAGTGAGATCAGACAGTGTGTAACCCGGGGGCCCAGTGAGGTCAGACAGTGTGTAACCCGGGGGCCAGTGAGATCAGACAGTGTGTAACCTGGGGGCCCAGTGAGATCAGACAGTGTGTAACCCGGGGTTGGGCCCAGTGAGATCAGACAGTGTGTAACCCGGATGCCCAGTGAGATCAGATAGTGTGTAACCCGGGGGCCAGTGAGATCAGACAGTGTGTAACCCGGGGGCCCAGTGCGATCAGACAGTGTGTAACCTAGGGGCCCAGTGAGATCAGACAGTGTGTAACCCGGGGGTGGGCCCAGTGAGATCAGACAGTGTGTAACCCGGGGGCCCAGTGAGATCAGACAGTGTGTAACCTGGGGGCCCAGTGAGATCAGACAGTGTGTAACCCGGGGGGCCCAGTGAGATCAGACAGTGTGTAACCCGGGGGCCCAGTGAGATCAGACAGTGTGTAACCCGGTGGCCCAGTGAGATCAGACAGTGTGTAACCCGGGGCCCAGTAAGATCAGACAGTGTGTAACCCGGGGGCCCAGTGAGATCAGACAGTGTGCAACCCGGGGGCCCAGTGAGATCAGACAGTGTGTAACCCGGGGGCCCAGTGAGATCAGACAGTGTGTAACCCGGGGGTGGGCCCAGTGAGATCAGACAGTGTGTAACCCGGGGCCCAGTGAGATCAGACAGTGTGTAACCCGGGGGTGGGCCCAGTGAGATCAGACAGTGTGTAACCCAGGGGCCCAGTGAGATCAGACAGTGTGTAACCCGGGGGTGGGCCCAGTGAGATCAGCCAGTTTGTAACCCGGGGCCCAGTGAGATCAGACAGTGTGTAACCCGGGGGTGGGCCCAGTGAGATCAGACAGTGTGTAACCCGGGGGCCCAGTGAGATAAGACAGTGTGTAACCCGGGGGCCCAGTGAGATCAGACAGTGTGTAACCCGGGGGCCAGTGAGATCAGACAGTGTGTAACCCGGGGGCCCAGTGCGATCAGACAGTGTGTAACCTGGGGGCCCAGTGAGATCAGACAGTGTGTAACCCGGGGGTGGGCCCAGTGAGATCAGACAGTGTGTAACCCGGGGGCCCAGTGAGATCAGACAGTGTGTAACCTGGGGGCCCAGTGAGATCAGACAGTGTGTAACCCGGGGGGCCCAGTGAGATCAAACAGTGTGTAACCCTGGGCCCCAGTGAGATCAGACAGTGTGTAACCCGGGGGCCCAGTGAGATCAGACAGTGTGTAACCCGGGGGCCCAGTGAGATCAGACAGTGTGTAACCCAGGGGCCCAGTGAGATCAGACAGTGTGTAACCCGGGGGCCCAGTGAGATCAGACAGTGTGTAACCCGGGGGCCCAGAGAGATCAGACAGTGTGTAACCCGGGGGTGGGCCCAGTGAGATCAGACAGTGTGTAACCCGGGGCCCAGTGAGATCAGACAGTGTGTAACCCGGGGGCCCAGTGAGATCAGACAGTGTGTAACCCGGGGGTGGGCCCAGTGAGATCAGACAGTGTGTAACCCGGGGGCCCAGTGAGATCAGACAGTGTGTAACCCGGGGATCCAGTGAGATCAGACAGTGTGTAACCCGGGGGCCCAGTGAGGTCAGACAGTGTGTAATCCGGGGGCCAGTGAGATCAGACAGTGTGTAACCTGGAGGCCCAGTGAGATCAGACAGTGTGTAACCCGGGGTTGGGCCCAGTGAGATCAGACAGTGTGTAACCCGGATGCCCAGTGAGATCAGATAGTGTGTAACCCGGGGGCCAGTGAGATCAGACAGTGTGTAACCCGGGGGCCCAGTGCGATCAGACAGTGTGTAACCTAGGGGCCCAGTGAGATCAGACAGTGTGTAACCCGGGGGTGGGCCCAGTGAGATCAGACAGTGTGTAACCCGGGGGCCCAGTGAGATCAGACAGTGTGTAACCTGGGGGCCCAGTGAGATCAGACAGTGTGTAACCCGGGGGGCCCAGTGAGATCAGACAGTGTGTAACCCGGGGGCCCAGTGAGATCAGACAGTGTGTAACCCGGTGGCCCAGTGAGATCAGACAGTGTGTAACCCGGGGCCCAGTGAGATCAGACAGTGTGTAACCCGGGGGCCCAGTGAGATCAGACAGTGTGCAACCCGGGGGCCCAGTGAGATCAGACAGTGTGTAACCCGGGGGCCCAGTGAGATCAGACAGTGTGTAACCCGGGGGTGGGCCCAGTGAGATCAGACAGTGTGTAACCCGGGGGCCCAGTGAGATCAGGCAGTTTGTAACGCGGGGGTGGGCCCAGTGAGATCAGACAGTGTGTAACCCGGGGGCCCAGTGAGATCAGACAGTGTGTAACCGGGGGGCCCAGTGAGATCAGACAGTGTGTAACCCGGGGGCCCAGTGAGATCAGACAGTGTGTAACCCGGGGGCCAGTGAGATCAGACAGTGTGTAACCCGGGGGCCCAGTGCGATCAGACAGTGTGTAACCCGGGGGCCCAGTGAGATCAGACAGTGAGTAACCCGGGGGTGGGCCCAGTGAGATCAGACAGTGTGTAACCCGGGGGCCCAGTGAGATCAGACAGTGTGTAACCTGGGGGCCCAGTGAGATCAGACAGTGTGTAACCCGGGGGCCCAGTGAGATCAGACAGTGTGTAACCCGGGGGCCCAGTGAGATCAGACAGTGTGTAACCCGGGAGTGGGCCCAGTGAGATCAGACAGTGTGTAACCCGGGGCCCAGTGAGATCAGACAGTGTGTAACCCGGGGGCCCAGTGAGATCAGACAGTGTGTAACCCGGGGGCCCAGTGAGATCAGACAGTGTGTAACCCGGGAGTGGGCCCAGTGAGATCAGACAGTGTGTAACCCGGGGCCCAGTGAGATCAGACAGTGTGTAACCCGGGGGCCCAGTGAGATCAGACAGTGTGTAACCCGGGGGTGGGCCCAGTGAGATCAGACAGTGTGTAACCCGGGGGCCCAGTGAGAGCAGACAGTGTGTAACCCGGGGTTGGGCCCAGTGAGATCAGACAGTGTGTAACCCGGGGGCCCAGTGAGATCAGACAGTGTGTAACCCGGGGGCCCAGTGAGATCAGACAGTGTGTAACCCGGGGGCCAGTGAGATCAGACAGTGTGTAACCCGGGGACCCAGTGAGATCAGACAGTGTGTAACCCGGGGCCCAGTGAGATCAGACAGTGTGTAACCCGGGGGCCCAGTGAGATCAGACAGTGTGTAACCCGGGGGCCCAGTGAGATCAGACAGTGTGTTACCTGGAGGCCCAGTGAGATCAGACAGTGTAACCCGGGGGTGGGCCCAGTGAGATCAGACAGTGTGTAACCCGGGGGCCCAGTGAGATCAGACAGTGTGTAACCCCGGGGCCCAGTGAGATCAGACAGTGTGTAACCCGGGGTCCCAGTGAGATCAGATCGTGTGTAACCCGGGGGCCCAGTGAGATCAGACAGTGTGTAACCCGGGGGCCCAGTGAGATCAGACAGTGTGTTACCTGGAGGCCCAGTGAGATCAGACAGTGTAACCCGAGGGTGGGCCCAGTGAGATCAGACAGTGTGTAACCCGGGGGCCCAGTGCGATCAGACAGTGTGTAACCTGGGGGCCCAGTGAGATCAGACAGTGTGTAACCCGGGGGTGGGCCCAGTGAGATCAGACAGTGTGTAACCCGGGGGCCCAGTGAGATCAAACAGTGTGTAACCTGGGGGCCCAGTGAGATCAGACAGTGTGTAACCCGGGGGGCCCAGTGAGATCAAACAGTGTGTAACCCTGGGGCCCAGTGAGATCAGACAGTGTGTAACCCGGGGGCCCAGTGAGATCAGACAGTGTGTAACCCGGGGGCCCAGTGAGATCAGACAGTGTGTAACCCAGGGGCCCAGTGAGATCAGACAGTGTGTAACCCGGGGGCCCAGTGAGATCAGACAGTGTGTAACCCGGGGGCCCAGTGAGATCAGACAGTGTGTAACCCGGGGGTGGGCCCAGTGAGAGCAGATAGTGTGTAACCCGGGGGTGGGAACAGTGAGATCAGACAGTGTGTAACCCGGGGGCCCAGTGAGATCAGACAGTGTGTAACCCGGGGATCCAGTGAGATCAGACAGTGTGTAACCCGGGGGCTCAGTGAGGTCAGACAGTGTGTAACCCGGGGGCCAGTGAGATCAGACAGTGTGTAACCTGGGGGCCCAGTGAGATCAGACAGTGTGTAACCTGGGGGCCCAGTGAGATCAGACAGTGTGTAACCCGGAGGCCCAGTGAGATCAGACAGTGTGTAACCCGGTGGCCCAGTGAGATCAGACAGTGTGTAACCCGGGGCCCAGTGAGATCAGACAGTGTGTAACCCGGGGGCCCAGTGAGATCAGACAGTGTGTAACCCGGGGGCCCAGTGAGATCAGACAGTGTGTAACCCGGGGGCCCAGTGAGATCAGACAGTGTGTAACCCGGGGGTGGGCCCAGTGAGATCAGACAGTGTGTAACCCGGGGGCCCAGTGAGATCAGGCAGTTTGTAACCCGGGGGTGGGCCCAGTGAGATCAGACAGTGTGTAACCCGGGTTGGGCCCAGTGAGATCAGACAGTGTGTAACCCGGGGGCCCAGTGAGATCAGGCAGTGTGTAACCCGGGGGTGGGCCCAGTGAGATCAGACAGTGTGTAACCGGGGGGCCCAGTGAGATCAGACAGTGTGTAACCCAGGGGCCCAGTGAGATCAGACAGTGTGTAACCCGGGGGTGGGCCCAGTGAGATCAGACAGTGTGTAACCCGGGGGCCAGTGAGATCAGACAGTGTGTTACCCGGGGGCCCAGTGCGATCAGACAGTGTGTAACCCGGGGGCCCAGTGAGATCAGACAGTGTGTAACCCGGGGGTGGGCCCAGTGAGATCAGACAGTGTGTAACCCGGGGGCCCAGTGAGATCAGACAGTGTGTAACCTGGGGGCCCAGTGAGATCAGACAGTGTGTAACCCGGGGGGCCCAGTGAGATCAAACAGTGTGTAACCCTGGGGCCCAGTGAGATCAGACAGTGTGTAACCCGGGGGCCCAGTGAGATCAGACAGTGTGTAACCCGGGGGCCCAGTGAGATCAGACAGTGTGTAACCCGGGGCCCAGTGAGATCAGACAGTGTGTAACCCGGGGATGGGCCCAGTGAGATCAGACAGTGTGTAACCCGGGGCCCAGTCAGATCAGACAGTGTGTAACCTGGGTGTGGGCCCAGTGAGATCAGACAGTGTGTAACCCGGGGGCCAGTGAGATCAGACAGTGTGTAACCCGGGGGCCCAGTGCGATCAGACAGTGTGTAACCCGGGGGCCCAGTGAGATCAGACAGTGTGTAACCCGGGGGTGGGCCCAGTGAGATCAGACAGTGTGTAACCCGGGGGCCCAGTGAGATCAGACAGTGTGTAACCTGGGGGCCCAGTGAGATCAGACAGTGTGTAACCCGGGGGGCCCAGTGAGATCAAACAGTGTGTAACCCTGGGGCCCAGTGAGATCAGACAGTGTGTAACCCGGGGGCCCAGTGAGATCAGACAGTGTGTAACCCGGGGGCCCAGTGAGATCAGACAGTGTGTAACCCGGGGCCCAGTGAGATCAGACAGTGTGTAACCCGGGGGCCCAGTGAGATCAGACAGTGTGTAACCCGGGGGCCCAGTGAGATCAGACAGTGTGTAACCCGGGGGTGGGCCCAGTGAGATCAGACAGTGTGTAACCCGAGGGGCCCAGTGAGAGCAGACAGTGTGTAACCCGGGGGTGGGCCCAGTGAGATCAGACAGTGTGTAACCCGGGGGCCCAGTGAGATCAGACAGTGTGTAACCCGGGGGCCCAGTGAGATCAGACAGTGTGTAACCCGGGGGCCAGTGAGATCAGACAGTGTGTAACCTGGGGGCCCAGTGGGATCAGACAGTGTGTAACCTGGGGGCCCAGTGAGATCAGACAGTGTGTAACCTGGGGGCCCAGTGAGATCAGACAGTGTGTAACCCGGGGGCCCAGTGAGATCAGACAGTGTGTAACCCGGGGGCCCAGTGAGATCAGACAGTGTGTTACCTGGAGGCCCAGTGAGATCAGACAGTGTAACCCGGGGGTGGGCCCAGTGAGATCAGACAGTGTGTAACCCGGGGGCCCAGTGAGATCAGACAGTGTGTAACCCCGGGGCCCAGTGCGATCAGACAGTGTGTAACCCGGGGTCCCAGTGAGATCAGATAGTGTGTAACCCGGGGGCCCAGTGAGATCAGACAGTGTGTAACCCGGGGGCCCAGTGAGATCAGACAGTGTGTGCCACGTACTAGTCAGAGTAGGAATCGCAGGATAGCGCAGATGAATACGTGGCTTGAGCAGTGGTGCAGCAGGGAGGGATTCAAATTCCTGGGGCATTGGAACCGGTTCTGGGGGAGGTGGGACCAGTACAAACCGGACGGTCTGCACCTGGGCAGGACCGGAACCAATGTCCGAGGGGGAGTGTTTGCTAGTGCTGTTGGGGAGGAGTTAAACTAATATGGCAGGGGGATGGGAACCAATGCAGGGAGACAGAGGGAAACAAAAAGGAGACAAAAGCAAAAGACAGAAAGGAGATGAGGAAAAGTGGAGGGCAGAGAAACCCAAGGCAAAGAACAAAAAGGGCCACTGTACAGCAAAATTCTAAAAGGACAAAGGGTGTTAAAAAAACAAGCCTGAAGGCTTTGTGTCTTAATGCAAGGAGTATCCGTAATAAGGTGGATGAATTAACTGTGCAAATAGATGTTAATAAATATGATGTGATTGGGATTACAGAGACGTGGCTCCAGGATGATCAGGGCTGGGAACTCAACATCCAGGGGTATTCAACATTCAGGAAGGATAGAATAAAAGGAAAAGGAGGTGGGGTAGCATTGCTGGTTAAAGAGGAGATTAATGCAATAGTTAGGAAGGACATTAGCTTGGATGATGTGGAATCTATATGGGTCGAGCTGCAGAACACCAAAGGGCAAAAAACGTTAGAGGGAGTTGTGTACAGACCTCCAAACAGTGGTAGTGATGTTAGGGAGGGCATCAAACAGGAAATTAGGGGTGCATGCAATAAAAGTGCAGCAGTTATAATGGGTGACTTTAATATGCACATAGATTGGGCTAACCAAACTGGAAGCAATACGGTGGAGGAGGATTTCCTGGAGTGCATAAGGGATGGTTTTCTAGACCAATATGTCGAGGAACCAACTAGGGGGAGGCCATCTTAGACTGGGTGTTGTGTAATGAGAGAGGATTAATTAGCAATCTCGTTGTGCGAGGCCCCTTGGGGAAGAGTGACCATAATATGGTGGAATTCTGCATTAGGATGGAGAATGAAACAGTTAATTCAGAGACCATGGTCCAGAACTTAAAGAAGGCTAACTTTGAAGGTATGAGGCGTGAATTGGCTAGGACAGATTGGCGAATGATACTTAAGGGGTTGACTGTGGATGGGCAATGGCAGACATTTAGAGACCGCATGGATGAACTACAACAATTGTACATTCCTATCTGGCGTAAAAATAAAAAAGGGAAGGTGGCTCATCTGTGGCTATCAAGGGAAATCAGGGATAGTATTAAAGCCAAGGAAGTGGCATACAAATTGGCCAGAAATAGCAGCGAACCCGGGGACTGGGAGAAATTTAGAACTCAGCAGAGGAGGACAAAGGGTTTGATTAGAGCAGGGAAAATTGAGTACGAGAAGAAGCTTGCAGGGAACATTAAGACGGATTGCAAAAGTTTCTATAGATATGAAAAGAGATAAAGGTTAGTAAAGCCAAACATAGATCCCCTGCAGTCAGAATCAGGGGAAGTCATAACGGGAAACAAAGAAATGGCAGACCAATTGAACAAGTACTTTGGTTCGGTATTCACTAAGGAGGACACAAACAACCTTCCGGATATAAAAGGGGTCAGAGGGTCTAGTAAGGAGGAGGAACTGAGGGAAATCCTTATTAGTCGGGAAATTGTGTTGGGGAAATTGATGGGATTGAAAGCCGATAAATCCCCAGGGCCTGATGGACTGCATCCCAGAGTACTTACGGAGGTGGCCTTGGACATAGCGGATGCATTGACAGTCATTTTCCAACATTCCATTGACTCTGGATCAGTTCCTATGGAGTGGAGGGTAGCCAATGTAACCCCACTTTTTAAAAAAGGAGCGAGAGAGAAAACTGAATTATCGACCGGTCAGCCTGACCTCAGTCGTGGGTCAAATTATATAATCAATTATTAAGGATGTCATAGCAGCGCATTGGGAAAGAGGTGACATGATAGGTCCAAGTCAGCATGGATTTGTGAAAAGGAAATCATGCTTGACAAATCTTCTGGAATTTTTTGAGAATGTTTCCAGTAGAGTGGACAAGGGAGAACCAGTTGATGTGGTATATTTGGACTTTCAGAAGGCTTTCGACAAGGTCCCACACAAGAGATTAATGTGCAAAGTTAAAGCACATGGGATTGGGGGTAGTGTGCTGACATGGATTGAGAACTGGTTGTCAGACAGGAAGCAAAGAGTAGGAGTAAATGGGTACTTTTCAGAATGGTAGGCAGTGACTAGTGGGGTACCGCAAGGTTCTGTGCTGGGGCCTTAGCTGTTTACACTGTACATTAATGATTTAGACGAGGGGATTAAATGTAGCATCTCCAAATTTGCGGATGACACTAAGTTGGGTGGCAGTGTGAGCTGCGAGGAGGATGCTATGAGGCTGCAGAGTGACTTGGATAGGTTAGGTGAGTGGGCAAATGCATGGCAGATGAAGTATAATGTGGATAAATGTGAGGTTATCCACTTTGGTGGTAAAAACAGAAACAAACTATTATCTGAATGGTGACAGATTAGGAAAAGGGGAGGTGCAACGAGACCTGGGTGTCATGGTACATCAGTCATTGAAGGTTGGCATGCAGGTACAGCAGGCGGTTAAGAAAGCAAATGGCATGTTGGCCTTCAAAGCGAGGGGATTTGAGTCCAGGGGCAGGGAGGTGTTGCTACAGTTATACAGGGCCTTGGTGAGGCCACACCTGGAGTATTGTGTACAGTTTTGGTCTCCTAACTTGAGGAAGGACATTCTTGCTATTGAGAGAGTGCAGCGAAGGTTCACCAGACTGATTCCCGGGATGGCGAGACTGACCTATCAAGAAAGACTGGATCAACTGGGCTTGTATTCACTGGAATTCAGAAGAATGAGAGGGGACCTCATAGAAACGTTTAAAATTCTGATGGGTTTAGACAGGTTAGATGCAGGAAGAATGCTCCCAATGTTGGGGAAGTCCAGAACCAGGGGACACAGTCTAAGGATAAGAGGTAAGCCATGTAGGACTGAGATGAGGAGAAACTTCACCCAGAGAGTGGTGAACCTGTGGAATTCTCTACCACAGAACGTTGTTGAGGCCAATTAACTAAATATATTCAAAAAGAAGTTAGATGAAGTCCTTACTACTTGGGGGATCAAGGGGTATGGCGAGAAAGCAGGAATGGGGTACTGAAGTTGCATGTTCAGCCATGAACTCATTGAATGGCGGTGCAGGCTAGAAGGGCCGAATGGCCTACTCCTGCACCTATTTTCTATGTTTTGATTCTATGTCACCCGGAAGCCCAGTGAGATCAGACTGGTGTAACCAGGGGAGGATGGGCCCAGTAAGTTCAGACAGTGTGTAACCCGGGGAGGATGGGCCCAGTGAGATCAGACAGTGTGTAACCCGGGGGTGGGCCCAGTGAGATCAGACAGTGTGTAACCCGGGGGTGGGCCCAGTGAGATCAGACAGTGTGTAACCCGGGGGTGGGCCCAGTGAGATCAGACAGTGTGTAACCCAGGGGCCCAGTGAGATCAGACAGTGTGTAACCCGGGGGTGGGCCCAGTGAGATCAGACAGTGTGTAACCCGGGGGTGGGCCCAGTGAGATCAGACAGTGTGTAAACCGGGGGTGGGCCCAGTGAGATCAGACAGTGTGTAACCCGGGGGCCCAGTGAGATCAGACAGTGTATAACCCGGGGAGGATGGGCCCAGTGAGATCAGACAGTGTATAAGCCGGGGGCCCAGTGAGATCAGACAGTGTGTAACCCGGTGGCCCAGTGAGATCAGACAGTGTGTAACCCGGGATGTATGGGCCCAGTGAGATCAGACAGTGTGTAACCCCAGGGCCCAGTCAGATCAGACAGTGTGTAACCCGGGGAGGATGGGCCCAGTGAGATCAGACAGTGTGTAACCCGGGAAGGATGGGTCCAGTGAGATCAGACAGTGTGTAACCCGGGGAGGATGGACACAGTGAGATCACACAGTGCTGGTTTGTCTTAGCAATAGACAGTAAATTACGCAGTTTTGTCAAGAACTCTGGAAATTTGTGTGATGCTCCCGTTGGCTTGCCGGGGAAATGACAAACTCCAACAAGAATACTCAACCCTGAACTTTCAGTTTTATTAAGCGTCAGAAAAGTATACATTACATTCCACTGCACACCGTCAATATTTGTCTCATTTTCTGCCCTGCCATTATTAGATCTTCCGGTGAATGATGGAGTGATTGAGAAAGTTCCACAGGTGGAAGGAAACAGGGACTGTAGACTGAGGAACAATGGCCGGTGAACCAGCACAGGATTGTGAGAGCACCAACCAGAGATAACCCTTCTGATTCAAAGAGCTTCCATAGATCGACAGGGGCGAAAGGTAAGAGAGAGTCCCATTGACTCAGATACACCCTGGTCCTGGGGATGGACTGAGGAGAAAGGTCAGAGAGAGTCCCATTGACTCAGATACACCCTGGTCCTGGGGATGGACCACTGAGAAAGGTCAGAGAGAGTCCCATTGACTCAGATACACATTGGTCCTGTAGACAGTACACAAAGATTACAAGGTAAGGCAGGAAATGATGGGAATGAGATTGGGAGAGTCTGACCACCGAGCACAATTATCCAGCAGGAGGTCGTGCAGTGGGACATGAAATAAGATCAGTTTCTGTCTCTGAACACACAGTCACATTGAATCGTGTGTGTTTTTAGAGTAAATTAAGTATCACAGTGTTGAGGTAAGTGCAGTAGAGGTTGTATACATGGACTTTGAAAAGCCATTTGATAAAGTATCACATAATGGACTGGTTTGTAAAATTGAAGCACATGTGTTAAAGGGACAGTGGTAAATTGGATATGTAATTAGCTGAGGGACAGGGGGCAGAGAGCAGTGGTGGACCGATGTTTCTCCAACTGTGGAGAAGTTTACATTGGGTCAACCAGGTGTCACAATTGATGCCTTTGCTTTTCTGGTTATATTTTAAATGACCTGGTCTTCGCTATCGGGAGTGGACCTTCGAGGTTTGCTGAGGGCAAGAAAGTTGATTGTAGTAAATGGTGAGCAGGATCGCAGCAGGCTTTCGAAAGGCACAGACAGACTGGTGAACTGGACTGAAACATGGCAGATGCAATTTATTATAGCTCAGTGTGAAATGATACACTTTGGGAAGTTCAACATGGAGAAGCAGTATAATGCAGACGGTACTATTTTGAGGGGATGTAAGAGCAGAGAGACCTGGTGGTAAATATCCACAAATGTTTGAAGATGGAAGGGTAAGCTGATAAGACATTTAAGAGAGTGTATGGGATCTTTCACTTTTTAAATGGAGCACTAAACATAAAAACAAGGGGTTCAATGCTAACCCATTACAAATCAGTGGTGAGGCTGGAGTATTGTGTACAATTCTGAGCAACACACATTAGGAAGAATGCCAAGGTGTTGGAGAGGGTACAGAGGAGGTTTACCAGGATGATACCTGAGACTTCAATTATGTGGAGAGATTAGTCATGCTTGACCAATCTTCCAGAATTTTTTGAGGATGTAACTAATAGAGTGGATAAGGGAGAACCAGTGGATGTGGTGTATTTAGAATTTCAAAAGGCTTTTGACAAGGCCCCACACAAGAGATGTGCAAAATTAAAGCACATGGTATTGGGGGTAATGTATTGACATGGATAGAGAACTGGTTGGCAGACAGGAAGCAAAGTGTAGGAACAAACGGGTTCTTTTCAGAACGGCAGGCAGTGACTGGTGGGGTGCTGGAAGGTTCCATGCGGCTGGGGGGGTCGGGGGTTGTGGAGGGGGCGTAGTGGGGAGGTGCTGGGGTGGCTGGTCAGCCATGATCTTGTTGAATGGTGGTGCAGGCTTGAAGGGTCGAAGGGTCTACTCCTGCACCTATTTTCTATGTTTCTATGCTGGGACCCCAGCTATTTACAATATACATTCATGATTTAGACAAAGGAATTGAATGTAATATCCCTACATTTGCAGATGACACTAAGCTGGGTGGCAGTGTGAGCTGTGAGGAGGAAGCTAAGAGGCTGCAGGGTGACTTGGATAGGTTAGGTGAGTGGGTAAATGCATGGCAGATGCAGTATAATGTGGATACATGTGATGTTATCCACTTTGGTAGCAAAAACAGGAAGGCAGAATATTAACTGACAGATTGGGAAAAGGGGAGGTGCAACGAGACCTGGGTGTCATGGTACATCAGTCATTGAAAGTTGGCATGCAGTTACAGCAGGTGGTGAAGAAGGCAAATGGCATGTTGGCCTTCATAGCGAGAGGATTTGAGTATAGGAGCAGGGAGGTCTTACTGCAGTTATACTGGGCCTTGGTGAGGCCACACCTGGAGTATTGTGTACAGTTTTGGTCTCCTAACTTGAAGGACATTCTTGCTATTGAGGGAGTGCAGCGAAGGTTCACCAGACTGATTCCTGGGATGGCGGGACTGACCTATCAAGAAAGATTGGATCGACTAGGCTTATATTCACTGGAATTTAGAAGAATGAGAGGGGATCTCATAAAAATATATACAATTCTGACGGGATTGGACAGGTTAGATACAGAAAGAATGTTCCCGATTTTGGGAAAGTCCAGACTCAGGGGTCACAGTCTAAGGATAAGGGGGTAAGCCATTTAGGACCGAGATGAGGAGAAACTTCTTCACTCAGAGAATTCTGAACCTGTGGAATTGTCTACCACAGAAAGTTGTTGAGGCCCGTTCGTTAGATATATTCAAAAGGAATTAGTGGTGGCCCTTACGGCTAAAGGGATCAAGGGGTATGGAGAGAAAGGAGGAATGGAGGACTGAAGTTGCAAACATGCTCAGCCATGATCATATTGAATGGTGGTGTAGGCTCGAAGAGCCAAATGGCCTACTCCTGCACCTCTTTTCTATGTTTCTATAAGTTGGGATTGTTGCCTTTAGAGCAGAAACGGTTAAGAGGAGATCCAACAGAGTTATTCAAAATTGCGAGAGATTTTTATAGAGCAAGTCGAAAGAAATATTTCCTCTGACCAGTTGGGCTGTAAACAAAGATCACAGTTTTAAAATAATCGGCTAAGGAACTAGAGTGGAATTAGGAGAATGTGTTTTATGCAGAGGTTTCAGATCTGGAATGTACCACCTGAGAGACTGGTGGAAGCAAACTCCATAGGAACATTCAAAAAGCAATTGGACCTGTACTTTAAGAGGACCCATTTTCAGGGTTTTGGGGACAACGCTGGGGTGTGGGCTTAGTTGGGACAGCTTTTCACCAACCAGTACAGATTGGATGGGCTAAATGGCCTCCTATGTTGTAAGATTAGAAGGGGTTTGATCAAAGAGGTGACTCCAGTCTGAGGCAGAGCCCAGCAGATATACACCATCTCATTTTCTGTTTTATTTCAGATTTCCTTCCTCTGCAGTATTTTGCTTTTGTATTAGTGGAAATCTGGAACTTTCTCCACCCAAAATGCTGTTGAGTTTGGGGTTCATTTGAAAATGTCAAAACTGAGATTATTAGATGTTTGTTGGGCATTAAGATTCTGGAACCAAGGAAGGCCCATGGAGTCAAGGTACAGATCAGCCATGACCCAGTTCAATGGTGGAACATGTTGGAGGGGTTCAAGGGCCACCTCCTGTTGCTATGTTGCGATGTAGTCCTCCCACCACTGGCGGCGCTGCAGTGAAGTATTCTTGCTCCCCCACGCAGGCGCAATGTCGCTCCTGCAATGAATCCGGGGATTCCCAATGGGCGGGGTTTGCCTCTTGCGCTGGCCGGGCGGATGGCGCGGGCCAGTGTGCGAGTGACGGTAAGGAACAGAAGGGTTGCCCGGGTTACCGAGGCGGGGCCGGTGTGTGAGTGACGGTGAGGAACAGAAGGGTTGTCCGGGTTACCGGGGCGGGGCCGTTGTGTGAGTGACGGTGAGGAACAGGAGGGTTGCCCGGGTTACCGGGGCCACGCTCTGTCACTGGGATAACGGGGCTGTGTTGAGCTCACAGATTGAGAGCGGGCGGTTCAGTCCCAGACTTTGTATCACACACGGAGGGCCCGGGAATGGAACAGTGACGGGCTGGAACAGCGGGCAAAATGGCGCATCGCCGTCTGCAGGACTTTACATGTGGCAGTCTCAGGTCTGAGGCTTTCTATCAGAGGTCACAGTCTAAGGATAAGGGGGAAGCCATATAGGACCGAGATGAGAAACTTTTTCACCCAGAGAATTGTGAACCTGTGGAATTCTCTACCACAGAAAGTTGTTGAGTCTAGTTCGTTGGATATATTCAAAAGGGAGTTAGATGTGGCCCTTATGGCTAAAGGAATCAGGGGGAATGGAGAGAAGGCAGGAGTGGGGTACTGAAGTTGCATGATCAGCCATGATCATATTGAATGGTGGTGCAGGCTCGAAGGGCTGAACGGCCTGATCCTGCACCTATTTTCTATGTTTCTATGTGAAAGAAGGGAGGAAATGAGGCTTGCGCAGGAAAGAAGGTTCCTTGAATGAACACATTGTGAGGCTGTTTTGTGACTCGTCTGTGTGCGGTTAAAAACATGAAATGGAAATTGGCACATCCAATGACACTTATATTGCCAATGGTGCTTTCTAAGTTAATCTCTATATCCTAAACCGAATATCCTATTGATTGCCCTAACCACGAAAATCCCAATCGTAACAAGTAACCACAAGCCACAACCACTGACCTCTAAACCTATTATACCCAGCCCCTAACCAAGGCTAAGAACATAAGAGATAGGAACAGAAGAAATAGTAGCATTCAATAAGATCATGGCTGATCTGATCTTGGCCTCAATTCCACTTCCCTGCTCTCTCCCCATTACCCTTGACTCCCCTATCCTTCAAAAATCAGTCCATCTCCAACTTAAATATATTCAATTACTCACCCTCCGCTGCTCTCTGGGGTAGAGAATTTCAAAGATCACGAATCTATGAGAGAAGAAATTCCTCCTCAATTCCGTTTTAAATGGGCGACCCCTTATTCTCAGATGGTGCCACCTAGTTCTAGATTTCCCCACAAGTGGAAACGGAGATCAGAGGGGGAGCTAAAGACATGATAAGGAAGTAGTTAAACAATTATTTTGATGCAAGTAATACTGCAAGGTATGTTAGTAACAAGTAATTGTAATTAACTAACCCATCAAAATTAGCAAATACAATTACAAAGATCAGAACATTTCAAAGGCAATCACATGCAGTATGTTTGGAGTTCTACTAACTGCATTCAAAAATGGTTAAACAATACAGAAAATAGCAGATTTCCAGTCTTCAGTAAGATAGTTCTTTTGAGGGTTGGTTGAAAGGAATGTCAAATGAGTGTAAAGTGAGACACTCCGGTTCAGTCCATGACACCCACAAACCGTATACTCAAACGAAAGAAGCTTGGGATTTGATGTGGTAAAAGATGAACTGCGTGAGAAGTGAAATAATCTCGAGGAAGAAAAGGCCCAAAATGGAAGGGAAGAGAACATTAATTAGTCGTCTCTTATTATGGCGAAATCAAATATTCAACACACGGTGTTTGAAACAAGCTGATTTATTTAATATTTATAATCAATCTCCACCACGGTTATAGGGGTTATTAAGAGCAGCCGAAACAAAGTCTAACTGCCAGAATGAACATGATTCAGTGCCCAATGCAATCACAGTAAATCAGATTCCATTCACTAACAGGATTTTCCGATGGCGGCGTATTTACCCAGCATTCCCGGCACGGAGAATGTGCTGAACTCACACTACAGGATCCCAGTGCGCAGGCGTGGGACCTGGCTTTGTGTAGGGCATGCGCGGTGCGTGTAATGGCGGAACGGACTCAGTGAGAATCTGTTCTGTACAAGCGGCCATTTTCAGCGTGGCAGAGGGGAGTAATGGACCATCGGGTAGTCGGGGAGGCTTCATAAACAATTGGTGCCCGTCGGAAGCCCGGAATAACAACCTGAATATCGGCGATTGCAGCTTCGAGGCTTTCTCCCGGTCACAGGCCCAGGTTAATGGCGGCCATCTTTGTACAGGAAGGCAAGTTCGGTGGTTCGCCATCTTGCTTCAGTGAGCAACCAAACGCATGCGCGGCCATCTTGGTGCAGGAGCAATGTGAAATGCGTTAGTGTCTTTCCAACCGTTCCTCGTGGTTAAAGCAACAACTTAGTTATTTTATTCTCACTCTGGAGACCTCGGAATTCTTACCCTCTCTCCTAAAGGCGCTGCTCAGTGCTAAGCTTACAGTTTACATGCCAGACAATTGTAACAGGAAAGCCCCAGAGCGGTACACTCCCAGGGTTAGAATCCTCATGTACAGTCTCAGGGTTGAAATACCCGTGAACAGTCCCAGGGTTATTATCTCATAAGAACATAACATAAGAGGAGCAGGAGTAGGTCATTTGGGCCCCGGAGCCGGCTCTGCCATTCAATAAAATCATGGCTGATCTGATCATGGTCTCACTTCCACTTCTCTGTCCCCTCCCCATAACCTTTACTCCCTTATTGCTCAAAAATCTGTCTATCTCCACCTTAAATATATTCAATGACCCAGCCTCCTCAGCTCTCTGGGGCAGAGAATTTCATAGATTTGCAACCGTCAGAGAAGAAATTTCTCCTCATTTCAGTTTTAAATGGGCAGCCCCTTATTCTGAGACTATGTCCCCTAGTTTTAGTTTCCCCTATGAGTGGAAATATCCTCTCTGCATCCACCTTGTCGAGTCTCCTCATTATCTTATGTTTCAATAAGATCATCTCTTCTTCTTCTGAACTCCAATGAGTAGAGGTCCAACCTACTCAACCTATCTTCATAAGTTAACACCCTCATCTCCGGAATCAACCTAGTGAACCTTCTCTGAACAGCCTCCAGTGCAAGTATATCCTTCCTTAAATATGGAGATCAAAACTGCATGCAGTACTCCAGCTGTGGCCTCACCAATACCCTATACAGTTGTAGCAGGACTTCTCTGCTTTTTACTCTATCCCCCTTGCAATAAAGGCCAACACTCCACTTGCCTTCCTGATTACTTGCTGAACCTGCATACTAACTTTTTGTGTTTCATGCATGAGGACCCCCAGGTCTCCTGCAACAGGTTGCAATTTTTCTCCAATTTAATTATAATTTGCTTTTCTATTTTTTTGTGCCAAAGTGGATAACCTCACATTTTCTCACATTATACTCCATCTGCCAAATTTTTGTCCACTCACTTAGCCTGTCTATAACCCTTTGCAGATTTTTTGTGTCCTCCTCACAATTTTCTTTCCCACCCATCTTTGTATCATCAGCAAACGTGGCTACATTACACTCGGTCCCTTCATCCAAGTCATTAATATAGATTGTAAGTAGTTGAGGACTCAGCACTGATCCCTGCGGCACCCCACTAGTCACTACTTGCCACCGGAAAATGACCCATTTATCCTGACTCTATTTTCTGTTAGTTCGCCAATCCTCTATCCATGCTCATATATTACCCCCAACCCCATGAGCTCTTATGTGACACCTTATTGAACGCCTTCTGGAAATCCAACTAGACAACATCCACTGGTTTCCCCTTATCCACCTTGCTCGTTACATCCTGAAAGATCTCCAGCAAATTTGTCAAACATGATTTTCCTTTCATAAAACTATGCTGAGTCTGCTTGATTGAATTGTGCTTTTCCACCTGTCCCGCTGCTGCTTCCTTAATAATGGACTACAGTCCCAAAGCTGCAATCCCCATGTATCATCCCAGGGTTGAAATCCCATGTACAGTCCTAGGTTTAGAATCCCCGTGTACAGTCCTAGGTTTAGAATCACCGTGTACTGTCCCAGGGTTCATAGAATAATATAAATATACAGCAGGAAGGAGACCATTTCAGCCCATCGTGTCCATGCCTGCCGACAAAGAGCTATCCAGCCAAATCTGCCCTTCCAGTTCTTGGTCCTGGGTTTGAATCCCCATGTACACTCCCAGGATTAGAATCCCCATGTACAATCCCAGGGTTAGAATCCCCATGTACAGTCTCAGGTTTAGAATCCCCATGTACAGTCCCAGGGTTGAAATCCCCATGTACACTCCCAGGGTTAGAATCCCCATGTACAGTCCCAGGGTTAGAATCCCCATGTACAGTCCCAGGGTTAGAATCCTCATGTACAGTCCTACGGTTTAGAATCCCCAGATACAGTCCCAGGGTTTAGAATCCCCATGTACAGTCCCAGCATTGGAATCGTGTGACTGTACAGAGAAAAATTGAGGCCTTGAATCTGAGTTGAAAAACAATCATCGAAACATGATTCAATTTGTATACGAAACTATTTGAAATCAAATCAAATGAATTGTTGCGCCAAATGGGAAAGAAGTGATGTGTGGGCTGTGCAGGATTGTTTGTGCCTGATTACACAGCGTGACCCTGGCTCTCTACTCCAAATGCGCTTCATTAGGTTCACAGTCTGATTGACACTTCTAACTGACTGGATGGACCTCGCCCTTTAAACCCCATCAGAGAAATAAACATTTATAAAGCACTGGTTAGGCCTCAGCTCGAGTATTGTGTTCAATTCTGAGCTCCAAACTTTGGAATAATGCCAAGCTTTTAGAGAGGTTGCAGAAGGAATGGTCCCAGGAATGAACAACTTCAGTGTTGTGGAGAACTGGAGAAGGTTTTCTCCGGAGAGCAGTAAAGGGTAAAAGGAGATTTGATAAGAGATGTACAAAATCATGAACAATTTTGTTTCCAGTGGCATTATTGTAGGTAACCAGATGAGTCAGAGTTCCGATGATTGGCAAAAGAACCAGAGGTGAGATGTCGGATCGTTTGTTAGCCAGCGAGTTGTTATCATCTGGAATGCACTGTCTGAAAGGGTGGTGGAAGCAGATTGAATAGTAACTTTCAAAACGAAATTGGATAAAAACTTGAAGGAAAAAATATACCAAGCAAAGGGGGAAGAGCCATTGAACAGCTCCACAAAAGAGCCAGCATTGACACGATGGGCCAAATGGCCATCTTCTGTGCTGTACCACTCCCTGACAATGGCAGATGATCTTACCCAGAGTGCTCCATGTGGGGAAATATGCCCTATCTCCATCAGCAGGGGGGCAGCGTGTTGGTGCAGGAAGGGCTGGTCTCCGGAGAGCGCTTTCCTGAGACTGAGCGGAGCGAGCATAGCCTCAGCAACACCGAGTGCGGCTCTCAAGCCTCGGGTAACACCAAGTGCAGCTCTCAGGCCCCAGACAACACCGAGCGCGGCTCTCGGGTAACACCGAGTGCGACTCTCGGGCCCTGAGTCAGAGCCGCCAGGCCCGGCACCAGCAAACCCCAGGGAGAGTGCCACCCCCTGCAAGACAACAACTTGCATTTATACAGCAGGCCCAGCAATTCCCAGCCGCTCTGTATCAGGGAGGGCGCTGGATGTGGAAGTCTCTCCCTGACCTCCTGTGTGGGTCTGTTTGTTGCATCAGTTTGAGTTGGAGTGGGGAGGAGGGAGAAGCTGCTGGCTTTCACCCCCAGTACTTCTGGGCCCAGTGGGACCAACAATTTCCCATGTGGGACTGTCACGGGAGGTGGGTTCCCTTCCCTGATGGACAGTCATGACCCAGATGTGTTTTTACGACAAACTGGCAGCTTTCGTGGTCACTTTTTTCTAGTGCCAGCCCCACAAATGACCAGATTCATCAAGCTCAATTTCACAACCTGCCTTTGTGTTTTTGTGGTTCTCTCTCACTTACTTTTTCCTGTTTGAAATTCACTTTACAGGGTGTTAAAAGGGGAGGATTTGTAGACTGGAAGCTCAAACCTAAGATCACCTCAAGATCTGACAGTCACTCGATACATTGGGACTGGAATATTATCAGCTTTTGACCATGGAAGCAGAAGACATCGTTCACAGTGGGGAGAAACGATACACGTGCTCTGTGTGTGGACAAGGCTTCAGCCGATCATCCAAACTGGAGAGACACAAGCGCAGTCACACTGGGGAGAAACCATGTAAATGTGGGGACTGTGGGAAACGATTCAACTACCCGTCCCAGCTGAAAATACATTGGCGAGTTCACACTGGGGAGAGGCCGTTCACCTGCTCCGATTGTGGGACGGGATTCAATCGGTCATCCCATCTGCTGAGACACCAGCGAATTCACACTGGGGATCGGCCGTTCACCTGCTCAGAGTGTGGGAAGGGATTCACTCAGTCATCCAGCCTGCTGCTACACCAGCGAGTGCACACCGGGGAGAGGCCTTTCACCTGCTCTGAATGTGGGAAGGGATTCACTACATCACCCAACCTGCTGACACACCAGCACACTCACACTGGAGAGAGGCCGTTCGTCTGCTCTGAGTGTGGGAAGGGATTCACGACATCATCCTACCTGGTGACACACCAGCGAGTTCACACTGGGGAGAGGCCGTTCATCTGCTCTGAGTGTGGGAAGGGATTCACTCAGTCATCCAACCTGCTGACACACCAGCAAGTTCACACTGGGGAGAGGCCGTTCACTTGCTCTGACTGTGGGAAGGGATTCACTCAGTCATCCAACCTGCTGATACACCAGCAAGTTCACACTGGGGAGAGGCCATTCCCCTGCTCTGACTGTGGGAAGGGATTCACTCGGTCATCCAACCTGCTGAGACACCAGCGAGTTCACACTGGGGAGAGGCCATTCCCCTGCTCCGACTGTGGGAAGCGATTCAGTCGGTCATCCCACTTGCTGAGACACCAGCGAATTCACAAGTGACTGCAGTGGTTGGATTCTGCTAATCACATCCGGGACTGAATCGTGTTCATTCTGACAATTGGGATTTATAACTCCTGTAACGCTGATGTTAATAACTCCTGTAACTGGACTGGAGTTTAATATTTGATATATCGACACATAAATTAGTGTTGCTTTCAACACATTGCTGTCTTTCTCACCTGAATGTTTAGCATCACCTGGCTGGAGCTGAGAAAGGACAATCTGGGGGGAGGATCATACAGGGAGAACAAAACTTCAGCCTGGACACAGTCCTTCAGGGCCACACTAAGATCACCTCATTCTTCTGAACTCCAATGTGTATAGGCTCAACCGATTGTCATAAGTCGAACCCCCTCATCTCCGGAATCAACTCTGGAATCTGCAGCAGTCATGAACAAGGACCTGAGGCTTATTAAAAGACACATATTTCATTACAGACAAGGTTACACTGGGAGAAATGTTCAGTTAGAACATAAGAAACATAAGAAATAGGAGCAGGAGTAAGCCATTTGGCCTCTCGGGCTTGCTCCGCCATTCAATACATCATGACTGATCTGATCATTGACTCAGTTCCACTTCCCTGCACGCTCCCCATAACCCTTTACTCCCTTACCGCTCAAAAATCTGTCTATCTCCGCATTAAATATATTCAAAGACTCAGCCTCCACAGCTCTCTTGGGCAGAGAATTCCATAGATTTACAACCCTGAGAAAAAATTCCTCATCAAACAGTTTTAATTGGGCAACCCCTTATTCTAAGACTATGTCCCCTTGTTTAATTTCCCGTATGAGTGGAAATATCCTCTCTGCATCCACCTTGTCGAGCCCCCTCAAAATCTTATGTTTCGATAAGTTCACCTTTCATTCTTCTGAACTGCAATGTGTATAGGCCCAAACTACTCAACCTATCTTCATAAGACAACCCCCTCATCTCCAGAAGCTACCTAGTGAACCTTCACTGAACAGCCTCCAATGCAAGTATATCCTTCCTTAAATACGGAGACCAAAATACAGAGTCCATTACAGGCAAAATGCCGAGCAAACCAGCAGCACACTGGCACCTTAACAGTGTCTCATCGGTCTGCAGGCTTTTCTTAAATAGATTTCCTAAGTGGATATAAACTTATACTAGGTTTGCAGGCGTGATGCTCTATTCACATATTGGAGGAAGAAGCGATGCTGTGGGGTACACGCTAAGTCCAGTAGCTGGAAGTGATTAACAGACTGGGTTTTGTGTTTAGTGAACCCGGCCATGTTATCAATACCAGCAAAACGAAGCCCGTGGAATAACAGGGACAATGGCAGCATGGATATGAAAGTGGCTAAGTGACACAGAGTAGTGGTGAACAGTTGTTTTTCAGACTGGAGGAAGTGGTATTCCCCAGGGGTCGGTAGTAGGGCCATTGCTTTTTTTGATCTATATTAATGACTTAGACTTGGGTGTACAGGGCACAATTTCCAAATTTGCAGATGACACAAAACTTGGAAGTATGGTGAACAGTGAGGAAGATAATGATAGATATCAGAAAGACTTAGGCCTAGACGTTCCACTTTTTTTGCAAGATACCGGCCACTTAACGACCATTTTAACACTGAGATGAGGCGTAACACCCAGAAATCGCCCAACTAGCAACAAAATGGAAACTAACGCCCATGTATCGCTCACTTATCGGCCAGCATTACTTTTGGCATGTAGTTAATGCCGAGAATTAATAATACCGCCCGCCCACTTTTTTTTGCCATAAAGATCAGAATGAGTGAAACTAACACCCATAATATCGCCGAGCGTTACTTTCGGCACATCGGCCACATATCACCGAAAATATCGCTCGCCGAAAAACCCACTGAGAAAAAGTTGCTCTCACCTGAACTAAACCCAGCGGTATGGACGCCATGTTGTAAATCGGAGGTCGGTTCATATAAAATGCTGCTTCAAGTTCTGGGGAGTTTTGATGTACTGTGCAGTTTTGTAAGGTGATTTGAACATCTGAACAAACATCTTATCATAGTGTGGACGATTTGAATTTATTTTAGGTGTTTAATAGGTAAATTTATTGTTTGTGACCAATCGGTATGATACTGATTGTGATTGTAATGGGGCCTGTAATTTCTCAGCCTGTCTTGATGACTACGCACGTGCTGCAGACTAGAGATGGCAGACGGTATATTCAAGAGCAATATGTGCCCAGTCAAAGGGTAGGCACACTGAGGAGGAGGACAAGAACTTACACCCCACGCACTTTCAGGGAGAAGCGGTCTTATCTGAGACAATGCGCAACAGGGTTATGTGAAATAAAAAGCATTTAATGAGAACATTTGTATAAAATCATAATTATAACTGTAAAAAAACACCCCACCTCACCCCACAACAAATTGAAGACATTTATATCATTCATAAAAGTGTTCACATTTCAAACATAACTTCATAATCAAAGAACACAAATGCAATAAAACAAGGTCACCCCCCCTTCCCCCAAACCTCCCAACAAAATAGTAACCACAACATAAAATACTGTGACCAATAAAACTCCTGCGGCTATTCACCTCACTTTCCTTTCCTCCCCGCTTCTCCCCACCTCTACCCCTTCCCCTCCTGACTCCAAGCCACTTGGCCGAGGAGCTGTTCAGGCATTGCTTCACTGGGGGGGATGGCGGCAGAACCGCTGGTTGGCCGGATACGGGAGAGGATGGTCCCAAGGTGGGAACATCCTCTGAGCCAGAAGATCTTCCTCCAGGCTCTCGTGTCATTGGCAATGGGGGTGTGGTACCTTGGGGTGCAGTGCCACGCTCTGGGACTACTGGGAGCCCTCTGCCACCAGTGTTCCTGGCTATCACCTCCAGGGCCTCTGCCATCCGTGCCACGTACTCGGTCATGGTCGAGGACATGTTGGCCAGCTGTTGGGATATGCCCCCCATTGTCTGTAAGATCTGCTGACCTATGTCAACAATTCTCCTGGACAAGTGTACCATGTCCCCGCAGAGATCTGCCGCTCGTGGAGCAGACCTGCTGCGTCGAACCAACCTCCGCGTGGTCGGCACCGTCATGGACACACCTCGGCTGCCTTGGGGCAAGGTGCTTGGGCACGCTCCCTCCACGGTGGAGGAGGGCATGGCCGCAGAAGCACTCGATGTAATCGGTGTCGAATGCATTATGGAGCTTGGCGATGCACGCTCCTCGAAGTCCGCACTGTCATCCGTGGAGAAGGCACCCTGCAGCTCCACGGGCGAGGATCGGTGCTCCTCAGCACCAAATGGACAATCGTCTGGCGACTCCGGCCCCGGACCCCCAGCTCCTGGGCTCGGCGGTCTTGCATAGGGGCTACGCTGCTGACTGAGCTACAAAATGTAAATGAGGTTATTAGAGGAGAAGGGGGTGCTAGGGTCACAAGGTGATTCCGACACTACACCCAGCATGTGCACGACAAGCACCACCGCTATCAAAATCATCACCGCCATCACATTTCATGACCATGACCAAATTCTGCATTGCAATGATTCTCATGAGGCCATCATTATTCATGTAACACTTTTATCAATCATCTATCATATATTATTGGTCGGACATGAGTGGGTGTGGCATCTATTGACTTTACATCACGCAATGGTGTATACTTTACTCATGAGGCATCACATCAGGTTCTGCTGCTGCTTGTGTGGCCGACCCGGGGTGGCTCCCCACTAGTGCCAGCACCCACTCCTCGATGTCGGTGAGCTCGATGATGACTGGTGGTCCCCCACCCGTGCGTCGCTGCTCGGCCCTATTCTTCGAAAGCTTCTTCTGTAAAAGGTAACACCAGCACGATGTGGCATGAGATCATTGCATGAGATCATTGCTAGGTACTGTCACAGAGACTGATACAACATGATGGATTTAATCATGAATATTACAAAAATGATCATTATTTACCTAAAGACGTACACCGTCAATGCAGGATTTGAGTAAAACATTCTCGGTATAAGTGTAAGACATCACATCTGATTTTAATCACTCATTACACTTACAATTCAAATATAAGTAAATGTAAATAAATGTAATACTCTGGCAGATCCGACAAGGTCATTCCAGTGCTTGCAGCATTGGTTACCCTTACGCATCTCATTCGTCGCCGACATGGGGCTATGGGCTATGTCGGCCCATATCTTCTGGTAAACTTTTGGGGCGGGCTTCCCATGCACACCCTGGGTCAATTGACCCCAGCATGACTCCACCTCCCGCAGGAGGTAGGCATTTGCCTCGTCGGAGAATCTCCAAACTCGTTTTCCTCCTCCCAATATCTCCCACCTCACTGCTTTCACCAGCTTCCTCAGTCTTCACAGCGTGCTGTGTCACCTCCTCCATCCCTTCCATTTTAACTCTATTTTTTTGCCCCAAAAGCTCCGTGGGAATGTTATTTGAGCTCAAGTCTTTTTGCTGCTGGTAAATCTCCCTCCTACCTCCCACAACAGCCAAACAACCACACAGCACACCCACACACAGTTTCAGTTCCTCTCCGCTCTCTCTTCTCTGCGCATGTATTGATGACCCCTGACCTCCTGAAATGCGGGAAATTACCATTGTCAGGTCAGTTACGCATGATCCCAAATTGAGCACGCTGTTAGAGCCGCTACATGTGCTCCTACGCAAAGGTCGCAAATGGGTCTGGGGGGACAGCCAGGAAAGGGCTTTTGATAACAAACTGCGTGCTCTATGCTCCAACAATCTGTTAATGCTAATATGACCCATGTAAGAAACTTGTTTTAACGTGCGATGCATCGTCCTATCGGGTAGGGTGTGTGTGGCAGCATGTTAATGCCAAGGGTCAGTTACAGCTGGTAGCTTATGCCTCCAGAAGTCTGTCCCAGGCAGAAAGGGGCTACGGGTTGGTAGAAAAGGAAGCGCTTGCATGTGTATATGCAGTAAAAAATATGCACCAGTACCAGTTTGGCAGGAAATTTGAGCTGGAGACAGATCACAAACCCCTTACGTCCCTTTTGGCTGACAACAAGGCCATAAATGCAAATGCGTCGGCCCACATACAGAGGTGGGCACTCATGTTAGCCTCCTATGACTATACAATTCGGCACAGACCGGGCACTGAAAACTGCGCCAATGCACTCAGCAGGCTCCCACTAGCCACCACTGAGGGGACAACTGAGCATGATGCTGAGATGGTCATGGCTGTTGAAGCTTTCGAAAGCGAAGGCTCACCTGTGACAGCCCGTCAGATTAAAGTCTGGACAAATAAAGACCTGTTACTGTCTTTAGTTAAGAAATGTGTCCTGAATGGGGACTGGGCAGCCACGTTCGGGGCATGCCCTGAGGAGTTTAAACCGTTTCATAGGCGCAAGGATGAACTCTCGATTCAGGCCGATTGCCTACTATGGGGAAACCGAGTAGATATGCCCCAGAAAGGCAGAGAGGTGTTTATCAGAGAACTTCACAATGAGCATCTGGGCATTGTCATGATGAAGGCAATTGCCAGGTCACACGTTTGGTGGCCAGGGATAGATGCAGACCTGGAACTTTGTGTTCGCAGGTGCAACACGTGTGCCCAGCTGGGCAATGCGCCCAGGGAAGCCCCCCTTAGCCCCTGGTCCGCCAAACCATGGTCACGCATCCATGTGGACTACGCAGGTCCCTTCATGGGAAAAATGTTTTTGGTTGTAGTAGACGCCTACTCCAAATGGATCGTGTGACATTCTCAATTCAAGCACATCATCTGCCACGGTAGAAAGTCTACGGGCAATGTTCGCCGCCCATGGTCTACCGGACGTCTTGGTCAGCGACAATGGCCCGTGCTTTACAAGCATTGAGTTCCAGGATTTCATGGCAGGAAATGGTATCAACCATGTCAGAACGGCACTGTACAAGCCAGCCTCAAACGGCCAGGCGGAACGAGCAGTGCAGATAATCAAACAGGGGATGCTCAGAATCCAAGGGGGTTCCCTACAAAGCCGCTTATCACGCCTCCTGTTGGCCAATAGATCCTGACCATACTCGCTCACAGGGGTTCCACCCGCAGAGCTACTAATGAAAAGGACGCTCAAAACCAGATTATCCCTCATACACCCCACCATCAAAGAAATTGTTGAGAGCAGGCGCCGGTCATAATGTGACTACCATGACAGGAATGCGAGGGCGCGATGTATTGATGTCAATGACCCTGTCTTTGTCCTCAACTATGCTGCAGGGCCCAAATAGCTCACAGGCACTGTGATTGCCAAAGAGGGGAATAGGATTCTGGTAGTTAAACTTACCAATGAACAAATCAGCCGCAAACACGTGGACCAAACAAAAAGGAGGTTCAGCAACCTCATAGAAGAAGCAGAGGAAGAACACGATGTAGAATTCACTCCACCACAGGTGACCGAACACCGGAAGCAAGTGGAGGAGAGCCAAGTCACTGTGGGCAGTCCGGACAGGCCTGAGGCACCGCAAACAGCAGACACTCAGGCCAGCGCCCAACAACTGGAGCCTCAACTCAGGCGCTCTACAAGGGAGCATAAACCATCAGAGAGACTTAACCTGTGATCCCAATAAGACTTTTGGGGGGGGGAGGTGATGTCATGTATTCAACTGTCATTGTAATTCATGTATAAACTGACCTAAGTTGTACACCATGAGAACACTGACCACTAGGTGCTGAACTTGTGGGAGACACTCCTAACCTGGACTTTCAGGTATAAAAGGGAAAGCTCCACCCACCTTCGTCACTTCAGTGCTGGAATAAAGGTTACTGGTCACAGAGTGACCTTCTCTCAATTATGGGCCTCGTGTGCATTTGTACTGTATAGTAAGGACATATCAGAAACCTCCTGCTGATTACCACCTACCTCTCTCCGTCAGCTGATGAATAAGTACTCCTCCATGTTGAACACCACTTGGAAGAAGCAGTGAGTAGCAAGGGCACAGAATGTACTCTGGGTGGGGGACTTCAATGTCCATCATCAAGAGTGGCACCACTACTGACCGAGCCCTGAAGGACATAGCTGTCAGACTGGGCCTGCAGCAGGTAGTGAGAGAACCAACATGTGGGAAACACCTACTTGACCTCATCCTCACCAATCTACCTGTCATAGATGCATCTGGCCATGACAGCATTGGTAGCAGCGACCAACACACAGTCACTGTGGAGATGAAGTTCCGTCTTCACACGGAGGACACCATTCATTGTGTTGTGTGGCACTACCACCGTGCTAAATGGGATAGATTCAGAACTGATCTAGCAGCTCAAAATTGGGCAGCCATCAGCCATCAGCAGCAGCAGAATTGTATTCCACCACAACCTGTAACCTCATGGCCCAGCGTATCCCTCACTCTACCATTACTACCAAGCCTGGGAACCAACCCTGGTTCAATGAAGAACGTAGAAGATCAAGTCAGGAGCAGCACCAGGCATACCTGAAAATGAGGTGCCAACCTGGGGAAGCTGCAACACAGGACTACATGCATGCTAAACAGCGGAAACAGCATGCTATAGACAATGCTGCGGTGAGAGTGACTGCCCTCAAAATCAAGGCAGCGTTTGACCAAGTGTGGCATGAAGGAGCCCTAGTAAAACTGAAGCCAATGGGAATCAGGGGGAAAACTCTGCACTGGCTGGAGTCATACCTAGCACAAAGGAAGATGGTTGTGATGGTTGGAGGTCAATCATCACAGCCCCAGGACATCGTTGCAGGAGTTCCTCAGAGCAGTGTCCTAGGCCCAACCATGTTCAGTTGCTTCATCAATGACCTTCCTTCCATCATAAGTGGGGATGTTCGCTGATGACTGTACAGTGTTCAGTTCCATGTGTAACTCCTCAGATAATGGAGCAGTCCATGCCCACATACAACAAGGCCTGGACAACATTCAGGCTTGGACTGATAAGTAGCAAGTAACATTCGCGCCACACAAGTGCCAGGCAATGACAATCTCCAACAAGCGAGAGTCTACCCACCACCCCTTAACATTCAATGGTATTACCATCACCAAATCCCCCACCGTAAACATCCTGGGGGTCACCATTGACCAGAAACTTAACTGGACCAGACACATAAATACTGTGGCAACAAGAGCAGGTCAGAGGCTGGGTATTCTGCGGCGAGTGTCTCATCTCCTGACTTCCCAAAGCCATTCCATGATCTACAAGGCACAAGTCAGGAGTGTGATGGAATACTCTCCACTTGCCTGGATGAGTGCAGCTCTAACACTCAAGAAACTCAACACCATCCAGGACAAAGCAGCTCGCTTGATTGGCCCCCCATCCACCACCTTAAACATCCACTCCCTCCAATATCGCCCCCCTCCCATGTTATAAAATTCCCCGGACCCCCTGTAACACAACACAAGTATTCAGTGGCTGTAAAACGTTTTTGGATTTCCTTAAGCCACAGAAGCAGCGATAAAAAACGCAATTCTTTCCATTTCAAATCACATTTATTTTGAAATAAATAGTTATTTGACGATTAAGTGCAGTAATAGTATTACCTGGATTTCCCTCTCGAACTGCACTCGGAAAAGGTGAACGGCCTCTCCTCGGTGTGACTGCGTGGATGAATTTCCAGCTCAGACGGGTAATAGAATCCCTTCCCACAGTCCCCACATTCCCACGGTTTCTCCATGGTGTGGGTGTCCTTGTGTCTCTCTAGGTTGGATGATCAGTTGAAGCCTCGTCCACACACAGAACACGTGTGTGGTTTCTCCCCGCTGTGAATGCTGCGATGTTGTGTAACTGATTAAAGCGCTTTCCACAGGCAGTGCACTGGAACACTTTCACATGCTTTTCCAGTCACACTGATGATTGGAATCTTTTCTCACAGACAGAACAGACAAACATTTCTTTGGAAGACTTAAGATATTCAGGTCCTAATGAATCAAGTGATTCTGTCAGATCTTGACGTGATGTTTGGTTTGAGTTTCCCATCTGCAAATCCTCACCTTCTAATATCCTGTAAAAGGAGTTTAGAAAACTTATCACTAAGTACAGGATAGGAATTGAGAACAGACAATTCTAGTTTCTATGGAACATTCTTTCTTCTCTTGTTGTCCCAAACATGTGGTCCAATCAAACTAAAAGAAGCCAAAATAAGCAACAACTTCCCAACAAATGCAAAGAGAACCTTCCCAACGAAACCAGAAAGTTGTTCCCAGTGTCCATTCTGCAGCCTGAGGTGCCAATGATCACAGAAGGTATCTAGTGTCCCGGTGGATACCGCATGCTCTCCAATCTTCCCTCTTTTGTTATTGGTGCGAGGTACCTTTCGGAGGCCGTGCGGCCCATTCCGTTCCGCGCAGGCGCAATAGCTTCCGTTAAAGAAGCTGGTCCCGATCTACGCAAGACCGGCAGAGAGCTATGCAGTCACATGGCCGGCAGAGCGCTGTGCAGTCACATGACCGGCAGGGCGCTGTGCAGTCACATGGCCGGCAGGGCGCTGTGCAGTCACATGGCCGGCAGGGCGCTGCGCAGTCACATGGCCGGCAGAGCGCTGCGCAGTCACATGGCCGGCAGAGCGCTGTGCAGTCACATGACCAGCAGGGCGCTGCGCAGTCACATGACCACACAGCTTATAGCAAATGTTAATGCTCCCTCTCCAGAGCCATCTGGGCACAGATTAGATTGCAAAACAACTTATAATAATATCGTGTCTTTAAGATAGTAAAATGTCCCAAAGCGCATCACAGGAGCGTTATCACACAAAATCTGATATTTGGGCCAATGACCAAAAAGTTTACCAACGAGGGAGGGCGATTTTGGGAGGGAATTCCAGAGCTTAGGATCTCGGCAGCTGAAGACACAGCCGCTAATGATGAAGGATTAAAATGAGTGATACTTAAGAGGCCAGAGAGGGGCAAGGCCAAGGAGGGATTTGAAAACCAGGATGAGAATTTTAAAATTGAGACATTGCTTAACCGGGAGCCAATGTAGGTCAGTGAGCACAGGGGTGATGGGTGAGCGGGACTTGGTGCGAGTTAGGATACAGCCGTTTGGATGAGCTTAAGTTTATGGTGAGTGGAAGATGTGAGGCTGGCCAGGGGTGCATTGGAATAGACAAGTCTCGAAGTAACAAAGACATGGATGAGGGCTTCAGCAGCAAATGAGCTGAGGCGGGGGAGGAGTGGGCGACGTTACGGAGGTGGAAGTAGGTGGTTTTAATGATGGTTTTTGTATATGGTCAGAAGCTCATCGCGGAATCACATATCATGCCTAGGTTGCAATCAGTCTGGTTCAGCCTCAGATAGTTTCCAGGGAGACGGATGGATTTGGTGGCTAGGAACAGAATTTGTGGCGGGGACCAAAGACAATGGCTTTGGTCTTCCCAATATTCAGTTGGAGGAAATGTCTGCTCAACCAGTACTGGAAGTCAGATAAAGATTCTGACAATTTAGAGACTGTGGACGGGTGGAGAGAGGTGATGGTGAGGCAGAGCCGAGTGTTGTGAGCGTACATGTGGAAACTGATGCTGTGTTTTCAGATATCGCCGAGGGGCAGCATATAGATGAGAAATGGATAGATCCTTGGGGAACACCAGAGCTAACAATGCGGGAGGGGGAAGAGAAGCCATTGCAGGAGATTCTCTGGCAACAATTAGATAAGAATGGAACTAGGCGAGTGCAGTCCCACCCAGCTGGACAACAGGGGAGAGGTGTTGGAGGAAGATGGTTTGATCAACCGTGTCTGTTCAACCGTGTCTGTTTCGGTACTGTGGCAGGGGTGAAAAGCTGATAGAGGGAGTCAAACATGGGCAGGGATTTGGGAGGCGACAACACGTTTGGAAAGGAAAGGTATCACATTCATATCTTCACCAAAAGACTCAGACCAAGGGATGAAATAAGGAGTACACTATAAAAATGTTCAGGTTGCTCACTGTCCTTCTGGATCTCTATCCAGGGAGAACTGATGCATTTCTCGTAACTTGTGGTTAAATGTTCTCATCGAGGTGATGGATATCAGTGCAGGGGAATGGGTAATTCTGAGCATCTGGTGCCTGACTGAAGCACTCTCCAGTCAGGTACAGCATGGGTTAGATACAGAGTAAAGCTCCCTCTACACTGTCCCATCGAACACTCCCAGGGTAGGTACAGCACGGGGTTAGATACAGAGTAAAGCTCCCTCTACACTGTCCCATCAAACACTCCCAGGGCAGGTACAGCACGGGTTAGATACAACAACTTGTATTTATATAGCGCCTTTAAAGTAGTAAAAGTTACCAAGGCGTTTCACAGAAGTGTTATAAGACAAAAAAATTGACACTGTCACATAAGGAGAAATTAGAGCAGTGCGCAAAAGCTTGGTCAAAGAGGTAGGTTTTAAGGAGCATCTTATATGAGGAAAAAAGGTAGAGAGGCAAAGAGGTTTAGAGAGGCAATTCCAGAGCATAGGGCCGAGACAACAGAAGGCACGGCCAGCCAATGAATTGAGATGGAGTCAGTGGCTATGGAACGGACTTTGTGGCAGGGATTGGAAACAATGGCTTTGGTCGTCCCAACAGTTAATTGGAGAAAATTTCTGCTCATCCGGAACTGGATGTCGGACAAGTAGTCTGACAAATTAGAGACCGTGGAGGGGTCGAGAGAAGTGGTGCTGAGGTAGAGCTGGATGTCAGCGGCGAACATGTGGAAACTGACTCCGTGTTTTCGGATTATGTCGCCAAGGGGCAACATGTAGATGAGAAATAGGAGGGGGCCAAGGATAGATTCTTGGGGACACCAGACGTAATGATGTGGGAGTGGGAAGAGAAGCCATTGCAGGAGATTTCCTGGCTATGATTAGATAGATAAGAATGGAACCAGACGACTACAGTCCCACGCAGCTGGACAATGGTGGAGAGGCGTTGGTGTAGGATTCAGTGGCCATCTGTGTCAAAGGCTGCAGACAAGTCAAGAAGGACGAGGAGGAATAGTTTGCCTTTGTCACAGTCACAAAGGATGTCATTCGTGACTTTGATGAGAGCCGTTTTGGTACTATGGCAAGGGCAGAAACCTGATCGGAGGGATTCAAACAAGGAATTGCTGGAAAGATGGGTACAGATTTGGGAGGAGACAATACGTTCAAGGACTTGAGAGGAAAGGGAGGTTGGAGATGTTTGCAAGCACAGTGGGGTCGAGTTGTATTTTTGAGTATAGGGGTGATGACGGCAGATTTGAGGGAGAAGGGGACAGTACCTGAGGAGAGGTCAGCTAACAGGGGAGCCAGAAAAGGAAGTTGGGTGGTCAGCAGTTTAGTGGGAATAGGGTCAAGGGAGCAGGAAGTGGGTCTCATGGACAAGGTGAGCACGGAGAGGTCATGAGGGGAGAGTGGAGAGAAACTGGAGAAAGATGCGAGTTCAGGGCTAGGGCGGGGGGAGCCTCAGAGGAAGTTTGGCCCGTGGGCTAGGGGAAGGAAGGGAAGAGACAGAGTCGGCTGAACGGATGGTCTCAATATTTGAGACAAACAAGTCCATGAACTCCTCATATTTGTTGTCGGAGGTGAGGATGGAGGAGACAGGGGAGAGGGATTTAAGAAAATTATTAGCAGTGGAGAATAGAAGTCGGGGTTTATCTTTGCATTCCAGAATGATTCTGGTATAGTGTACAATTTTGGCAGAGGAGAGCAGGACCTGATAATGCTTTATGTGGTCCAGCAAGATCTGGCAGTGAATGGCTAAACCAGATTTGCCCCATATCCGTTCAAGTCTGTGTCCCTTGGACTTGAGGGAGCAAAGATGTGGGCTGTACCAGGGGAAAGGTCAATATGAGAGAGAGTAAGTGTTTTACTAGAGACTAGGGCATCAAAGGTGGAGGTGAGGGTGTGGTTGAGCAGATCGGTGGCTGCAGAAATGTCAAGGGGAATGAAGGCCAAAGGTTGGACAGTTGGGACTTCATAAGTGCAGTTGTAAGAAAGTTGGGACAGAGTTTTTTTCCAGAGGCGGACAGAGATGGAAGTAGGGTTGCAGGGGAGGGAGGAGGATGTGGGTGGAGAGCAATGAGGAAGTGGTCAGAGGTGGCCTTATCTGCAACTGACACGGTAGGAGTAGCAAGGCCACGAGAGATGGCAAGGTCAAGGGGATGGCCGTGAATATGGGTTGGGGAGTTTACATGGAGGGAGAGATTAAGGGAGGATAGGAGGCTAGTGAAGTCAGGAGAGAGAGCATGATGAATTGAGATGGAGGTTGAAATCACCGAGGATGAGAAATCATTCGGGCAGAGGTTGAGGGAGAAAAGCAGTGACGATATCTCGGTAATAAATTTCTAACGGTACTTGGGTGGGCGAAGAGAACGAGAATTTTAAATCAGATTTGAGAGGGGTGGAATAAGGTGAAATGCTCAAAGGAGGAGAAAGTGCCGGTGAAGTAGGGGGACAGACCAAGGTGTGATTTGGTGATGGGAGCCACACCCCACCACAGCGGTCTGAGCAGGACAAGTGGTGGAAGGTATAGCCGGGCGTGGAGGCTTCATTTAAGGTGTCATCACCTTTCAACCAAGTCTCCGTCAGGGCCATGATGTCAATGCAATCATCCACGGTGAGGTCAGAGATGGTGTGAACAGACATTCTGGAGGGAGATGCGGAGAGGGTCGGTGATGGTTGCCCCACTGCCAGCATCTACTGGGTCAGTGCTGGGTGAGGGAAAGAGGTGAGTTGGACGGGGAGGAGATTAGCAAGATTAGCCCTCAGTGGGCCTGCTGGGCGGGAAGGTCGTTGAGAGAGTAGGATGGGACAGTCGGGGTTGCTGCTCGTAAGGAGGTAGCGACGAGTGCCACGATGAGCCCTCCGTAGGATGCCAAGAGAGGCACAGAGGGATGCTGTAGGCTTGTCTAAGAAGGAGTCAATCCTGGGACAGCGGCAGGAGAGTAGGAAGGTCGAACAGTAATGAAGGATGGGTAGGGATTTGGGAGGGCAGAGTATCAGAGAGGAGAGATGGAAGGAGGTATGGCCACAGGAGAGAGCAGTCAGGCAGGGATAGAAAGAAAAGGAAAAGGGGAGAGAAAGTGGAAACGTATTGAATGGCTCGGGTCGGGAGCGGCAGCTGAAGTGCAGACGTGAATGACCGGGGAAAAGCTCAGGTTACATCGGCCTGGTTAAATGTAATCATTAATGGGATACATATTTCCTGGTAGCAGGGAATAGGTTGGAAACAATAGTAGGGAGAGCAGGGTCAGAGTCAGAGGTCCCATGGAGGGACAAAGCCGGTGTAAGCAGGATGGGACTGGCACAGAGCATCGACAGACCGCTGTCCATATTCAGAGACAGGTGTAGCAGGCAAGTGAAGTCCAGAAGCTATGTGAAAGGCAGAGAGTTCGAGGATGGAGGTTGTTGCCGTAGGAATGAGAGTCGGTGGCGGTGCAGAAAGATGATGGCGAAATAGCCGCAAGTTGCAGGTCACCGTAGATCAAAGCGACGGAGAAAATGTAAAACTACAAGCCAGCGACCAGCAAAGCTGGAAACCGGTAAAACAAGTCATCGGACAGGAAGTGAAGCAGCAGCTGTTAGCTATAGGCCAACATCGCTGAAAAACCAATGGAACCAGTTCAGCAGACACACGGCCACAGTTTAAATTAAAACAAATGTTTGTTTTGCAGCAGAGATAGAGTCACAGCAGGTAAAGCTTACACTGTAATCTACTGCAGTCCAGTGCAGAAACATAGTGGTGTGATCCAATGTAGTTCAAAACACAAACATAGTCTAGACGTTCAGAGATGGCCAGATCATCAGAAACCGATCTGAGAAATGAATTCGGCAGCTGAAGATACTGAAGTGACTGAATAACAGAGCAGAGACACAGCCGCTGAGTCAGAGTGTGGTCAGTAGAGCAGCGGAGTCCTGTTGGCGAGGAATCCAGGTGATGGAATCAAGTTTCAGCAGAGTTCCGGCAGGTGAACGAGCTCAGTGAGAATAAAGACACGCTGGGTCGGGGGGTAGGTAGCTGACTCAGCACGGGCAGCTTTAAACCTGTAGTTTGGGCTGAAATACCTTCACCATCAGAGCAGGGTATCAAGCAATGGGAGGAAGGAGATTGGGGGAAGAAAGGGCAAAGGATGACCAAGGATACAGTTGATGAGAAGAGCACCTCAGTAAGCAGCAGTTAGCCCAGGAGACATCTTGAATCGAATATAAACCCACCCCACAGTCACTGACACCAATCTCCTCCTGTCTGATATCAACCCACCCCACAGTCACTGACACCAATCTCCTCCTGTCTGATATAAACCCACCTCACAGTCACTGACACCCATCTCCTCCTGTCTGATATAAACCCACCTCACAGTCAGTGACACCCATCTCCTCCTGTCTGATATAAACCCACCCCACAGTCACTGACACCCATCCCCTCCTGTCTGATATAAACCAATCCCTCAGGCCCAGAATGATTAAACTCAGCCTGTGATTTGTACCAACGGTGATAGACAGGGCTTTACACTAAATAAGGGGGCGGGGGGGGGGGGGAAAGAAAAGAAAAGGAAGCAATGCAGGAAAGTGATTGTGGTAAGGATAACCAGATTATGTCAGGAAGGGACAGAGCATACAAACGAAAGAGTGTACTAACAAATAGGTTCCAGGTAAGGAAAAATAGCAATATGACAAACAGGACTATAGAACAAAATGTTAAGATGTCTAATAATGTTAAAAAGACATTTAAGAGCATTGTATCTGAATGCACAAAGCATCTGTAATAAGGTAGACGAATTAACAGCGCAAATAGATGTAAACGGATACGATATAGTTGCAATTACAGAGACATGGTTGCAGGGTGACCAGGGTTGGGAACTGAATATCCAAGGATATTCGATATTTCGGAAGGACAGGCAAAAAGGAAGAGGGGGTGGTGTGGTGTTGTTAGTAAAGGATGAAATCAGAGCAATAGTGAGAAAGGATATTGGCTCAGAAAATCAAGATGCAGAATCAGTCTGGGTGGAGCTAAGGAGCACCAAGGGGCAGAAAACATTGGTGGGAGTTGTCTATAGGCCTCCAAACAGTAGTGGTCGTGTTGGGGATGGCATCAAACAGGAAATTAGAGCTGCATGTAGCAAGGGTACTGTAGTATTCGTAGGTGACTTTAACCTACATATAGACTGGCCAAAGCAAATAAGTACTAATACTGTGGCAGATGAATTCCTGGACTGTGTACTAGATGGTTTTTTAGACCAGTATGTTGAGGAGCCTACTAGGGAACAGGCTATCCTAGATTGGGTATTGTGTAATGAGAAGGGTTAATTAACAGTCTTGTTGTGCGGGGTCCTTTGGGGAAAAGTGACCATAACATGATTGAATTCTTTATTAAGATGGACAGTGAAGTAGTCCAATCCGAAACTAGGATCCTAAATCTAAACAAAGAAAACTACGAAGGTATGAGGAATGAATTAGCTATGGTAGATTGGGAGGATTCATTAAAAGGCATGACAATGGATAGGCAATGGCTAATATTTAAGGAACGAATGCATGAATTGCAACAGTTATACATTCCTTTCTGGCGTAAAAACACAAAAGGAAAAGTGAACAAACCATGGCTATCAAAAGGAATTAAGGATAGTATTAGATCCAAAGAGGAGTTATACAAAGTTGCCAGAAAAAGTAGCAAGCCTGAGGATTGGAAGCAGTTTAGAATTCAGCAAAAAAGGACCAAGAGATTGATTAAGAAGGGAAAAATAGAATATCTGAGTAAACTTGCAAGGAACATAAAAAACGACTGCAAACGTTTCTACAAGTACGTAAAAAGAAAAAGATTAGTGAAGATAAATGTAGGTCCTTTACAGACAGAAACGGGAGAATTTGGAATGGGGAATAAGGAAATGGCAGAACAATTAAATATATACTTCGGTTCCGTCTTCACAGAAGAGGACACAAATAACGTCCCAGAAATGCTAGGTAACCAAGGGTCTTGTGAGCAAGAGGAATTAAAGGAAATGATTATTATTAAGAAAATAGTGCTGGAGAAATTAATGGGACTGAAGGCAGATAAATCCCCAGGGCCTGATGATCTGCATCCCAGAGTACTAAAAGAGGTAGCCATGGAAATAGTAGATGCATTGGTTGTCATCTTCCAAAATTCTATAGATTATGGAACAGTTCCTGCAAATTGGAGGGTGGCAAATGTAACCCCACTATTTAAAAAAGGGAGAGAGTAAACGGGGAACTACAGACATCAGTAGTAAGGAAAATGCTAGAGTCTATTATAAAGGGTGTGATAACGGCACTTAGATAATATCAAAGGGATTAAACAAAGTCAACATGGATTTATGAAAGGAAAATCATGTTTGACAAACCTACTGGAGTTTTTTGAGGATGTAACTGATAGAATAGATAAGGGAGAACCAGTGGATGTAGTGTATTTGGATTTTCAGAAGGCTTTTGATAAAGTTCCACATAAGAGGTTAGTGTGCAAAATTAAAGCACATAGGATTGGGTGTAATGCATTGGCATGGATTGAACATTTGGTTAACTAACAGGAAACAGAGAGTAGGAATAAACGAGTCTTTTTCGGGGTGGCGGGCAGTGACTAGTGGGGTACCACAGGAATCAGTGCTTGGGCCCCAATCTAAATATATAAATGATTTAGATGAGGGAACCAAATGTAATATTTTCAAGTTTGCTGACGACACAAAACTAGGTGGGATTGTGAATTGTGAGGAGGATGCAAAGACGCTGCAAGGCGATTTAGATAGATTGAGTGAGTGTGCAAACACATGGCAGATGCAGTATAATGTGGATAAATGTGAAGTTATCCACTTTGGTAGGAAAAACATAAAGACAAAGTATTATTTAAATGGTGATGGCTTGGGAAGTGTCGATGTAGAGGGACCTGGGTGTCCTTGTGCACCAGTCATTGAAAGCAAACATGCAGGTGCAGCAAGCAGTTAGGAAGGCAAATGGTATGTTGGCCTTCATTGCAAGAGGATTTGAATAAAGGAGCAAGGATACAGGGCCTTGGTGAGACCGCACCTGGAGTATTGTGTGCAGTTTTGGTCTCCTTACCTCAGAAAGGATATACTTGCCAAAGAGGGAGTGCAGCGAAGGTACACCAGACTGATTCATGGGATGGCAGGAGTGTCGTATGAGGAGAGATTGGGTCGACTAGACCTGTGTTCACATGAGAGGGGATCTCACTGAAATGTATAAGATTCTGACTGGGTTGAATAGACTGGATGCAGGGAGGATGTTTCCCCTGGCTGGGAAATCTAGAACAAGGAGTCACAGTCTCAGGATACGGGGTAGGAAATTTAGGACCGAGATGAGGAGAAACTTTTTCACTCAGAGGGTGGTGAACCTGTGGAATTCTCTACCACAGAAGGCTGTGGAGGCCAAGTCACTGAATATATTCAAGAGGGAGATAGCTAGATTTCTAGAAACAAAGGGCATCAAGGGGTATGGGGAAAAAGCGGGAATATGGTGTTGAGATAGAGGATCAGCCATGATCATATTGAATGGCGGTGCAGACTCGAAGGGCCGAATGGCCTACTACTGCTCCTATTTTCTGTTTCAATGAGGGGATTGCAGTACCAGATGGGAGGGACAACATTTGGAGACACTGATTCGCCACCAATTCCCATTCCCCTTCTTTCTGGTGGATAATGGAGGGGCCACTATGTGTAATGTGCAAGTAAGAAAGAATTGTCAGCAAGCTCTTTGTAATTGGAGATTTTATTCAGTGGAAACTTTGATACTGTATTGTAGATTTTGTACCAAAGATCAATTTAGGATTGAAGTAAAAGTTCATAATTTTATTGCAAACTAATTTCTGATGAGAATCCCTGAATCAGATCACAGACAGCAGTTCTTAAAGGGACACTGCAGCCCCAAGAACACAATCAGCAATATATCCAGAATATTCAACTCCAGCCCAGTTACAGGGGTTAGTAACACCAACAGAAACAAACCCCAACTGTCAGAATGAACACGATTTAATCGGAATGTGATTAACAGTAGCAATAACAGCAGAATACAAACCCTGCAGTCACTTGTGAACTTGCTGGTGTCTCAGCAGGTGGGATGACTGAGTGAATCCCTTCCCGCACTCAGAGCAGGTGAATGGCCTCTCCCCAGTGTGAACTCGCTGGTGAGTTACAAGGTGGGATGAATAAGTGAATCTCTTCCCACATTCAGAGCAGGTGAACGGCCTCTCCCCAGTGTGAACTCGCTGGTGTCTCAGCAGGGTGGATGACCGAGTGAATCCCTTCCCACACACAGAGCAGGTAAATGGCCTCTCCCCGGTGTGAATTCGCTGATGTGCCAGCAGGATGGATGGCCGAGTGAATCCCTTCCCACACTCGGAGCAGGTGAACAGCAACTCCGCAGTGTGAACTCGCTGGTGTGTTACAAGGTGGGATGAACAAGTGAATCTCTTCCCACAATCAGAGCAGGTGAACGGCCTCTCCCCAGTGTGAACTCGCTGGTGTGTTACAAGGTGGGATGAACAAGTGAATCCCATCCCACACTCAGAGCAAGTGAATAGCCCCTCCCCAGTGTGAACTCGCTGGTGTCTCAGAAGATTGGATGACCCAGTGAATCCCTTCCCACAATCGGAGCAGGTGAACGGCCTCTCCCCGGTATGAGTACGACGATGAATTTCCAGCCGTGATGGGATAATGAATCCCTTCCCGCAGTCACCACATTTCCACGGTTTCTCCATGGTGCGGGAGTCCTTGTGTCTCTCCAGGTTGGATGATCAGTTGAAGCCTCATTCACACATAGAACACGTGTACAGTTTCTCCCCAATGTGAATGCTGCGATGTTTTGTCAGTCTGTGTAACTAGTTAAAGCTTTTTCCACAGTCAGTGCACTGGAACGCTTTCACTCGGGTGTGTGTGTGTCTCGGTGCTTACCCAGTCATATCGATGTTTGAAATCTGTTCCCACAGGCAGAACAGGCAAACAATTATCCTTTCACATTCAAAGGCCGATGAAATTCAGGTCTTGATGAATCAAGTGACACTGTCAGATCTTGACGTGACGTTTGGTTTGAGTTTCCTGTCTGCAAATCACCCCTTCTGATACCCTGTAAAAGGAGTTTTCAAAACTCATCACTAAGTACAGGACAGAAATTCAGAATAGGCATAGGTAGTTTCCATCGAACATTCTTTCCTCTTCCAAAATTGTAAATCCCCGTCCCATAAAATGTCCCTCCTCCCTGTGTTGAAATCCAAGCACATCGCACATCTCTCGACTGCTTCTCCCCCACTTCCAGTTGTCACCAACAATTCTGACTGGGTTCAGTTCTACTCTCACTGGTTCCCCCTCCCTCTCCTCCCCTGAAGGTGCTGACTCTGGCTGGGTTCAGGTCTACACTCACCAGTTTCTATCCAATATGTGACCCATGTGCCCAATCTCCATGTGTGAACCTTGACAGGTTATTCCACTGTCCTCATCTGAGGCCTCACACGTGCATTTTCCAGCAGGGTCACAGGACCCACCTCCCAATGGCTCAGTGGGTGAAGTGGGGCTATCAAGCTCTGTTATAATTAAAGGGTTAAGAATGAAACTCGGAACTAAAACGAGCTGACATAGGATTTTGTAGTGGTCAACTTTCCAAAGATGTTTAAAGGGAAATATGTCAGAATGATTAATTGTTACAAGCTGTGTAACCGGAGGACAATGACAAGAGGCCAAACTGTTGAACCACAGGAAGCTCACAGGGCAAGGGGTCAAAAGTGACACATTGGAAAAACTCCATCTGGTATGAGATATAGGCGACTGATTGTGTGACGCGAAAGGGAATTCGTCAAGCAGCAATTGTGTACGTGGGCTTTGGGCCAATTAAACGGCATGTGGGGGAGGGAGGGGGCCGCGCTCGAGGCTGACATGCATCATTAAGTGAATAAAAGGTTGCTTGGAACTTTGTATCATTGGAGAGGCCTGGCTCCAGACAACCAGCAGGCGGCTCCCCACCGGTGCAAAATAAAGACGACTTGGATCTTCGAACCCAGACCTGGTGTTGAGTTTTATTTTAAATACCCCACTACAGAGGGTCAAAGCAACGCCCAGTGTGACTGAGGCAGATGTACAGGAGTGGCCCAGGTTTAATCTCTTCTGCATATCCTCCCCTTCTAATCCCCTGTAAAAGGAGTTTACAAAAGTCAGCACTGTAAGTAGGAACATAGGAAAAGGAAAACACCATTCAGCCCCTTTAGCTGTTCCACCATTCAATTAGATCGTGGCTGATCAGTCGCTTAACTCCGTCTACCTGCCTCGGTTCCATCAACCTTAATACCCTTGCCTAAGACGAATCGATCAATCTCAGTGTTGGAATTTTCAATTGGCCCCAGCCTCAGTTTTATGGGACACAGTTGCAACTTTCCACTACCCTTCAAGAACATAAGAAATAGGAGCAGGAGTAGGCCACACGGCCCCTCGAGCCTGCTGCGCCATTCAATAAGATCAAGGCTGATCTTGTACTTCAGCTCCACTTTCCCCGCATGCCTTGATCCCTTTCGTGTCTCAGCCCTGAATATACTCAACGACTCAGCATCCACAGGCCTCTGGGGTAGAGAATTCCCAACATTCACAACCTTCTGAGTGCAGAAATTTCTCCCTATCTCTGTCCGAAATGGCCGACCCTTTATCCTGAGACTATGACCTGAGACTATGACCCCTAGTTCTAGACTCTCGAGCCACGAGAAACAGCCTCTCAGCATTTGTGTGAGGAAGTGCTTCCTGACATCACCCTGAATGGTTTAACTCTAATTTTAAGATTGTGTCCCCTTGTTGTAGACTCCCTCACCAGAGGAAATAGTTTCTCTATCTACCCTATCATCTCCTTTAATCATCTAAAACAGCTCAATTAGATCACCCTTTAATCTTCTATATTCAAGGGAATACAAGCCTAGTCTGTGCAACCTGTCCTCGTCATTTACAGGTCATCACTGCAAGTACAGGATATTAGACATTTACAGCACAGAAGGAGGCCATTCGGCCCATCATGTCCGTGCCAGCCTAATCCCACTTTTCAGCTCTTGGTTCGTAGCCTTGTCGGTTATGCCACTTTAAATGCATATCCAAGTACATTTTAAATGCTATGAAGGTTTCTGCCTCCACCACCCTTTCAGGCAGTGAGTTCCAGACACCCACCACCCTCTGCATGAAAATATGACTCCTCAAATCCCCTCTGAACCTTCTACTAATTACTTTAAATCTTTGTCCCCTAGTTATTGACCCCTCTGCTAAGGGAAATAGGTTCTTCCTAGCCACCCTATCTAGGCCCTTCATAATTTTATACACCTCAATTAGGTCTCCCCTTAGCCTCCTCTGGTCAAAAGAAAACAACCCCAGCGTATCCAATCTTTCCTCATAGCTAAAATTATCCAGTCCTAGCAACATCCTCGTAAATCTCCTCTATGCCCTCTTTAGTGCAATCACATCTTTCCTGTAATGTGGTGACCAGAACTGCACGCAGTATTCTAGCTGTGGCCTAACTAGTGTTTTATATAGTTGAAGCATAACCTCCCTGCTCTTATATTCTATGCCTCAACTAATAAAGACAAGTATCCCATATGCCTTCTTAACCACCTTATCTACCTGGCCTGCTACCTTCAGGGATCTGTGGACCTGCACTCCAAGGTCCCTTTGTTCCTCTACACTTCTCAGTATCCTACCATTTATAGTATATTCCCTTGCCTTGTTAACCCTTCCTAAATGCATTAGCTAACATTTATGCGGATTGAATGTAATTGCCACTTCACTGCCCACCTGACCAGTACATTGATATCTTCCTGCAGACTGCAGCTTTCTTCTTCATTATCAACCACACGGCCAATTTTCATATTATCTGTAAACTTCTTAATTGTACCCCCTACATTCAAGTCCAAATCATTGATTATATACAACAAAACGCAAGGGACCATGTTCTGAGGCCTGCGGAACCCCACAGGGGTCACAAAAACACACATCAATCATTACCCTTTGCTTCCCGCCTCAGAGCCAATTTTGGATCCAACTTGCCACTTTGCCTTGGATCCAATGGGCTTTTACTTTTATGTGTGTCATGTGGGACCTTATCAAAAGACTTAAATCCATGTGGACTACATCAAACACACTACCATCATCAACCCTCCTTGTTACCTCCTCAAAAATTCAATCAATTTGATCAGACACAACCTTCCCTTAACAAATCCATGCTGACTGTCCTTGATTAATCTGTGACTTTCTAAGTGAAGATTTATCCTGTCCGTCAGAATTTTTTCCAATAATTTTCCCACCACCGAGGTTAGGCTGACTGGTCTGTAATTACTCGGTCTATCCCTTTCTCCCCTTTTAAACAATGATACATTGTTAGCAGTCCTCCTGTCCTCCGGCACCACATCTGTAGCCAGAGAGGAAAATGATGGGCAGAGCCTCTGCTCTTTTTCTTCTCTTAACAGCCTGGGATACATTTCATCTGGGCCTAGGGATTTATCCACTTTCAAAGATGCTCAACCCCTTAATACTTCCACTCTCATTATGTTTATTTCATCTAATATTTCACACTCATCGTCCCTGATTGAAATGTTCACATCGTCCCTCTCTCTTGTGAAAGCAGAAACAAAGTATTCATGTCAAACCATACCCACGTCTTCCGCCTCCACACATAGGTTTGCTTTATGGTCCCGAATAGGCCCTACTCTTTCTTTAGTTATCCTCTTGCTCTTAATGTATTTATAAAACATCTTTGGGTTTTCCTTGATTTTACTTGCCAATAATTTTTCATGCCCTCTCTTTGCTTTCCTAATTTCACCCCTGTACTTTTTATACTCCTCGAGGGGTTCTGCAGTATTGAGCGCTCGGTATCTGTCATAAGGTTGTCTGAATTGCTTTATCCTATCCTGTATGCCCCTTACGTTTGACAGTGACTTGCCCAAGTCTGAAACTGGAGTCTTAAACTTAAATAAAGCCAACTACATAGATATGAAGCGGGAGTTGGAAAAATAGATTAAAAGGTATGGCAGTAGATAAGCAGTGGCTAGCATTTAAATAAATATTTCTTAATTCTCAACAAAAATACATTCCATATAGAAACAAAAACTCCACAGGAAAAGTGATCTAAAGAAGTTAAGGATAGAATTGGATTCCAAGAAGAATAGTATTAAGCCTGAGGATTGGGAGTTTCAGAAACAGGAAAGGGTCACCAAAAAATTGTTAAAACGGGAAAAAATAGAATGAGAGAAAACTAGGCAGAAATATAAAAACAGATTGCAAGAGCTTCTATAAGTATATAAAGAGGAAGAGAGTAGAAAAAGTAAACATTGGTCCGTTAGAGGCTGAGACAGGAGAAATATTTTGTATCGATCTTCACAGTAGAAGACGTAAAAACATATCTAAAATGGTGGGGAACCTCGGGTCAAATGAATATAAGAACATAATAAAAAGGAGGATTGGCCATACGGCCCTTCGAGCCTGCTCCGCCATTTAATATGATCGTGGCTCAGGTCCACTTCCCTACCCGTTCTCCCTCATTAAGAAACTGTCTATTTCTGAGTTAAATTTATTCAATGTCCCAGCTTCCGCAGCTCTCTGAGGCAGTGAATTCCACAGATCCACAACCCTCAGAGAAGAAATTTTTCCTCATCTCAGTTTTAAATGGGCGGCCCCTTATTCTTAGATTATGCCCCCTAGTTCTAGTCTCCCCCATCAGTGGAAATATCCTTTCTGCATCCATCTTGTCAAGCCCCCTCATAATCTTATACGTTTTGATAAGATCACCTCTCATTCTTCTGAACTCCAATGAGTAGAGGCCCAGCTACTCAACCTTTCCTCAGAAGTCAACCCCCTCATCTCTGGAATCAACCTTGTGAACCTTCTCTGAACTGTCTCCAAAGCAGATATATCCTTTCGTAAATATGGAAACCAAAACTGCACGCAATATTCCTGGTGCGGCTCACCGATACCCTGTACAACTGAAGCAAGACTTCCCTGCTTTTATACGCCATCCCCTTTGCAATAAAGGCCAAGATTCCATTGGTCTTCCTGATCACTTACTATACCTGCAGCACTTTGCAAACTTTCATGCACAAGTACCCCCAGATCCCGCTGTACTGCAGCACTTTGCAATCTTTCTGCATTTAAATAATAACTTGCTCTTTGATTTTTCCTGCTAAAGTGCATGACCTCACACTTTCCAACATTATACTACGTCTGCCAAATTTTGCCCACTCACTTAGCCTATGTCTTTTCACAGATTTTTTGTGTCCTTCTCACACATTGCTTTTCCTCCCATCTTTGTATTGTCAGAAAACTTGACTATGTTACACTCGATCCCTTCATCCAAGTCGTTAATATAGATTGTAAATAGTTGGGGTCCCAGCACTGATCCCTGTGGCATCCCACTGGTTACTGATTGCCAATCTGAGAATGAACCATTTATCCCGACTCTCTGTTTTCTGTTAGTTAGCCAATCCTCTATCCATGCTAATAATTACCACCAACCCCGTGAACTTTTATCTTGTGTAGTAACCTTTTATGTGGCACCTTGTCAAATGCCTTCTGGAAGTCCAAATACACCACATCCACTGGTTCCCCTTTATCCACCCTGTTCGTTACATCCTCAAAGAATTCCAGCAAATTTGTCAAACATGACTTCCCCTTCATAAATCCATGCTGACTCTGCCTGACCGAATTTTGTTTTTCCAAATGTCCTGCTACTGCTTCTTGAATAATGGACTCCAACATCATCCCAACCACATATGTTAGGCTAACTGGTCTATAGTTTCCTGCTTTTTGTCTGCCTCCTTTTTTTTTTTAAATAGGGGTGTTAGCGTTAGTGTTTTCTCTGAAGAATCACTCAACACTCAGGGTCGGTTCCAATGCTGAAGCAGCTTTATTACGCTCAGCGGGAAGGAAAAACTCAGGACCGTATCCAGGTTTCTCTTCACAGAACAAAGAGTTACATGTACCTTTATATGTTTTACAACAGTTAAAAAACAGCTTACTGCAGTTACACAGCTCATCACGGCTGGACACAAGCCAATCATAACGATTATAGATTACATATAGGTTTTTTAATCCAATAGAATTCTCCTAGTAACCAGGGAACCATTGTCAATTTGGGTTGATCGATGACTTTATATGTTCTCTCCCTAGTTCTTTCATCTGGGAGAAATAATTGGTTTGTAGCCTTGTTTACAGCAAATGGTTTCCCTCTTATCTTTCTTCCTGGGGAATTAATTGGTTTATGGCCTTGTTCACAGGAGATGGCTTCCTTCTTATCTCTGCCTTCCCAGGCATTCCTACAGTGGGCCTCACAGGGTTATTGCTCGGTCAGTGAACGTTCAACAGTTCACAGTTTGACTACCTGATTTCCCATAATGCCTGGGCAGCCATTTTATGTGTGTGTCCATTTAAGCTTATGTGAGTTCTAAATATCCAGCAGGTGCCTAATGCCTAAGTCTATATATATCTTTCGACTCTCTACAACAATTCCCCCTTTCGGTAAAGGGACTAGCCCTAGTCCCCTTTTAACCGAAATACTGCCTTTATCTGATATTTGTGCACGGCCCGGTATTCCTTGCCTCAACGTGCTGGCCAGTCACGCGGTTTCAGGAGTTCCGGTTGCTCAAATCAAATTAACAAAGGCTAGCTCCTCCCGTCCCCTTATCAAACAGACTTGTTTAATATCCAGGGAACGGTGATTGGTCCGTTTCTGCCGTATGTGGCGCCTGCATACCTGGCAGGCCATCACGCCCCATGTTATTGCTAAGATTAATTGTATTCCGACTAGTGTGTGTGAAATAATTCGAATCCATGGGTGGATGTTCACATTTATTCCCCAGTCCCAGACCTTTCTCCACCAACTCTGACTTTGTAAGTCTACCTCGGTATCTTCTTTGATTTTAGTTTGTAGCTGGTGATAGAGTTTTACAGATTGACCCACTCTGAGCCTCAACTCCCGTAATACTTCGGTTAGATGTGGGATAGGGACCTGCTCTGGCTCGTCATAATCCTGCAAATGATCATGGAGCTGATCAGTTACTTCAATAACTTCGGACTTCCGGCGCCTAACCTGGGTGATATGCGCTTGCCCGATCGCGACAGGTCGTAGTGGTGTAAAGCAAAAGTTTGGCTGCGGTATAGGGCACTGCAGGTCATTATACTGGTATGAACGCTCAGTAGTAGAGACGCAGTATCTTCCCCTCCCTCCGTAGCCTGCCCTCGCGAAGTGCATGTGTGCGGGCACTATTTCTAGTACACACCCATTGGTTCGGTTAAACCCGCACTCGTCTAGTTCGCCTCGGCCCACCGGGTGAGGGCATACTGTGATTTCCCCCCTTTGCTTGCAATCTGCTAGGGAAATCCCGGTAAGTATGTTGTTTCGACGAACGGCAGAGGTGGTGGTCAGGTAGTAGCGTATGGAGACATTTTCCCGTATTACTCCGATATTCTCTAGTTGGTATAAGGGGAACGGCCCTGAGTCCGGCGTTGCTATGGGGATCAACAGGACTATCCCTATCCCGGTAGTCCTACCCATCTGGCAATCTGGAATTGCGGGGTATACTCGGGTCAGTCCCTTCAGAGTACAATTATCCAGTGTCCCCCTTTGGTTCGCCAACTGAGCTAAATGTGAACTGTCTATCCAATCGGGTACCTCCCCGCGTTGGATCTGGTTGAGGTTGTGGCGGATCTGTCCCACCATCCACAGACCATAAGCATGACAGAGTTGCCCCTGTCTTTGCTTTATTGTATCTTCTTGTTCTCTATCAATGAGGTGATTGATGGTTTTAGCGTGAGCTTCCAGGACTGAGATGCCATCCAACTGGATTTCGGCCCCCTCCTTTCCTAGGTTGGCCTGGTCTTCCTGGTTTTGCTCCACCCTCTCCAATAACCCCTTCATCACCCCTTTAAGCTGTTCTACCCTCTCATTTAGCCCTTGTATGTCTATCGAGTTCACTACGGAGGTTCCTGTATTGAAAACGGTAGCAACATCATTTACTATTTCCCTCTTCACCCTGGGTGCTAACCCCTGTCCCCGGAACTTACTGGCACCCATGGCATCGGCAGCCTGCTGCATTACGACTTTACTTAATACATTGTACATCTTCCTTGACTGTTCGGTACAATATTCCGGCATCTGGATGCCTGAAATATTGATCAGAACAGGCACAATTTCATGTTTAACATTATCATACAATAATTCCCCTTCGTTGTACATTGCAATCCCATTTTCTGGTCCCTTAGTAGTTATGGGACAAGGCAGTTCTTCGGGCAATGTAGTGATTCTTATGGGGCGCGGTGTCGGAGGGGGTGAGAAACATACATACAATTATATTGCAGCCGCCCCCGCCTCCTCGTAATACCCACACAGCCCCATTCCCTTCTTGCGGATGACTGATTGCTGGGATTGTCCCGGAGGCGCGCAAATTATGCCGAAAGTACATTCATCAGGCCCTTTGACATCCCTCCGTTTAATGCATCTGCTCCTTATACCCGTGGAGCACTGTACACATACTCTTATTCTTATTAGGATTCTTATTAGGATTCACTTGTAACCATGCATTAAAATAAGTCCTGTCCTTGCTCCAGTCCTTGGTTGCTGGGATGCACATTCCGTCCGTTAAATTAAACAAGACTCCATAGTTCATATAGTTGTTTATTTCCAGCGTGCTCTGCTGTCCGTCGGTGTTGCCCAGGGTACGTGCATGTCGCAGGGCTATCCATATTACGAGTAGCGCCTTTCGTATTCCCATTCCGGTAAGTATTATCTGTAATTTTAAACAGACGGCCTGGTCGTCACCAGGGGTTAAGTTTTTTTGCTCTACGAGTGTCCCTGTCACCCTGCAAAATCAGAAGGACAAGGTTATAATCGAACCATTTCGAGCTGAATCTGTAGGGCGTGCGCCCGTGTCTTTACCCACTTAAATATTACCCAAACTCCTATTATGACCAAGGCCAAAGCTATTCCTCCAAACATCGCTGTCTGCTTTACCGTTAGGTTGGGTTTGTGGACTACACCTACCCACCGTGGGGTACATTGGCTCTATTGCCAGAGGTGATGGTGCTATGGCTGCGCACTGCACTATCCGTCTAGTCCCGTTATCTCTTCCAGCCTGTTTATCTTAGCTTTTAACTCTTCAATTTGTTTTATTGAATATCTATTTCTTTATTGTATCAGGCAAGTATTATTACATAAGCTAGTTCTGTTTTTATTTTTGTTTCCTCTGTTAGGTGAGTCCTTTTTTTCCCTATTAAGAAATCCAAATTAATAATGTTCAGTATAAAACGGCTGTCAATGGAAAGGGTTAACTCCTTTCCAGGTTTGTAAGAAGACCTGATGTCATTACGTGACTTCACGTAATCATCTGAAAAAAAAGTCTTTGTGCCTTCAAAACTGGCTTCGAAATTAGGAATCCGTTAAACAGCATAAATCATTAGAGTAAACTCCAATGTTTTCTTAACTTCTAATTCAAGTACTTGCCAAAGAATTTTTTTTTTTTTTAAATTGTTTTAAAACAAGACCACACATACAATAGCAATTTTGTTTACTGAAATTCAATTCTGTTTTTTTTTTATTTCTCTCTTTCTCCTCGTTATCTTCAAAACCCTCCTGCTTGTTTAGACTGTTCGGGACATTTTGGAAATCTTTTCAAACTGCATTGAAACTTTTTCATAATTGAAAATTCGAATCCATGTAGAGTGTTTTTTACTTATTCCAATTTTTTTTTTTCCTCTTCTAATTAAACCAATATCTTTTTCACAGCAAACATCAACTAGTATTTAGTAAGTTATGTCTTTTTCCATTTAGTCCGTTACATCTTTTTTTTTTTCTTTCTTCAAATTAGGTTTTGTATTTTACACGGAGGGTTCGTAACTCCATAAAGTTGTTAATTTGTTTACTTTCAAAGTGGCGTCTTTATCTTTTTCTTTTTCTCCATAACTGGAATGGAGACCAGCTTTGAGAGTTTGAGTGCTGCCTTTCGTTATCTCAAAATGCTCCAGTTTCAAAGCCGTTACTAAAGCTTGCTGTTTTTTAACATTTTCCAAAAGTTCCTTTTACACCTTCGCAGATAGCTCGCCACTTGCCCAGGAGTTTGACCTGATCAGATTTAATTTAATCTTTTTTTTTTTAAATCCACCTCAGTATTTCCTGTGCCTTCTCTGAATATCTCAAAATCCCAATTCAAACTTTGTAATTTCAATCTTTATTTGAAACTTTTTTTTTTTAGAAGCTCTTTTTTTTTAAAGCATTCTTTATCTCATTCCGAGACTAAATTTATGTCTTTCAACCCAATCAATCATTGCATGTTTTCTTTCGGCAAGTAAGTGAGCATGTCAAATAAATATTTTGCTCAACAAACCTATTCTTTATTTGTTTATTCTCCTAGCTCCGTAACTTATCATCCGAATAAATCCACACCTGCGTTTCTAACTTAAATGTCTTAAAACTTCCCACATACAGGACAACATTACAAAGGGTTTAAAAAAAAAGACTTTCACTCTGTTTCTAAAATAAACAGACACTTGCATTCCTCTTCCAACCAGGCTTTCGGAACATGAAAACATAAAACAAAAATTCATTCTGCAGTCAAAAATCACACAGACACTTCTCACTCAACGATTAGACATTTACAACAGTCTCTCTTCTTGTTTTGGCCGGCTCTATTTTTGGATCCATGACCTTTCAGGGAATTCGTAGTTTTATCTAAATAATTCCTCACATAACTAATTCCTGAGGATTCCACCCTGCTTTAATCATTTTTTCAATTAGCTTCTTTTGTTTTTCCGCCAGGTGGCGGGTAAGCGACCCTTCTGGTCCCCACTCGAGTTTACTTGTTTTCATGGCCATTCCTGGGTAGGACTGGTATCGTTAGGAATCTACTCTCAGCGGTCCGCTTTCTTTCTAGCGCGACTTGTAGTAAACTGTCTCTTGGCTACTGTCAGGTCACAAGTTCTGCTGTTACACAAACTTATACAATTCTTAAAAACGCGTTTAAGCAATTCCCGCAGTGCTCTACGTATCCTTAACGACTACCTACCACCGCTCAGCCTGTTGGTCCGACCCTGTTCACAGGTTTGGATTCCGTTAGCCGCTGTACACCGCTTGGTTCTACCCCGGGGTATTTCAAATTTCACTACTGGGTCCGGAAGATGTCTCTCGGTATCACGATCCCACGGTCTAAGTGTGTTCCCTACGCCTACTTGGTTCCTGGCCGTCACGTGGGACAAAAGTCCTCTTAATTCAGGCTCAGGCTAGGCGTTTGAGATATTAGACCGTCTCCTCATGTCGATCAACCAGCTTCCACCTTCCGCACCCTTTATACTTAAAAATTGTTTTTTATACTCACCCGGGTTTTTTTTCCAAGGGCGTCCAGCGACTCCGGGAAATCCCGTCGACTACGCCATTGTTAGCGTTAGTGTTTTCTCTGAAGAATCACTCAACACTCAGGGTCGGTTCCAATGCTGAAGCAGCTTTATTACGCTCAGCGGGAAGGAAAAACTCAGGACCGTATCCAGGTTTCTCTTCACAGAACAAAGAGTTACATGTACCTTTATATGTTTTACAACAGTTAAAAAACAGCTTACTGCAGTTACACAGCTCATCACGGCTGGACACAAGCCAATCATAACGATTATAGATTACATATAGGTTTTTTAATCCAATAGAATTCTCCTAGTAACCAGGGAACCATTGTCAATTTGGGTTGATCGATGACTTTATATGTTCTCTCCCTAGTTCTTTCATCTGGGAGAAATAATTGGTTTGTAGCCTTGTTTACAGCAAATGGTTTCCCTCTTATCTTTCTTCCTGGGGAATTAATTGGTTTATGGCCTTGTTCACAGGAGATGGCTTCCTTCTTATCTCTGCCTTCCCAGGCATTCCTACAGTGGGCCTCACAGGGTTATTGCTCGGTCAGTGAACGTTCAACAGTTCACAGTTTGACTACCTGATTTCCCATAATGCCTGGGCAGCCATTTTATGTGTGTGTCCATTTAAGCTTATGTGAGTTCTAAATATCCAGCAGGTGCCTAATGCCTAAGTCTATATATATCTTTCGACTCTCTACAACAAGGGGCATTACATTTGCAGTTTTCCAATCTGCTGGGACCTCCCCAGAATCTAGGGAATTTTGGAAAATTACAACCCATGCATCCACAATCCCTGCTGATACTTCTCTTAAGACCCTAGGATGCAAGCCACCAGGTCCAGGGGATTTATCTGCTTTAATCCCATTATCTTACTGCATATCACCTCCTTAGTGATTGTGATTGTGTTAAGTTCCTCCCCCACTATAGCCCCTTGACTATCCACTGTTGGAATATTATTAATGTCCTCTACCATAAAGACTGATACAAAATATTTGTTCAGAGTTTCTGCCATCTCCATGTTCCCCATTACTAATTCCCCGGTCTCGTCCTCTAATGGACCAACATTTACTCTAGCCACTCTTTTCCTTTTTATATACCTACAGAAACTCTTGCTATCTGTTTTTATATTTCGTTCTAGTTTACTTTCATAGTCTATCTTCCCTTTCTTAATCATTTTTTTAGTCATTCTTTGTTGGCTTTTAAACACTTCCCAATCTTCTGTCCTCCCATTAGTTTTGGCCACATTGTACGCCCTTGTTTTTAAATTGGATACCGTTCTTTATTTCTTTAGTTAGCCACGGATGGCTACCTTTGCTCTTATGCTCTTTCCTCCTCACTAGAATGAAGGTGAGGAACTTAATTTAATTAATATAAGTAGAGAAAAAGTACTTGAGAAACTAATGCGACTAAAAGCCGACAAGTCCCCTGGACCTGACGGCCTACATCCTAGGGTTCTAAAAGGGATAGCTGCAGAGATAGTGGATGCATTAGTTTTGATCTTCCAAAATTCCCTCGATTCGAGAACAGTCCCAGCGAATTGGAAGGTGGCAAATATACCACTATTCAAGAAAGGAGTGAGAGAAAACAGGGAACTGCAGGCCAGTTTGCCTGAAAGCAGTCATCTGGAAATTACTGGAAGCCATTGTTAAGGAAGTGGTATCAGGGCACTTAGAAAATCATAACATGATTAGGCAGAGGCAACATGGTTTTCATGAAAGGGAAATCATGTTTGACAAATTTATTAGAGTATTTTTGAGGATGTAACTAGCAGGGCAGATAAAGGGGAACCAGTGGTTGTAGGATATTTGGATTTCCAAAAGGCATTCGATAAGGTGCCACATAAAAGGTTATTGCACAAGATGAGGGCTCATGGGATTGGAGGATTGGTTAACGGACAGAAAGCAAAGAGTAGGGATAAACGGGTCCTTTGCAGGTCGGCAGGCTGTAACTAGTGGGGTGCCACAAGGATCAGTGCTGGGGCCTCATCTTCGAACAAATCTACATTAATGATCTAGATGAAGAGACCGAGTGTAATGTATCTAAGTTTGCTGATGATACAAAATTCAGTGGGACAATAAGCTGTGAGGAGAACACAAGAGTCTGCAAAGAGATATAGATAGACTATGTGAGTGGGCAGGAAGGTGGCAGATGGAGTATTATGTTGGGAAATGTGAGGTAGGAAGAACAGAAGAACAGAATATCTTTTAAATGGTGAGAAACTTTTAAATGTTGGTGTTCAGAGAGATTTGGGTGTCCTTTTACAAGAAACACAGAAAGCAGGAACAGCAAGCAAAAAGGAAGGCAAATGGCATGTTAGGAAAATTGATGGGATTGAAGGCCGATAAATCCCCAAGGCCTGATAGTCTGCATCCCAGAGTACTTAAGGAAGTGGCCCAAGAAATAGTGGATGCATTGGTGGTCATTTTCCAACATTCTATAGACTCTGAATCAGTTCCTATGGATTGGAGGGTAGCTAATGTAACTCCACTTTTAAAAAAAGGAGGGAGAGAGAAAACAGGGAATTATAGACCGGTTAGTCTGACATCGGTCATGGAGAAAATGTTGGAATCAATTATTAACGATGTAATAGCAGCGCATTTGGAAAGCAGTGACAGGATCGGTCCAAGTCAGCATGGATTTATGAAAGGGAAATCATGCTTGACAAATGTTCTAGAATTTTTTCAGGATGTAACCAGTGGAGTGGACAAGGGAGAACCAGTGGATGTGGTGTATTTGGATTTCAAAAGGCTTTTGACAAGTCTCACACAAGAGATTAGTGTGTGAAATTAAAGCATATAATATTGGGGGTAAGGTGGATAGAGAACTGGTTGGCAGACAGGAAACAAAGAGTAGGAACAAACGGGTCCTTTTCAGAATGGAAAGCAGTGACTAGTGGGGTACCGCAAGGTTCAATGCTGGGACCCCAGCTCTTTACAATATATTTAATGATTTAGACAAAGGAATTGAATATATCTCCAAGTTTGCAAATGACACTAAGCTGGGTGGCAGTGTGAGCTGTGAGGAGGATGCTAAGAGGCTTCAGGGTGACATGGACAGGTTAGGTGAGTGGGTAAATGTATGGCAGATGAAGTATAATGTGGATAAATGTGAGGTTATTCACCTTGGTGGCAAAAACAGAAAGGCAGACTAGTATCTGAATGGTGACAGATTAGGAAAAGGGGAGGTGTAACGAGACCTGGGTGTCATGGTACATCAGTCATTGAAAGTTGGCAGGTGGTGAAGGCGGCAAATAGCATGTTGGCCTTCATAGCGAGAGGATTTGAGTATAGGAGCAGGGAGGTCTTACTGCAGTTGGACAGGGCCTTGGTGAGGCCTCACCTTGAATATTGTGTACAGTTTTGGTCTCCTAATCTCCTAAAGGGCATTTTTGCTATTGAGGGAGTGCAGCAAAGGTTCACCAGACTGATTCCCGGGATGGCAGGACTGACAGATGAAGGGGTAGCCTGGAGGAGGAATTCATAGAATGCATACGGGATTGTTTCTTCGAACAGTATGTTACAGAACCTACAAGGGAGCAAGCTATCTTAGATCTGGTCCTGTGTAATGAGACAGTAATAATAAACGATCTCCTAATAAAAGATCTACTCAGAATGAGTGATCACAGTATGGTTGAATTTGTAATACAGATTGAGGGTGAGGAAGTAGTGTCTCAAACGAGCGTACTATGCTTAAACAAAGGGGACTACAGTGGGATGAGGGCAGAGTTGGCTAAAGTAGACTGGAAACACAGACTAAACGGTGGCACAATTGACGAACAGTGGAGGACTTTTAAGGAGCTCTTTCATAGTGCTCAACAAAAATATATTCCAGTGAAAAAGAAGGGATAACCAGCCGTGGATAACCAAGGAAATAAAGGGGAGTATCAAATTAAAAACCAATGCGTATAAGATGGCCAAGGTTAGTGGGAAAATAGAAGATTGGGAAAATTTTAAACGACAGCAAAGAATGACTAAGAAAGCAATAAAGAAAGGAAAGATAGATTACGAAGGTAAACTTGCGCAAAACATAAAAACGGATAGTAAAAGCTTTTACAGATATATAAAACGGAAGAGAGTGACTAAAGTAAATGTTGGTCCCTTAGAAGATGAGAAGTGGGATTTAATAATGGGAAATGTGGAAATGGCTGAGACATAAAAACAAATATTTTGCTTTGGTCTTCACAGTGGAAGACACAAAAACCATGCCAAAAATTGCTGGTCACAGGAATGTGGGAAGGGAGGACCTTGAGACAATCACTATCACTAGGAGGGTAGTACTGGACAGGCTAATGGGACTCAAGATAGACAAATTCCCTGGTCCTGATGAAATGCATCCCAGGGTATTAAAAGAGATGGCGGAAGTTATAGCAGATGCATTAGTTATAATCTACCAAAATTCTCTGGACTCTGGGGAGGTACCAGTGGATTGGAAAGCAGCTAATGTAACGCCTCTGTTTAAAAAAGGGGGCAGACAAAAGGCAGGTAACTATAGGCCGGTTAGTTTAACATCTGTAGTGGGGAAAATGCTTGAAACTATCATTAAGGAAGAAATAACGGGACATCTAGATAGGAATAGTACAATCAAGCAGACGCAGCATGGATTCATGAGGGGAAATCATGTTTAACTAATTTACTGGAATTCTTTGAGGATATAACGAGCATGGTGGATAGAGGTGTACCGATGGATGTGGTGTATTTGGATTTTCAAAAGGCATTCGATAAGGTGCAACACAAAATGTTACTACAGAAGATAAAGGTACACGGAGTCAGAGGAAATGTATTAGCATGGATAGAGAATTGGCTGGCTAACAGAAAGCAGAGAGTGGGGATAAATGGGTCCTTTTTGGGTTGGAAATCAGTGGTTAGTGGTGTGCCACAGGGATCGGTGCTGGGACCACAACTGTTTACAATATACACAGATGACCTGGAAGAGGGGACAGAGTGTAGTGTAACAGAATTTGCAGATGACACAAAGATTAGTGGGAAAGCAGGTTGTGTAGAGGACAGAGAGAGGCTGCAAAGAGATTTAGATAGGTTAAGCAAATGGGCTAAGGTTTGGCAGATGGAATGCAATGTCAGAAAGTGTGAGGTCATCCAGCTTGGGAAAAAAAACAGTAAAAGGGAATATTATTTGAATGGGGAGAAATTACAACATGCTGCGGTGCAGATGGACCTGGGGGTCCTTGTGTACGAATCTCAAAAGGTTAGTTTGCAGGTGCAGCAGGTAATCAGGAAGGCGAATGGAATGTTGCCCTTCATTGCGAGAGGGATGGAGTACAAAAGCAGGGAGGTCCTTCTGCAACTGTATAGGGTATTGGTGAGGCCACACCTGGAGTAGTGTGTGCAGTTTTGGTCACCTTGCTTAAGGAAGGATATACTAGCTTTGGAAGGGGTACAGAGACGATTCACTAGGCTGATTCCAGAGATGAGGGGGTTACCTTATGATGATAGATTGAGTAGACTGGGTCTTTACTCATTGGAGTTCAGAAGGATGAGGGGTGATCTTATAGAAAAATTTAAAATAATGAAAGGGATAGACAAGATAGAGGCAGAGAGGTTGTTTCCACTGGTCGGGGAGACTAGAACTAGGGGGCACAGCCTCAAAATACGGGGGATCCAATTTAAAACCGAGTTGAGAAGGAATTTCTTCTCCCAGAGGGTTGTGAATCTGTGGAATTCTTTGTCCAAGGAAGCAGTTGAGGCTAGCTCATTGAATGTATTCAAGTCACAGATAGATAGATTTTTAACCGATAAGGAAATTAAGGGTTACGGGGAGCGGGCAGGTAAGTGGAGCTGAGTCCACGGCCAGATCAGCCATGATCTTGTTGAATGGCAGAGCAGGCTCGAGGGGCTAGATGGCCTACTCCTGTTCCTAATTCTTATGTAAGACTAGGCTTATATTCACTGGAATTTAGAAGAATGAGAGGGGATCTCACTGAAACATATAAAATTCTGATGGGATTGGACAGGTTCGTTGCAGGAAGAATGTTCCCGATGTTGGGGAAGTCCAGAACCAGGGGTCACAGTCTAAGGATAAGGGGTAAACCATTTAGGACCGAGATGAGGAGAAACTTCTTCACTCAGAGAATTGTGAACCTGTGGAATTCTCTACCACAGAAAGTTGTTGAGGCCAGTTCGTTAGATATATGCAAAAGGGAGTTAGATGTGGGCCTTACGGCTAAAGGGATCAAGGGGTATGGAGAGAAAGCAGGAATGGGGTACTGAAGTTGCATGATCAGCCATGATCATATTGAATGGTGGTGCAGGTTTGAAGGGCCGAATGGCCTACTCCTGCACCTATTTTCTATGTTTCTATGTTGTCCTTTATTGCAAGGGGGTTGGAGTACAAGAGTAAGGATGTCTTGCTACAATTGTACAAGGCCTCAAGTGAGACTGCACTTGGAGTACTGAGCACAGTTTTATCGAAGGAAGGATATACTTGCCTTGGAGACGGTGCAACAAAGGTTCACTAGTTTGATTCCTGGGATGAGAGGGCTGTGTTATGATGAGAGATTGTGCAGAATGGCCCTATACACTCGAGTTTAGAAGAATGAGAGGTGATCTCATTGAAACATTTCAGATTCTGAAGGGGATTGACAGGGCAGATGCTGAGAGGTTGATTCCCCTGGCTGGAGTGTCTAAGATCAGGGGGAACAGTTTCAGGATAAGGGGTAGGCCATTTAAGACTGAGATGAGGAGGAATTTCTTCACTCAGAACTTCTCTGTCCCAGAGGGCTGTGGATGCTGAGTCTCTGAATATATTCAAGGCTGAGATAGATGGATGTTTGGACTCTAGGAGAAACAAGGGATATGGAGATCAGACGGGAAAATGGAGTTGAGGTCGATGCTCCTATTTCTTATGTTCTTATGTTGACATCCAGGGGGCTCTAGATTTATTAGGCGCACATTTCTTTAAGTGAACATACTTGCTCTGAACCCTCAATCTCCTCCTTGAATGCCTGCCACTGCTCTGACACTGATGTATCTTCCAGTAGCTGTTTCCAGTCCACTTTGGCTAAATCACATCTCAGCATTGTAAAATTAGCTTTTCCCCCAGTTGAGAACTTTTTATTCCAGGTCTATCTTTGTCTTTTTCCATAACTACCCTAAATCTAACTGAATTGCGATCTGGGAGACTGAAGAGGGATCTGGGGGTCCTTGTACATGAAACACAATAGGTTAGCATGCAGGTTCAGCAAGTAACCAGGAAGGCAAATGGAATGTTGGCCTTTATTGCAAGGGGAATATAGAGTATAAAAGTAGGGAAGTCCTGCTCCAACTGTGTAGGGCGTTGGCAAGACCACACCTGGAGTACTGCGTACAGTTTTGGTCTCCTTATTTAAGGAAGAGTATACTTGCATTGGAGACAGTTCAGAGAAGGTTCACGAGGTTGATTCCTGAAATGAAGGGGTTGTTGCATGAAGAGAGGTTGAGCAGGTTGTGCCTACACTCATTGGAGTTGAGAAGAATGAGAGATGATCTTATTGAAACATACGATTCTGAGGGGGCTGGACAGGGTAGATGCAGAGAGGATGTTTCTCCTCATGGGGGAATCTAGAGCTGGGGGCATCGTTTTAGAATAAGGGGTCGCCCATTTAAGACAGAAATGAGGAGGAATTTCTTCTCAGAAGATCGTGAATCTTCGGAATTTTCTACTCCAAGGAGCTGTGGCGGCTTGATCATTGAATATATTTAAGGTGGAGATAGACAGATTTTTGAATGATAAGGGAGTCAAGAGTTATGAGAGCAGGTGGGGAAGTGGAGTTGAGGCCAGGATAAGATCAGCCATGATCTGATTGAATGCAGCAGCAGGCTCAAGGGGCCAAATGCCCTACTCCTGCTCCTATTTCTTATGATCACCAGCACAAAAATGTTCTTCTATTGATAACCTTTCCACCTGCCCAAGCTTCAGCCAGCCTAATCCCACTTTCCAGCTCTTGGTCCATAGCGCTTCAAGTGCACATCCAAGTACCTTTTAAAGGTGGTGAGGGTTTCTGCTCTACCACACTTTCAGACAGTGAGTTCCAGATCTCTACTATCCTTTGGGTGAAGAAATGTCCCCTCAAATCGCCTCTAAACCTGCTACCAGTCTATGCCCCCTGGTTGTTGACCCCTCTGCAAAGGGAAATCGGTCCTTCCTATCCACTCTATCGAGACCGCTCATAATTTTATATACCTTATTAATTAAGCACTCCACTCAGCCTCCTCTGTTCCAAAGAAAACAAGCCCAGCCTATTAAGAGAGTTGGTGGGCTGGAGGAGGTTACAGAGAAACGGAAGGCTGAGGCCCTGGAGAAATTTGAACAAGACGATAAGTATTTTAAAGGCTGATGGCATCTGCCATCTCACCCAGCTCAGAATGTGACTCACTACCAACAGGAAGGATGTTACTTTAACTACAACAAATGCTAATGAGCGGAAATCAATCTCTGTACCTTTAACTAACAACATGGAAAGAGAGAATTGAATGATCTTTAAACACCTAGTCCACTTGACACTAAAGTGTCTGAAACTCAGAATAGGAACACCAGGGAAACAAAATACTGACAAATGTTAAACTGTTTTGTTGACAAAAGAAATCTGGATTTAACTTTTAAAAGATAAATTGTTTTACAGGGGCTCACAATGACTCACCTGAGAGGCCGACCCAGGATCCAACCCTCAAGCACCACGATTGGTTTCAGAACTTGCTGATCCCTGAGCTCACCAGCCTCTGAGCTCTCTTCCTGTTGGTTCCCAATGCAATCAGTCACCACTGGCCAACATTACGCTGCCAGATTAAGCTGAGGGACACAGAGGAAGAAATAAAATGAGGCCGTGAACCTGAGTTAAGAAATAAAATTACAGAAGCATGATTAAATGAATGAGGAGAGACCTTATAAACTAAAGGGTACAATCCAAAAGGGGGGGGTGCATGAACAGTGAGACCTGTGGGTATATGTGCATAAATCGCTGAAGATGGCAGGACAGGTTGAGAAAGCAGTTAAAAAAGCTTACAGAATCCTGGGCATCACAGATGCACTGAGTACAAAAGCAAAGAATGTTATATGAGGAGAGACTGGATCAACTGGGCCTTTATTAACTGGAGTTTAGAAGGATGAGAGGGATCTCTAAGAAACGTATAATATTCTGACGGGACTGGACAGGTTAGATGCAGGAAGAATGTTCCCGACGTTGGGGAAGTCCAGAACCAGGGGACATAGTCTTAGGATAAGGGGTAGGTCATTTAGGACTGAGATGAGGAGAAACTTCTTCACTCAGAGAGTTGTTAACCTGTGGAATTCTCCCACATAGAGTTGTTGATGCCAGTTCATTGGATGTATTCAAGAGGGAGTTAGATATGGCCCTTACAGCTAAAGATATCAAGGGGTATGGAGATCAAGCAGGAAAGGGATACTGAGGGAATGATCAGCCATGATCTTATTGAATGGCGGTGCAGGCTCGAAGGGCCGAATGGCCTACTCCTGCACCTATTTTCTATGTTTCTATAATGAACCTTTATAAAACACTGGTTCAGCCTCAACTGGAGTACTGTGTCCAATTCTGGGCACCGCACTTTAGGATGTGAAGGCCCTCAAGAGGGTGCAGTAAAGATTTACAAGAATGATTCACGAGATGAGGGACTTCAGTTACGTGGATAGACTGGAGAAACTGGAGCTGTTCGCCTTGGAGCAGAGATGGTTGAGAGGAGATTTGATAGAGGCGTTCATCATCATGAGGGGTCTGGACAGAGTAGACAGAGAGAAACTGTTCCCATTGGCGGAAGAGTCCCGAAACCACAGATTTAAGGCGATTGGCGAGGGGGAAAGGGGACTCGCTGGGAGCTGGCATGGGCTCGATGGGCGAATGGGCTTCCGTGCTGTAACCATTCTCTGATTCTGTGAGCAGAACCACTCTGTTCCCTGACTCAATCGAAAGCCTTCCTGATTGTAACCACCTCTGTAAAAACTGCCCTGCACCGTTACTGCTCCAAGGTGAACCACCCCAGCTATTGCAGCTTGATTCATGTCACTGGTCACCATCCTGTACCTGATGGCCTCCCTGCACCAAGATGGCTGCCGCTCATATCACTGGTCACCATCCTGTACTTGACGGACTCCCTGCACCAAGATGGCCGCCGCGCATGCTCTCTGCCCTGCAGTTGGACAATGGGCCGTAATATGACGTCAGAACAAGCCACACCCCTCTCACTCCCTGCAACGAGCAGGAAGCCCCGTGCAGCACAAAGATGGCGGCAGAACTACCCAGCAACCGACATTTCTCTCCCACCGCCAGTAACCGAGGCCTAGCCCTGCCCGAAGCTCCCCTGCAGCCGCCGCCCGCGGTGTCAGTGAGTGTGCGAGTCCGCAGAGAGCCGCTCCTCCCTCCCCCGGCACACCGCCCGCGGTGTCAGTGAGTGTGTGAGTCCGCAGGGAGCCTGGGTGCGCCCCGGGCCCCTCCTCCGCTGCGGCTGCGAAACGTCCGGCCGGCCGCCCGCCCGCGGACAAGCTCCACAATGGGCTGGCCCCGCGCCTGCGCACAAGTCCCCGCCTCACCCGCTGCAGCTCTCCGAACATTCCGGGCCGCGAGCGGAGCCCGCCACCAACCGCCAACCCGTCCGCGCGCCGCCAATCAGCCCGCAGCCAATGGCGAGGCCGCGCGGGCCATCCGCCCACCCAGCGCGCGCTGCTCCGCGCCAATCAGCGGCGGGGGCGGGGCTTGGCTCCAATCAATCAATCTGAAAAATACAGGGCGCGCTCCTTAAAGGGGCAGGCTCTCTTCAAAGTTTAAGGCTCTGTGTCTGTTTAAAGGGGCAGTGTCACTGCCTGTTTCATCATCATCCTAGGCAATCCCTCGGAATCGAGGAAGACTTGCTTCCACTCTAAAAATGAGTTCTCAGGTGACTGAACAGTCCAATACGAGAACCACAGTCCCTGTCATAGGTGGGACAGACAGAGGTTGAGGGAAGGGGAGGGTGGGACAGGTTTGCCGCACGCTCCTTCCGCTGCCTGCACTCGATTTCTGCACGCTCTCGGTGACAAGACTCGAGGTGCTCAGTGCCCTCCCCAATGCTCTTCCTCCACTTAGGGCAGTCTTTGGCCAGGGACTCCCAGGTGTCAGTGAGGACGTTGCATTTTATCAGGGAGGCTTTGACGATGTCCATGTAACGTTTCCTCGCCCCACCTGGGGCTCGCTTGCCGTGAAGGAGCTCCAAGTAGAGCGCTTGCTTTGGGAGTGTTGTGTCGGGCATGCGGACGATGTGACCTGCCCAGCGGAGCTGGTCGAGTGCGGTCAGTGCTTCAATGCTGGGGATGTTGGTCTGATCAAGAACACAGACGTTGCTGCGTTTGTCCTCCCAGGGGATTTGCAGGATCTTGCGGAGACATCGTTGGTGGTATTTCTCCAGCGATTTAAGGTGTCTCTGTGCCTGTTTAAATTTGAAGCATCTCTGTCCGTGTTTAAAGGGAGAGGGGGTGAAATTTGGCGATAACTGGGTGTAAATGAGTTTATGACTGGACGCAGTGAGAACAGTGCCTCCCGCTAAATTTGGCAGGAGTTTTGCGGCGGCAGTAACACAGTGCGCCCCGCTTTGCTGCGCTTCGTGATGCTGATGTCATCGCCATGCATAGCACCCCGGCTCAAACATTGTCCTCGCCCCCTGGTTCTGACAACGACAGCTTCAGCAGTCGAGGGTCAGTCGGATGTCGGCTATTTACAGGTTTACTTTTAATCGGACAATAATGCTTCTTTCTTAGTTTCACATAATCTCTGTTGCTGTTTAAAGGGAGAGAGTCTCTATGCCCATTTAAAGGGAGAATTTCTTTAGATTCTCTTATTACTTCAAACAGGTATGTCCCGCTTTGTGATTTGGAGAACACAACAGACAGTGAGGTCAGCACCAGTGACACCGAACCTCAATGCTCACATCAGCATCTTGGAAAAGATAAGAGGAAGGCTGCAGCGTCCAGGAGGACACCATTTGAACAGCCAACAAATAGCAAGAGGCAAGGGGCAATCCACATTGGGGACTCTATCTTCAGGCACACATAGAGCACCCTATGTAGAGGTAATGCTCTGTCAAGAGAAATCTTCTGTTTTCCAGGGGCCAAGGTAGCTGATCTCCAGGATTGTGTGGAGGAACTAATGAAAGGTGAGTGTTAAGATACTGTAATAGGTTTACATATTGGAACTAACGATATCATGGATAGAAGTCCATTTGTTTTGCAGGATTCCTAGATGTCCTTCAGCAAAAGGGTGCAAGGGTAGTAGCTATTCCCAGTCATGTCCAGATCGATGGAGAGGAATAGCCGAATCATAGGGTTCAACATCTGGCTTCGGGACCTCTGTAAAAAGAAGCTTCACTTCATCGATAATTGGGAGGTGTTCGCTGGACAAGGTAAGTTGTTTCAGTCTCCATCTTAACTTCTTGGGAGCTAAAAGGCTGGCAGAGGCTGTTGAGCATGCTTTGAGAAAACATTTAAACTAACTCAGCTAGGGGATAGTGTCAATAAGTTCAAAGTTAGCCTCACTGCACATAATAATTACATCGATACTAAGCATGAAGATGAACCAGGTAGGAAGCAAACAAGAATTAATAACTTTAGGAAATAGTAATGGGAGATCTTTAAATTGCTTTCATGTTAATGCAAGGTGTTAGAAGCAAAGTGTTAGAATTGCAATCCTCTGCTGTGTTGGAGAGCTTAGACATATTGTACATTTCTGAGACATGACAATGAATGCACAGACATTCACCTAAAGGGGTTCAGAAAGAATAGAGCAGGTCAAAGGGGAGGTGGGATTGCTATTTTGATCAGTAAGAATCTAACAGCTAGAGAGAGACTTGATATTGCCTCATCAGGTACAGCTGAAGCTATCTGGGTTCAAGTGGACCAAGCTCACGGACAGGGATTAATTATCAGTAATTGTTAGAGGCCCCCGGGTCAGACACTTGAATGTAATGAGTTATTATGGAAACATATCACTCATGGTTTTAATATAAAATGCCACCTTTGTCTGGTGGGTGATTTCAATTTTTCTGGCATTTAGTAGCATGATGGTTTACCTGCTGGTGGGGGGAATTGCAGCTGAAATATTTATTGAAAATATACAAGACTGTTTCCTGACTCAACATGTTAATAAAGTAACTTGCAATAATCATATATTGGATCTGGTGTTTAGTAGTGAGCCTGACCATGTATCAGGCCTCCACGTGGGTGAACATCTGTGAACAACAGTGAATACATAGAAACATAGAAAATAGGTGCAGGAGTAGGCCATTCGGCCCTTCGAGCCTGCACCGCCATTCAATGAGTTCATGGCTGAACATGCAACTTCAGTACCCCATTCCTGCTTTCTCGCCATACCCCTTGATCCCCCTAGTAGACTACATCCAACTCCTTTTTGAATATATTTAGTGAATTGGCCTCAGAGAATTCCACAGATTCACCACTCTCTCGGTGAAGAAGTTTCTCCTTAATATTATAGGGTTCCAATTGATTAGTAGAACTAAAGGGACTGAGAACCTGCGACTCGCACCACATTTCAGAAGGGCAAACTTCTCCAAAATGGCAGAGGACTTGCAACAGGTAAATTGGCCAACCCCCCTCGGTGCTGATGCGACCGATGTTGAATATAAGTTGTTAAGAATAAGATTAAAAATGTGGAAAACCAACATGTAGCCAAAATCAAAAGAAGGGAATGTTGTAAGAAAAAGCCAAGGTGGCCGACTGGCTCTGTACAAAGATAAATAAGATATAAACAGAAATATCACTATAAATTAAAGATATTTAACACTCAGATAAATAGGGTGAATACAAGGAACAACCAAAGAAATCAAAGGCAGCTATTCGATCAGCAAAAAGGCTAATGGAAAAAAGGATTGTGGACAACTGTGGCAGTCATGGGAAGAGCTTTTTGAGTTATGTGAAGAGTCAGAGAACTATCAAAGACTGTTTTGGGCCACTGAAGGGTGTTCAAGGACAGGTTACAAAGGACTCACTGAGTATGGCGGAAATATTAAATGAGTACTTTGCATCAGTCTTCACCCTTGAAAATGATGCTCAAATATTAGAATTTAATAATACTAGTTTTATCAGTAACATTAACTTATATAAGAAGATTGTTTGAGAAAGAATTAAGAACTTGAAAATAGATCGAGCAGCAGGGCCGGATAATACCCACCCGAGGGTCCTCCGGGAGATGGGACATGTGCTGTGCGAGCCCCTGGTCTGTATTTTAAATAGCTCACTGCAATCTGGAATGGTTCCTACAGACTGGAAGGAGGCTAAGGTAGTCCCCGTTTAAAAAGAAATGTGACAAGGCAGACCCGGGTAACTATAGGCCCATCAGTTTAATATCAGCAATAGGTAAGATGCTTGAAAGAATCATTAAGGGATGCAATATATGAATATTTGGATAGGGAGGGACATATTAGGGGCACCCAACAAGGCTTCATAAAAAAGAGTTCATGTCTCACAACTCTAAATGTATTTTTTGAAAAAGTTACAAAGTTGGTGGATGAGGGAAGCCCAGTAGACATTGTCGACTTAGATTTCCAAAAAGGTTTTGACAGGATACCACACAAGAAGCTTCTCTGTGAGATGGGAGCCTCTGGTATTAGTGGAAATATATTGAGCTGGATACAGATCTGGCTGGCAGGATGCCGGTAAAGAGCAGTTATAGATGGATTTGGATCTGTTGGAGACCGGTCACCAATGGTGTCCCGCAGGGATCAGTGCTGGACCATTGCTTTTCACTATTTTTATTAATGATCTAGATTCAAGGGTTGACGGCACAATTTGTAAATACAGTGCTAGAACTGTAGAAGAGGCTCGTCTGATTCAGGCAGATAATGTTTTGGGAGACTGGGCTCATGACTGGAAAATGATGTATAACTTAGATAAGTTCAGTGGTATGCATGTGGACAGGGCAAATGCTCAACATTCGTACACCCTCTAGGGAAAGGCATTAAAGATGGTGGAGATAGAAAGAGATTTGGGCGTTCTAGTGCATACATCCTTAAAGGTACATGAGCAATGCTGTGCAGCGATAGCTAGAGCAAATAGGGTGTTGGGTGTATCCATAGGACAATGGAGTATAAGACGAGGCGTACTGTTTTGTCCTGATACAACACCTTAGTCAGGCTGCACTTGGAATACTGTGTCCAGTTTTGGTCTCCTCACATGGTGGATGATATTGAGGCTCTGGAAAAGGTGCAGAAGAGGGCCACTAGACTAATTTCAAGTCTAAAGTATCTTAGTTATCAAGAAAGGTTAAAAGAGTTGGGACTCTTTTCCTTAGAGCAGCGTAGGGGGATATTATTGAGGTTTATAAGATAATGAAGGGATAATAAATACCACCAACAATGTCTCCGCAAGATCCTACAAATCCCCTGGGAGGACAGACGCACCAGCATTCGCGTCCTCGATCAGGCCAACAACCCCAGCATCGAAACACTGACCACGCTTGATCAGCTCCACTGGGCAGGCCACATAGTTCGCATGCCAGACACGAGACTCCCAAAGCAAGTGCTCAACTCGGAGCTCCTTCACGGCAAACGAGCCAAAGGTGGGTAGCGGAAATGTTACAAGGACACCCTCAAAGCCTCCCTGATAAAGTGCAACATCCCCACTGACACCTGGGAGTCCCTGGCCAAAGACCACCCAAAGTGGAGGAAGTGCACCCGGGAGGGTGCTGAGCACCTCGAGTCTCAATGCCGAGAGCATGCAGAAATCAAGCACAGGTAGCGGAAAGAGCGAGCGGCAAATCTTCCCTCAACGACTATCTGTCCAACCTGTGATAAAGTCTGTGACTCTTGTATTGGACTGTTCAGCCACCAAAGAACTCACTTCAGGAGTGGAAGCAAGTTTTCCTCGATTCCGAGGGACTGCCTATGATGATGAATGAAGGGAATCGACAGTGTAGCAGCTGACAATTTATTTCATTTAAATAGGTTAGGCAGGACCAGGGGGCACAAATTTAAGTTGTACAGGCTAGATTTAGATTGGATGTCAGGAGCTGTTTTTTTTCCCCCAGAGAACAGTAGACCTCTGAAACAAGCTGCCCTCTCATGTATATCTGCCCGAGTATGTGAGTGTAATGTTTATTCTGTACCTGTCAGTGAGTGTGGGGGATATTCGGTACCTCTTCGCGTCAGGTGTGTGAGTGTTAGATTTAGTCTGTACCTGGTTGTTTCTGGTATGCAAATGTTGTGTTAATTCTGTACCTGTCAGTTTCCACTTTGTGACTGTGGGGTTATTCTGTAGCTGTCTGTCTCTGGTATATGAGTGTGGGATTTAATCTGTACCTGTTAGTTTCAGGTATGTGAGTGTAGGGATTAATCTGTACCTGTCAGTTTCTGGTATGTGAGCGTGGGTTTAATCAAAATCTGTAGCGGTCAGATACTGGTGTGTGAATATGGGTTTTATTCTGTATCTATAATTTTCTGGTATGTGAGGGTGGGCTTTTCTCTATCTTTCTGTCTTTGGTATGTGAGGATGGGATTTCATCTGTACCTGCCAATCTGTGGCTGGTATATGAGAGTGCAGTATAAGCGGTACCTGTCACTTTCTGGTATGTAAGCGTGGGATTTAATCTGTACCTGTCGTTTCTGGTGAGTATTGGGTATAATCTGTACCTGTAGGATTTCCTCACATTCTGTCAACTTCTGCTACAAAGTTTTTACCCTGAATTTGTCAGTTTCTGGTATGGGAGTGCGGGTTTCACTTTGTACCTGTCAGCATTTTATGTGTGATTATGAGTGTTTCCCTGTATATATCTGTCTCTGGTGTGTCAGGGTCTGATTTTCTCTGTATATACCTGTCTCTGGTGTGTAGCGTGGGATTTTCCCTGCATATATCTCTGGTATGTGATGGTGGGATTTTCTCGATATATATCTGTCTCTGGTATGTGAAAGTGGGATTTTCTCTGTATATATCTGTCTCTGGTGTGTGAGGGTGGGATTTTCCCTGTATATATCTGTCTCTGGTGTGTGAGGGTGGGATTTTCCCTGTAATATGTCTCTGGTGTGTGAGGGTGGGATTTTCTCTGTATATACCTGTCTCTGGTATGTGAGGGTGGGATTTTCTCCATTTATCTGCCAGTTTCTGAAATGTGAGTGTGGGTCTTCCTCTGTACCTGACAGTTTCTGCTTAATTGAGAATTGATGCCACCTATCTCATACCGTTTAATTCAACATCTTTCTTGTCTGTCACTGCTGCTGTAACTACATTCGTTGTTTTACGATTACCTTCACTTGGAGTATCCTTGGCACTGTTTGGGACCCGAACTCTGCTCTTCACCCATTTTTTGGACATTTAACTACCATTTTTACTATAGTTTTTCATTGAGCACTGATTTATTAGTTTGAAGTCCCTTTTAGTTTAATTTTGTTAATTTTAATTTACAAATGGGATTGACAATTGTCTTGTTGTAAAATCCTGCTGCAAGATCCCATAATTCAGTTCTGACCTGCGACGGATATTCAAAGTACCTCGGTTGAGATGGCCAAGACTCGAACCTGGGTCAACTGCTTGAAAGGCAGCTATGCTCAGCACTATACCACCATTGCCCACACATCAGTCATTTTGTTTTTGCAGACAAACTGCTTCTTACGGGTCTTCAGCGGGACCAATAAATTGCTGTGCAATCATTTTAATCAGAATGTAAGCACGGTGCTGGGACACCTTCCCTCCAATTACAAATGGTCACTGTGAATAGTAATCTTGCTTGGACCGAGCCCTCACCCCATTTATTAGTTTAAAGTCTGGACTGAGTCCTCACCCCAGTTACTTTTTCTTCAGTCCCCTATAGATTAAACAATAGTTATCACCAAAAATAAATGAAACCTCAATTTTGTGTGATAAATAAATGGATGATGAATGTGGCTTGTAAATGTTAGAGAAATGGCATTTGTTGGAAGGCACTCGTGTTCGGTTCTAAACTGCGACATGGTGACATAAACTGTATTAAATGGAGCCTGTTTGTGCTGGCCGAGAATGAAACCTGAGTCAACCCCTGGGAAGGCAGCTATGCTCACCACTATAGCACCATCACACTAAGTTTAACATGTAAACCTCTGTATTGACAGATGACTCACCATGGGTCTTTGGAGCTTTAGTCAGGACTAACTGCAATCATTGTAATCTGAACGTAAACAAGGTGTTCAGGTTATTTGTCTCCAGTTTAAAACAGTTACTGATGAATGGTTATCTTGTTGCACTACTGGCTGGCAGCCAGGAGATGGCACCAACCTCCAATAGTTTGGCTGTTGTGGATTGTGTCCACACCCAGACCGCTGTGAGTCTGGTGCTGCCCGGGGAGCTGGCCAAGCACGCCGTGTCGGAATGGGACAAAGGCAGTGACCATTGCAAATAAATTCACAACACAGGAAAAAGCATTAAAAAAGCAACGGCTCTTTTAAGAGGAAACCACAGTGTTAATTTAGTCGATTTATTCATTCTGCTATCGCCCTTTTATAAAATAATGATACAACACAGAGTGTGTGAGTTTCACTCTGTATCAATCTGTCTCTGGTATGTGAGTGAGTTTCACTCTGTACCAGTTCTGGTGTGTGAGTGCGCATTTTATTATGTACCAGCTGATTTCAGCTAAGTGGGTGTGTGGCTTACACTGTATGTATCAGTTTCTGTTTGCGAATGTGGGACTTAATCTACCTGTCAGTTTCTAATATGCAAATCTGTGTTTTACTCTTACTGTCAGGTTGTGAAAAGTGAGAGTGGGATTTACGCTGTAACTGTCAGTTTCTAGTTTGTGAATGTGGTTCCACTCTGTACCTGTCAGTTTCTGATTTGTGAGTGAGTTTTACTCTACAATTCATTTACCACTACATTAGTGTGGGTTTTCCTTTCTACCTGTCAATTTCTGCTATGGAAGAGAGGGGTTTACGTGAGTGTGGGTTTTAGTCTTTATCCGTCAGTCCCTGCTTTGTGTGTGTTATTTTTTTTTTCAGTATCTTCTCTATCTTGTCTGTGAATGTGGGTTTTATTATGTACCTGTCAGTGTCTGAAATGAGAACGTGGGTTTCGCTCTGTACCTGTCTGTCTCTGGAATTAAATTTGTGGGTTTTATTCTGTAACTCTCATTTCCTGTTACGTGAGTGTGGGTATTACTCTGTATCTGTCAGGCTCTAAGATGTGAATGTGGGTATTTCTCTGTATCTGCCAGTTTCTGGTAGGAGTGGAGGTTTTACTTTATATGAATAGAATACCAGAATATTGTTTAAAACCTGAGAGATTAGTAAACGTTGCAATTCAGAGGGACTTGAGGATCATTGTACACGAAACATTGAAAGTTAACATGCAGTTACCGCAAGCACTTAGGAAGGTGAAAGATGTGGGTCTATACACTTGGAGATGAGAAGAATGAGAGGTGATCTTATTGAAACATATAAGACCCTGAGGGGGATTGACAGGGTAGATGCTGGGAGGCTGCTTCCACTGGATGGACAGTCCAGAACTAGGAGTGTTAGACTCACAATAAGGGGGCAGCCATTTAGATCTGAGATGAGGAGAAATGTCTTCACTGAGAGGGTTGTGAATCTTTGGAATGCTCTATCCCAGAGGGATGTGGATGCTCAGGCGATGAGTGTATTCAAGACTGAGATTGACATTTTGTTTGATATTAAGGGAACCAAGGGATAGGGGGATAGTGCGGGCAACGGGAGTTGAGGTAGAAGATCAGCCATGATCTAATTCAATGGCGGAGCAGGCTCGAGGGGCAAATCATAGAATCATAGAAATTTACAGCATGGAAGGAGGCTATTCGGCCCTTCATGTCCGCGCCGACCGACCAAGAGCTATCCTGCCTAATCCCATTTTCCAGCTCTTGGTCCCTAGCCCTGAAGGTTACGGCACTTTAAGTGCACATCCAAGTATTAAATGTAGTGAGGGTTTCTGCCTCTAGCACCCTTTCGGGCAGTGTGTTCCAGACCCCCACTACTCGCTGGGTGAAGACATTTCCCCTCGTATCCCCTCTAAACCTCCCCCCAATTACATTAAATCTATGTCCCCTGGCTGTTGACCCCTCTGCCAAGAGAAACAAGTCCTTCCTTTCCACTCTATCCAGAACCCTCATAATTTTATACACCTAAATCAGGTCTCTCCTCAGCCTCCTCTCTCCAATTTTTCCTCATTGCCAATATTCTCCAGTCCAGGCAACATTCTTGAAAATCTCCTCTGCACCCTTTCCAGTGCCATCACACCTTACTGGAATGTGGTGACCAGAACTACACACAGTACTCCAGCTGTGGCCTAACCAGTGTTTTATACAGTTCAAGCATAACCTCCTTGGCTCTTGTATTCTATGCCTAGACTAATAAAGGCAAGTATTCCATATGTCTTCTTAACCACCTTATCTACCTGGTCTGATACCTTCAGGGATCCGTGGACATGTACTCCAAGGTCCCTTTGTTCCTCTACACTTTTAAGTGGCGTACCATTTAATGTGTATTCCCTTTCCTTGAAAGCCCTCCCCAAATGCATGACCTCACACTTCTCTGGATTGAATCCATTTGGCACTGCTCCACCCACCTGACCAGTACATTGATATCTTCCTGCAATCCACAGCTTTCTTCTTCATTAATCAACCACACAGCCTATTTTACTGTCAGCTGTAAACTTCTTAATCATACCCACAACATTCCAGTCCAAGTCATTGATATATACCACAAAAAGCAAGAGACCCAGCACTGAGCCCTTCGGAACCCCACTGGATACATCCTTCCAGTCACAAAAACACCTATCAACCATTACCCTTTGCTTTCTGCCTCTGAGCCAATTTTGGATCCAACTTGCCACTTTGCCCTGGATCCCATCGGCTTTTACTTTCGTGATCAGTTGGCCATGTTGGACCTTATCAAAAGCTTTGCTAAAATCCATATACACTACATCACATGCACTGCCCTCATCGATCCTCCTGGTGACCTCCTCGAAAAATTCAATCAAGTTAGTCAGACATGACCTTCCCTTAACAAATCCATGCTGACTGTCCTTGATTAATCCCTGTCTTTCCAAATGAAGCTTTATCCTGTCCCTCAAATGGCCAACTCCTGCTCCTATTGCTTATGTTCTTATATGAGTGTGAGTTCATTCTGCACCTATCTGTCTCTGGTATGTGAGTGTGAGTTCATTCTGTATCTATCTGTCTCTGGTATGTGAGTGCGAGTTCATTCTGTATCTATCTGTCTCTGGTATGTGAGTGTGAGTTTCACTCTGTGTATCTATCTATCTCTGGTATGTGAGTGTGAGTTTCACTCTGTATCTATCTGTCTCTGGTATGTGAGGGTGAGTTCACTCTGTATCTATCTATCTCTGGTATGCGAGTCTGAGTTCATTCTGTATCTATCTGTCTCTGGTATGTGAGGGTGAGTTCATTCTGTATCTATCTGTCTCTGGTATGTGCATCTATGCTTTTCTCTGTATCTGTTATGGTAGTCGGGGTTTTATTCTCCCCTTGTTATGTTCTGATATGTTAGTGAGTGTCCTACCCTATAACTGCCAGTTTCTGCTTAATTGGAAGTTGCTTTTCCTTTGTATCTGTCAGTTTCAGGTATGGGCGAGACGTTATAACCCTGTTCCAGTCAATAACTGGTAAGTGAGGATGGTCTTTACTCTATCTGTCAGTATCTGTTGTGTGAGTGTGGGTTTTACTTTGTACATGTCACTTTCTGGTATGTGATTGGGTGATTTATTTTGCAACTGTTAATTTCAAGTTAGTGAGTTAGTAATTTACACGATGTATCTTTCGCTAGAACACGAATGTGGTATTTACTCTGTATCTGTCAGTATCTAAGTGCAGGTTTTATTTTACCTGTCAGTTTCTGGTATGTGAGATTCAATTTTATTTTGTATCTGCGTCTCTGGTATGGGAGTATGGGTGGAGATAAGAAATAATCAGGAAAATAAGTCACTGGTGGGAGTGGTCTAAAGGGCCCCCTAACACTAGATACACTGTAGCACAGACTATAAATCAAGAAATAATGGAGGCTTGCAAGAAAGATACGGCATTAATCATGGGTGATTTTAATCTTAATATTGATCGATAAATCAAATTGGTAAATGTAGTCCCGAGGAAGAGTTAATTGAGTGTATTCGGGATAGTTTCTGAGAACAATACGTTGTGGAACCAACCAGGGTGCAGATTATTTTAGATTTGGTAATATGTAATGAGACTGGATTAATTAATAATCTCATACTAAAGGATATTCTCGGGAAGAGTAATCATAGCATGTTAGAATTTCAAATTCAGTTTGAGGGTGAGAATCTCAAACTAGTGTCCTGAACTTAAATAAAGGCAATTACAAAGATATGAAGGCAGAGTTGGCTAAAGTGGTCTGGGAAAATAGACTAAAGAGTAAGATGGTAGATGAGCAGTGGCAAACATTTAAGGAGATATTTCATATCTGTCAACAAATATATATTCCAGTGAGAAAGAAGGACTCTAAGAGAAGGATGAACCATCCATGGCTAACCAAGGAAGTAAAGGATGATATCAAATTGAAAACAAAGGCATACAAATGTTGCAAAGAATAATGGAAGGCCAGAGGATTGGAAAATATTTAGAAACCAGCAAAGGATGACTAAAAATAATAAAGAGAGAAGATAGATTACCAGAGTAAACTAGCAAGAATTATAAAAACAGACAGTAAGAGCTTCTGCAGGTATAGCTACAGTAAAAGTTGGTCTCTTAGACAATGAGACTGGGGAGTTAATAATGAGAAACAGAAAAATGGCAGAGACTTGGAACAAATATTTTGTATTGCTTTTCATGGTAGAAGACACTAAAAGCATCCCAATAACTGATAATCAAGGGGCTATTTGGAGGGGGTAAACTTAAAGCAATCATGATCACTAGATAAAAAGTACGAGGCTAATTAATGGGTGTAAAGGTGGACAAGTCGCCTGGATCTGATGGCCTGCATTCTAAGGTCTTAAAAGGCATGGATGCTGAGATATTGGATGCATTGATTGTAACCTACCAAAATTGCCTGGATTCTGGAGAGGTCCCATCAAATTGGTAAACCGCAAACATAATGCCCCTATTTAAGAAAGGAGGGAGACAGAAAGCAGGAAACTATAGACCAGTTAGCCGAACTTCGGTTATTGGGAAAATGCTGCAGTCCATTATTAAGGAAGCAATAGCAGGACATTTAGAAAATCATAATACAGTCAAGCAGAGTCAGCATGGTTTAATGAAAGAGAAATCATGTTTGACAAATTTGCTGGAGTTCTTTGAGGATTTAATGAGCAGGGTAGATAAAGGGAAACCAGTAGATGTTGCGTACAGTGTATTTGGATTTCCAGTAGGCATTTGACAAGGTGCCACATAAAAGATCATTGCACAAGATAAACGCTCAGGGGGTGAGGGGTAATATATCAGCATGCATAGAGGATTGGCTAAAGAATAAGTCGGGATAAACGGGTCATTTTCAGGGTGGCACAATGTAACTGTAACTAGTGGGGTGCCACAGGGATCAGTGCTGGAGCCTCAACTTTTTATAATGTATTAATTTATTAATTAATTGCATTATATTAATGACTTGGATAAAGGGACTGAGTGTAATGTAGCCAAATTGTTGATGACAGAAAGATTGGTGGGAAAGCATATTGTGATGAGGTGGCAAAGAATTTGCAACAGGATATCGATAGGCTAAGTGAGTGGGCAAAAATTTGGCAGATGAAGTATAATGTTTGAAAATGTGAGGTTTTCCACTTTGGTAGGAAAAATAAAAAGGCAAATTATTATTTAAATGGGGAGAGATGATAAAATGCTGAGGTACAGAGGGATCTGTGGTCCTTGTACATGAAACACAAAAAGTTAGTATGCAGGTACAGCAAGTAATTAGGAAAGCCAATGGAATGTTGGCATTTATTGCAAAGAGGTTAGAGTATCAAAGCAGAGCAGTGCTGCTACAACTGTACAGGGCATTGGTGAGACCACACCTGAAGTACTGCGTACAGTTTTGGTCTTATTTAAGGAGGGATATACTTCCATTGGAGACAGTTCAGAGAAGGTTCACGGGGTTGATTCCTGAGATGAGGGGGTTGTCTCGTAAATGCTGTAATTGTGAGGGATTTGAGTGTCTTAGTAAACACATCACAGAAAGTTAATGTGCAGGAACAGGAAGCAATTAGGAAGGTAAAAGTTTTGGGCCTATACCCTTGGAGATGAGAAGAATGAGAGGTGATCTCAATAAAACATCAGATTCTGAGGGGGATTTACAGGGTAGATGCTGAGAGGCTGCTTCCCCTGGCTGCAGTGTAGAACTAGGAGCGATAGACTCACGATAAGGGCTCGGTCATTTAGAACTGAGATGAGGAGACACTTGATCACTCAGAGGGGTGTGAATCTTTGGAATTCTCTACTGCAGAGGGCTGTGGATGCTCAGTCAATGACTGTATTCGAGACTGAGATCGGGAGGTTTTTGGGCACTAAGGGTTATGGGGATAAGGTGGGTAAATGGAGCTGAGATAGAAGTTCAGTTCAGGTATTATTGAAAGATAGAGCTGGCTCGAGGGGCTGTATGACCTACTCCTGCTCTTATTTCTTACTTTATTTTAGCGGTCACTCTTTGGGTTGTGAATGTGAGTTTTAGTCTGTATCTGTTAGATTCTGATGAGTGTGGGGGATTTACTCTCGCTATCAGTCCCCGATATGCAAGTGTGGATTTTAGTCTGTATCTGTTAGACTCTTAAATGCGAGTGTTGGATTTACTCTATAGCTGTCTGCCTCTTTGATGCGAGTGTGGGTTTTATTCTGTACTTGTCATTTTCTGGTATATATGAGTGTAGAGCTTAATCTATACCTGTCACTTCTTGGTATATGTGTGTGGCTTACATCTATACGTGTCACTTTCTGGTACTTGAGTGTGGGTATCTATTCTGTACCTGAAAGTACCTGGTATATGAGTGTGGGGTATAATCAGTACCTGTCAGTTATTGTCATGTGAATGTGGGTTTTAACCTGTACAAGTAAGTTTCACGTATGAGTGTGGGTTGCATCTGTACCTGTCAGTTTCTGGTAATATGAGTGTGTATTTTATCTGTCCCTGTTAATATGTGGTATATGAGTGTGGGTTTAATCTATATATCAGTTTCTGGTATTTGACTGTGTTTTATCCTGTACCTGTCAGTTTTTGGTATGTGAGTATGGGTGGTATTTTGTAACTGTTAGCTTCTGAGATGTAAGTGTGGGCATAATCTGTACCTGACGGTTTCTAGTATATGAGTGTTGATTTAATTTGTACTTGTCAGTTTCTGGTATGTGAGAGTGGGGTTTATTCTGTACTTGTCAGTTTCTCATATCTGAGTGTGTGTTTTAATCTGTTCCTGTCAGTTTCTGCTATATGAGTATTGTTTTAATCTGTACTGATCAGTTTCTGGTATGTGATTGTGGATTTTATTCTGAACCTGTCAGTTTCTGATATGTGAGTGTTGGTTTAATCTGTACCTGTCAGTTTCTGGCTTTTGAGTGGTAGTTTAACCTGCAACTGTCAGCTTTTATTTATGATACATGAATATGGGCTTTATACTGTATGTGTCTCTGATATGCGAGTCTGTGTATATTTCTGTAACTGTCAGATTTAGGTATGCATGTGGGGGTTTAATCTGTGCCTCTCAGTTTCTGGTGTGTTAGTCTGGGTTTAATCAGCACCTGTTAGCTCTTGCAATTTGGGTGTATGTTTTAGACTGTACCTGTCAGTTCCTGCTATATGAGCGGGGATTTACTCTGTATCTGCCCGTCTCTGGTATGTGAACGTGAATATCTGTTTTATGTTCTACCTGAATTTGTCTAATATGTGAGTAAAGGTTTTACCTTTCTGATAGGTGTGTGTGGGTTTCACTCTGCATCTGCCAGTTTATGAGATGGCAATATGTCTTTAGCTCAGCAACTGTCAGATTCTGCAATGCAAGTATCAGTTTTACTTTTTACCTCTGTTTTCTGACATGTGACTCTGGGATTTACACTCTACCTGTCACTCTCTGGTGTGGAGTTTACTCTGTGCGTGTCATTTTCATCTATGTGGGTGTGGGTTGTATATTGTATCTGTCAGTCTATGGTTTTATTCTGCACCTGTCATTTTCTGGTATATTCGAGGTGGCTTGATACTGAATCGCTCCTTTCCTGATACGTGATTATTGCTTTTGCTCTGTACCCGTCAGCTTCTAATATGAGAGTATGGTTTTTACTTTCTAACTTATATATTAAGGTATGTGATTGAGTGTTTTATTCTCTACCTGCCAGTTTCTGGCAAGTGAGTGCGGGTGTTTAATCTACATGTCAGTTTGATCTGTTTCAGTGATGAAACAGCGTCTGATTCTACTGCTCCATGTAACTCTTGTACTGTGGATTACTGTGGGACTGACTGCTTCTGCTGCCAGTGATAATAGGATTAAGGCCAGTTCTGTGTCTCTGCGCTCTGTGAGTGATATCGTACTTACTGTGTGTGAGAAGGAGCTGCCTGCACTGGTTGACAGTCCGTGTATGCCAGCAGTGTGGATTGACACTGTGTCAGTGTCTATATGTTCCTGTGTTTGTGAGTAAGTGAGTGAAAATGGATCTGTCTCTCAGTGCGATATGTTTGGACTTTGAAACAACATCTTGTTGTACTGCTCCAAGTGACTGTGGGATTCATAATGTAACTCTGGAAATTCGGATCACTGTGGGACTGACAGCTTCTGCTGCCTATGACAATAGGATTGAGACCAGTTTTGTGTCTCTGCGCTCTGTAAGTGATAATATACTTACTGTGAGTGAGAAGGTGCTGACAGCACTGTTCCTTGTGTTCCGGGTGGAGGAAAGATCACATTTATTCAGGCTCAGTGAAGTACTTCTCTCTGAGAATAATAATACGAGAACATTATTAGTTATGATATGGACAAGTGAGTGGGAGAATATAAAAAATAAAGTTATAATTAACATGTTTGTTTATAATAAAGTAAAGTATCTGGAGAGGGGAAACCGCGATACAAACAGTGTCATTGTCTGACCTCACTGCAGTACAGTGGCGCTCAGATTCTGCACACCAGGTGTGTAGGATGGTTCTATAGTAAGTTATCAGCATCCAGACACAACCCAAACCCAGCACTGGTCCATGAATAGGACCACCCGATTGGAACAGTCCAGGTTTATATCTCCCACTCCCATGGGATTATTTGTAAAATTCTGAATCTCTTCCTGGAATATAACTGTAGTACCTGGGCTGTACAACAATTGTTTTCAGTCAATTGAAACCGAGTTGAGGGCCTGTGTAGTTAACAGTATGTCACAGGGCCCAGATCCTGATGTATCTGAGGGAGCGACAGGCTCTCGATCACCAGCAACACGGTTCTGGACAACTCAATGCACCAAAACAAATTAACCGATGCTTGAAATGTCTTCTCCTACACTCCTCACCTGGTGTCTGCAATAGATGCACTTTGTGAAACTCCTCACAACCTCACCGTCGTGGCTGTGTTTCCACTGTTCACTGTCCAAGAACAACAGACATGATGAGATTGGAACTGAATCAGGAACATTCACTACAGATTTGGGGAAAGAAAGCAGCAATGATTTGAAAGAGCGAGGTGGTTTACTTTCACTGTTACCCCACACTGTATACACACAACTATTTTAGTAAAACAATAAATCAAGTGCCCCTTTATTAAAGGGGCATTAAAACAGACAAATTAAACTTTGGTGTTAAATGGATCAAATTAAAATTTGGTTCCCGGGGGTGATGATGCACTCCAGTCCCTCTGGCGCCCGCCTCTCACAGAAGGCCGCGAGCGTACCGGTGAACACCGCGTCGTCCATCTCCAGGGACACCCTGGCTCGAACATAACCGTGGAAGAGAGGCAGGCAGTCGAGCTGAACACCCGCTCGACCGCCCGCTGCCTGGACCGGTTAATGGCCACCTTGGCCATGCCCAGAAGCAGTCCTACGAGGAGGCCTTCCGATCTGCCCGCTCCCCTGCGCACAGTGGGCCCAAAGATCAGGAGCGGGGGACTGAAGTGCAAACGATTAACGAGTGTCAACCTTATGCAGGAGCCGTCAAGCAAACTCTGCCAAGTAACGTTCATTGGTTCATGTGCAACGGCCTGCGGAGAACCATGAGATGCTGCTGGAAGAACTGCTTACAACCAGAGTCATCAGAGGACCATTTTATCCTCAAGTAGAAAGTAAGAGACTGTCCACACACAGCCCGAGAATGGCCTCTCCCTTCCCCCACTCACTCCATGTTCCGGAACTAGTTCCTGCTCCACTCTGCCTCTGACAAACAAACAGCCCCCGACGGAACTAAACCAGGAACGTTCAGTCCTGGTTAGGAGAGAGAAAGCAGCAATGATTGTAAACAGCAGATTCTGCCCATTCTGTCTCCCTTCCCCCTGGACACACACTGTCCACACACAGCCCGAGAATGTCCTCTCCCTCCCCCCACTCACACCACGCACTGACACTGGTTCTTGCTCCACTCCGCCCCTTACACACAGCCCCCGACTCCCCCTGAACTCAGTGCCGGTCTCTGAGCCCATCTGCGGACACGCTCCCAAAGCGCTGCGCTGCTGTAAGGAGGCTGCTGCTCGCTGCCTTACCCCGGGGCCGCGGGCTCTCCATTCCCGGCTGTTTGAAACCATCTTCTTCTGCTCACTGAGTGAATGGCGATCACAGGCAGGACTGGGGGAAGGGAGGGCGCATGCGCTCTTCTGCTCACTGGGAATCGACACAGGGGGCGGGGCTGAGCCGCGCATGCGCAGCTCTCTGCAATAATTCAGCCTGTAAAAATCAAAGTGCACCTTTCCCAATTTACTTTTATCAGAATCTGAACAAAGGAACTGGGCCTGGGGGGAAAGGACAGAGAATGATTAAAGCTGGGAGCCTTGTCCCTTGAAGATGCTCAATTTGGGATCATTCCGTGCAGGGTGTTTCTCTCTCCATGAGCCCGTCTTCACAAAGCAATCCTGCAGAAACATCGGAGGGACGAGGGAGTGGGAGTGTTTGCTGGGACCGTGCATGAGTTAATATCTGATAGAAACAGTCCGAGATTAGTTTAAACACTCTCACTGTGAGTAATATCGAAGTACACAATCAACAGGTTATGGGTAGGGAGGAACTTATTACAATCACTGTCACTAATGAAGTAGTACTCGGTAAAATAATGGGACTAAAGGCGGACAAGTCCCCTGGACCTGATGGCTTACATCCTGTGGTCTTAAGAAATGTGGCTGTAGAGATAGTGGATGCATTGTTTGTAATCTACCAAAATTCCCTGGATTCTGGGGAGGTCCTAGCAGATTGGAAAATTGCAAATGTTTAAAAAAGGAGGCAAACAAAAAGCAGGAAACTATAGACCAGTTAGCCGAACATCTGTTGTTGTGAAAATGCTGGAGTCCATTATTAAGGAAGCAGTAGCAGGACATTTGGAAAAGCATGATTGAATCAAACAGAGTCAGCATGGTTTTATGAAAGGGAAATCATGTTTGATAAATCTGCTGGAGGTCTTTGAGGATGTAACAAGCACGGTAGATAAGGGGCAGCCTGTGGATGTGGTGTATTTGGATATCCAGCAGGCATTCGATAAGGTGCCACATAAGAGGTTACTGCACAAGATAAAATCTCATGGGATTGGGAGCAATATATCAGTATGGATAGAGAATTGGGTAACTAACAGAAAACAGAGAATCAGGATAAATGGGTCATTTTCCGGTTGGCAAACAGTAATGAGTTGGGTGCCACAGGGATCGGTGCTGGGTCCTCAACTATTTATAATCTATATCAATGACTTGAGTTTAATTTAGCCAAGTTTGCTGATGATACAAAGATGGGTGGGAAAGCAAATAGATATGCAAAGGGATCTCGACAGGCTAAGTGAGTGTGCAAACATTTGGCAGATAAGAACATAAGAAATAGTAGCAGGAGTAGGCCATATGGCCCCTCGAGCCTGCTCCGACATTTAATACAATCATGGCTGATCCGATCATAGACTCAGGTCCACTTCCAGATGTAATATAATGTGGGAAAATGAGAGGTTATCCATTTTGGCAGAAATAATAGAAAAGAAAATTATAATTTAAATGGAGAAAAATTGCATCGTGCAGCAGTACAGAGAGCCCTGGGGGTCCTTGTACATAAAACACAAAAGGTTAGTATGCAGGTACTGCGAGTAATCAGGAAGTCAAATGGAATGTTGGCCTTTATTGCAATGGGGATAGAGTCTAAAAGCAGAGAAATCCTGCTCCAACTGGACAAGGTATTGGTAAGGCCACACCTGGAGTACTGTGTACAGTTTTGGTCTCCGTATTTAAGGAAGGATATACTTACATTGGAGGCTGTTCAGAGAAGATTCACTCGGTTGATTCCGGAGATGAGGGGGTTGACTTATGAGGATAGGTTTGAGTAGGTTGGGTCAGTACACATTGGTGATCAGAAGAATGAGAGGTGATCTTATTGAAACTTATAAGATAATGAGGGGCTTGACAAGGTGGATGCAGAGAGGATATTTCCACATGGGGCAACTAAAACTAGGTTACATAGTCTTAGAATAAGGGGCTGCCCATTTAAAATTGGGGTGAGGAGGCATTTCTTCTCTGAGGGTTGGAAATCTATGCAATTATCTGCCCCAGACAACTGTGAAGGCTGTGCCATTGAATATATTTAAGGTGGCGATAGACAGATTTTTGAGCGATAAGGGAGTAAATGGTTATGGAGAGGGGGCAGGGAAGTGGAGCTGAGTCCATGATCAGATCAGCAATGATCTTATTGAATGGCAGAGCAGGCTCGAGGAGCCAAATGACCAACTCCTGTTCCGATTTGTTATGTTCTTATGGCCCTAAGCTGCAAGATTGCAGAGAGTACAACAGGCAAGCGAGTGATAAATGTGTGACATTATTTCTCTCACTCTCTGACACTGTCCCGCAGTGTGGGATTAATAATGCATCTGTCTCTGGTACAATATCAGTGAGAGAGGAGACTGCATCTTCTGTCTCTTCAAAGGGATCTTTCAGAATAAAACGGGACTTCACCGGTCAGTCTGGAACTGATACTGTGCATGTCTTTCTGTGTCTCACCGCCTTACATCGCACTCTCCTGTCTCTCGCTCAGCCCTCTCCCCTCTCTCTGCCTCTCTGTTGCTATCCCTCTCTCTTGTACTCTTCGTGAAGGCGGGAGACTGTTATTTAGCGTGATGTGGAAACACTGTTGGAAGTGCAAGACTGATAATGTCTCTGTTTCTCTCTGGTGCAATACGTGAAGGTGTGGCACTGTTACTGAGCGTATTATGGAGACTGATACAAAGTGGAAAACTGATACTGTGTCTGTCTCTGTGTCTTTTCCGCTGGTGCTGTACATTAATGTGTGATAACATTATTGAGAGTAATATGGAGACACAGTTCGGGAGTTTCAAGACTGATACTGTGTCTGTCTCTCTGTCGCTCTCTCTGCTCGCCATCTCTGGGTGTTGAGTATGGGATTGACAGGACACCAGTTACTGTTATATGTCGCTCATTTTCTGAGAAGAGAGAGACAAAGAGAGGTTGCAGGGGCGGTGAGCACATAATTTGTGTTTTCATGTTAGTCAAACATATTTCTGCATTCGAACAATATAACAACTTAAAAGCAGATATGGGTTAAGCCAGCCACAGCTGTGATTGGCTCCTGCCCCTGAATCTGGGAACAGACACTGTGAGGAGCGCCGGCCTCTGAGTGTTTAACACTTACTGAGCTGGGAAACGACAACTGACCCGAGAATCGGCAGCACAGCCGAGCGGAGAGGAAAGCCTGTGCTGGGAACTGTAAATCTGGGAACAGTTTGTGCTGTGAATGTGCAGATTTCAACATTGTGTGAGCGAGAGTGTGTTAAAGGGGCGGGCGGGTTAGACTAATGTCACTGTGTTTGTGTGTCCGCTCTCATCGCCGGATTTCAGAGTCCCTCTTGTTTAAAATTCAAAGATTTCCCTGTCACAGGATCGCCCTGCTGCCCTGCTCAGGCCTGAAGTGGGAATGAATCAGAAAGTTTGATTTGATTTCAAATTTCAGTCAAAAAACAGAGAAAATATCCGCGATCGGCTGAGAGAGCGCGACCAGTGCAGCAATGAAACGGGTTTAAATCGAAATTGCTGCCTTCAATTCGGATGGAACTTTCTCGGCAGCAAACATCCCGGTCTTCGGGACAGAAAGAGGCTAGTCTGGGAATGTGGAGGGCCCGAGTTGAATTGGAATCGGAGAGTTAGTGAGGAGAGAGAAACACAGAGAGGCTGGAGGGGCCGGGAGCTGACAGCAGGATGTCTCCTCCCCGTCCGCTCGCTGCCTTTAAGTTGCTCTGTGTCGCCGCCTCTCGTTTCATTTCTGACCCAGCTCTGACTGTCAGAGAGATTTTCCAGAGTCGCCGACATGACTGATACTGCAGCCGCCGAAACGGCTCCTCCTGCCGCCGTCGCTCAAACCAAGGCTCCCAGCAAGAAGAAGGCGGCGGCTTCCCGCTCCGGGCCAGCCGGTCCCAAGTTGGGCAACCAGATCCTCAAGGTTGTGGCCGATGGCAAGGATCGCAGGGGAACGTCCCTGGCCGCGATAAAGAAGGCTCTGGCGGCCAAAGGCGTCGATGTGGAGAAGCGCGGCTTCCAGATCAGGTCCAGTATCAAGAAGAATGTGATGAATGGCTCCCTGAAGCAGATCAAGGGCACGGGCGCCTCGGGCTCATTCAAAATCGCTATTACAGATCCCCAGGGGAAAGTGGGAAAGAAGGTGAAGAAGCCAGCAGCCAAGAAATCTCCAGCAAAGAAAGCAACAGCCAAGAAATCTCCAGTAAAGAAAGCAACAGCCAAGAAATCTCCAGTAAAGAAAGCAACAGCCAAGAAATCTCCAGCAAAGAAAGCAGCAGCCAAGAAAACGAGCACCAAGAAGGCGCGAACGGCAAAAAAGACAGCGAAAGGGCCGGCTGGGAAGAAGGCGGCGGCGAAGAAGCCCAAGAGCCCCAAGAAAGTGAAGGCGGCCAAAAAGGTGGAAAACCCGAGGGTCAAGGCCACGCCCAAATCAGCAAAGGCCAAGAAAGCAGCGCTCCAAAAAAAATAAAAAGGCAACTTCTAAACATTTAAACCCAAAGGCTCTTCTCAGAGCCACCCACGCCTCTCAGAAAAGAGCTGATCCCAGAATCAAATAATCCCTGTTCCGGGCTCAGATTCCAGATAGAAATCATTGAAAATGACCCCGGGATCCCTAGTGACTCGTTGGAATTGTCTGCACCCACCCCCTCCCCTAGTGTCTGCACCCTCCCCTCCCCCACTGTCTGCACCCACCCATCCCCCAGTGGCTGCACCCACCCCCCCCCCCCCCCCCGAGTGTCTGCACCCGCCCCTCCCCCAGTGCCTACAATAAAACACAGAGAATGGGATGTCCGGCCCGGGCCTCACTGTAACTGGGGTTTGAGTCCGGCTCCAGTCTCAGTTCCTGGTCATTGTCATTTCAAAGATTCAGGGGGAAGAGTCTCTGTGAGACAGTGGGACTGGCGGCGAGACCCCGCCTCACAACTCTTTTGGGAGAAAAACTAAACATTAAATCGTGCCCCCCAATCTGGGGGACACACCAAACATTTTCAAGGCCCTTTTTTTGGTGTTTTTTTTTGTTTATTTTGTATTTTTTTGGGGGCACTAAAATCAAATGTTTTTTTCCAAGTGCCCCCTATAAAAGGGGAGGGGGACACTAAAAACACCGGCAATTAAAACAAATTAAACTTTAAAACATAAAATCAAATTAAAATTTGGTTGCCGGGGGTTTTGATGCACTCCAGTCCCTCCGGCGCCCAACTCTCGCGGAAGGCCGCGAGCGTACCGGTGGATACCGCATGCTCCATCTCCAAGGATACCCTGGCGCGGATGTACACGCGGAAGAGAGGCAGGCAGTCAGGCTGAACGAACCCCTCGACCGCCCGCTGCCTGGACCGGCTGATGGCCCCCTTGGCCGTGCCCAGGAGCAGTTCTACGAGGAGGCCCTCGGACCTACCCGCTCCCCTCCGCACAGGGTGCCCAAAGATCAGGAGTGTGGGACTGAAGTGCAGCCAGAATTTCAGGAGCAGCCCCTTTAAATATTGGAACAGGGGCTGCAACCTCGTGCATTCAATAAAAACATGGAACACGGACTCTTCCAGACCGCAGAAATTGCAGGCGGCCTGGGAGCCCGTGAACCGACTTAAAAATTTATTGCACGGGACTGCTCCGTGCACCACCCTCCAGGCCAAGTCCCCGATAAATAATGGGAGGACTCCTGCGTAGAGTGCACTCCATCAGGGACCCCCGCCTCCTCCGGACGGCAAGATGGTACGCCATGGTATGTCCGGACGGCAGACGAGGATGGCAAAGTTGAGAGTGTGCAGGAGCAGACTGTACAGGAAACCCCTCCGCGCAGAGCTGAAAGGCATGGAGGGGATTTCCCCGAGGCGGCTCAAGTTGTGAGGCGCCGGCTCCCGAGGGAGGTTCCGATGTTTGGTGCCGATGAGGAATTCCGTCCGGACAGGGGTCAGTTCGGACGGGATCTCCCCACGTGCTTGAGCCTCCTCAACACACCTAACGGAGTCAGGGCCCAGTGCTGTTTTTAGCGACTCGATGGCATCGGCCGCGCGGCGGACGTCGGCCGAATTTAGGCGCCGCGCCAGTGTTTCTGTCGCCATCCAGCCCGCTCCTCCGCCATCGAGCAGGTACACCGCCTCACAACTCAAACCCCAAACACCAGATTCTCCAAATCAGCTGGAATAAGGTGTTTGTAAAGTGCTGAACCTGTCTGTGAGAGGAGATGGAATAAGGTCTGAGATTGACAGGGAACGGACTATATAGGCGGGAATATTCCTGATTGTTAATTGTACCGGGACCTTATTTAACAGCTTCTGGTTCCTGGAAGCCTTGAATATGAATTCCGAGTCTGTAAGGGTTTGTGCGGAGCGCTGTGTTTCGGTTGTATTGTGGAGAAAACAATTTGAAATTGACGGTTGCAGAAAGCTGGAGGTGGAGCTGGAAGATCAGAGGCGGCGCTCTGCTCTGTCTCTCAATCTTGAATCTGTCTCCTCACCTGCCGCGCTCTCTGTTTAATCTATCACTCTGTCTCCTGCCCTTCTCGCCTCTCTCACTCTGCGCTTTCTCAGTCAGGTCGGGGCCGGCTCTATAAAAAAGGAGCCAGGAGTAGTTAGTTCCTCATTCAGCGACAGTTTGAGTGAAGAATCATCATGTCTGGGCGAGGTAAAGGAGGCAAAGGACTAGGTAAAGGCGGAGCCAAGCGGCACCGTAAAGTGCTCCGTGATAACATCCAGGGCATCACCAAACCCGCCATCCGCCGCCTGGCTCGCCGTGGCGGTGTCAAGCGGATCTCGGGCCTGATCTACGAGGAGACCCGCGGGGTGCTGAAGGTTTTCCTGGAGAATGTCATCAGGGACGCCGTCACCTACACCGAGCACGCCAAGCGCAAGACGGTCACTGCCATGGATGTGGTGTACGCTCTCAAACGACAGGGCCGCACTCTCTATGGATTCGGCGGCTGAACAACTCCACACTTTCCACCCAGCACAACACAAAGGCTCTTTTAAGAGCCACCCACCGCCTCACAGAGAGCAGTGACCTGGGGATGGGAGTGTGGACAGTTTGGTTGGGAAGTTATTTCAGCTATTTAATTAATGCAAAGAAACACTTTGATGTTTCGAGTGCCTTACACGGCCATCGGACTTCTGCCGCACTGTTTGAAAATCCACACTTCCAGATGCTTAACCTTATAACTAAAAACATCTGAGGCTCATTTCTGATCAAACTTCAAGCTTAATTATAGTGAAGTATGTTAAATTAAATCTGGGACTATTGTTATCCACAGAACAGAAAGCAGCCCTTTCACAGATACTGTGGGTGGCTCTGAAAAGAGCCTTTGGGTTATTAGATTAAATCCTGTCCGCTTTACTTGCCCTTGGGCGCACTGGCGGTTTTCTTGGGCAGCAGCAGCCTGGATATTAGGCAGCACCCCGCCCTGAGCGATGGTCACCTTTCCCAGCAGCTTGTTGAGCTCCTCGTCGTTGCGGATGGCCAGCTGCAGGTGCCTGGGGATGATGCGGGTCTTCTTGTTGTCGCGGGCCGCGTTGCCGGCCAGCTCCAAGATTTCAGCGGTCAGATACTCGAGCACAGCAGCCATGTAGACCGGGGCTCCGGCACCCACACGCTCAGCGTAGTTCCCCTTTCGCAGATGCCTGTGAACACGGCCCACAGGGAACTGCAGTCCGGCCCGCGAGGAGCGAGACTTGGCCTTGGCCCGAACTTTACCGCCTGTTTTTCCTCTCCCAGACATTCCTACAATCCACACGTTCAGAGAAAGAATGAGAAACTCCTCCCACATCTGCCTTTCTTGTACCTTCTGGAGGAATGCAGGGAGCGAATTTGTGATTGGTCGCTCGGTGGTGAATTTCATTGGTCTTTTCAGGTGACCAATCACAGTCTGGTTCGCCCACCAATGAAAGTAGGGCGGAAATTACTGTCTCCAACAGTCAGAATATCGATTTTTAATTCAAAAACCCCGCCAAGAAATTTTAAAATAGCGGCTTATGTTAATATAAATTCACCATTAGTCAAAGATTTCCCAACACGTTTTAATTAATTTTGTATTTTACATATTCTCCTTGCAAGTTCCAAGCTGTTACAATCAGGATTAAATTCGGGTACTATTTCAAACTGTCTAATGGGCGGGAATCAATCCCCACCGATTCTGTAACGGGACACATTCCAACTCAATCTTTGCAAAAATTGGGTTTCACAGATTATCGATCGATCCCCTGCAAAGGCGGGAGTGAGCCCAGAACTGGGAGTCCTTCTGTGAAAAGAGAAGAGAGACAGAGTGTTCAAACTGCCCCGCTTCTGGGTCTGGTCTCTGTAAGAACTCCCATTCTGGGTTGTTACACTGCGGGGAGTGTCGACTGAATAAACGGACTGACCCGCAACAGGAATTGAAAAATAAACTTGAAAAGGGCTTGCGAGAGAGAATGTGTGACTGAAATCTGAGTCTCAGTCCCTAAACAAGCTCTTAATTCGGTAGGCGGTGAAAATGAGCGTGTCTGAGAGCAAAGGGAAACAGCGACCAGGGACCGTGTTTGTAGTTGGCGGAAAATTCCAGCGACGCTAAGGTGGAACCGGACAGTGAAACTGATATCTGAGAATTCAAAACTAAATCTACAACTGGAAGTGTAAAAGTTCTCAAATATACTTGTTCAGGAAATAATTACAGGAAACAGAGTGCAGCTCTTTCAGAGAGGTTGTGGGTGGCTCTTAAAAGAGCCGTTGTGTTTGGGGTTTGATCTGTCAGGACAGCGGGCAGTCTCACTTGGAGCTGGTGTACTTGGTCACCGCCTTTGTCCCTTCGGACACGGCGTGCTTGGCCAGCTCCCCGGGCAGCAGCAGGCGCACGGCGGTCTGGATCTCCCGGGAACTGATGGTGCGGCGCTTGTTGTAATGGGCCAGGCGGGAAGCCTCACCCGCGATGCGCTCGAAAATATCGCTCACAAACGAGTTCATGATGCCCATGGCCTTGGAGGAGATGCCGGTGTCGGGGTGAACCTGCTTCATCACTTTGTAGATGTAGATGGCGTAACTCTCCTTCCTCGACTTTCTGCGCCTCTTGCCGCTCTTCGCTGGGATTTTCTTGATTACTTTCTTGGCGCCTTTCTTGGCGGGACCTGTTTTCTTTTCGTCAGCCATCGTCTCGTTCAGTCGGGCGCAGATTTGGGGAAACTTTGCTCCGAGCCCGCATTATATCGGCAGCCCCACACTCCGCCCACAGCCCTATGCTAATGAGGGATGGGCGAAGGCAATGGTTGTGATTGGCTTGTCAAAACCATTGTTCTGTATCTCTCTGATTGGATGTTTAAAGAGACCAATCAAATTTGTTGCTCGTCACAATCTCAAATTCTTGAATGAGGTCATGTGTTGCAACACCTCCTGATTTATACTCTGTTCTTTGTGTTTCTGTTCTGCTTTCAGGCAAAAATCTTATGAGCAAGGTTCATAAATCTTTTAGTATATATTCAATAATCTGAACAGCAAACTCGCTGCTCTGTTTGTCGATCTGGATTTTTACATGTTCAACAGACATTGACCGGTTTATAACCGAGATTGACTGAGGGTGACTTCTGGTCAGGAAACTCCCAGTTTATCAACCGTCGGGATTTAATATCAAGTAGAGAAATAGTGACCTGGATTTATATAGCGCCTTTCACGACCATCGGACTTCTGAACGTGCTTCGCAGCCAATGAAGTGCTTTTTGAAGTGCAGACACTGTAGTAATGTAGGAACGGCGGCAGAGATTTCACGCACAGCAAGCTCCCATAAACAGCAATGTGGTAATGACCGGATAATCTGTTGTGTTTTATTGATCGAGGGATAAGTATTGGCCAGGACACCGGGGATAACTGACCTGCTCTTCTTCAAAATAGTGGCCGTGGTATATATTACAACCACCTGAGAGAGTGACGGGCCTCGGTTTAACGTCTCTTCCTACAGATGGCACCTCCGACAGTGCAGCACTCCCTCATCACTGCACTGGCATGTCAGCCTAGATTTTTGTGCTCAAGTCCCTGGAGTGGGACTTGAACCCACAACCTTCTGACTCAGAAGCGAGGGTGCTACCAACTGAAGCACAGCTGATAAGATTGTGATCAATAGACCAGTTTCTTCAGAAAGTAACCAGCCCTTTCACAGATAGAGTGCGTGGCTCTGAAAAGAACCGACGTGGTATTAGATTAAATCTTGTCCACTTTACTTGCTCTTGCTGGGGCCAGCATTGGATTTCGTTGTCAGGAGCACCGCGTGGATTTTTGGCTGTTCAGCCATGGTCCTATTGAATTGTGGAGCAGGCTCGAGGTGCCTTATGGCTTTCTCCTATTTCTTACAGCTGTCAGTCTCTGGTATGTCAGTGTTGTTTTTTCTTCAGTTTCTGCAAGGCAAATTTGGGTTTCATTATACATCTGTCAGCTTCGAGTATGTGAGTGTGATTTTCACAGTATCTCACTGTCCCTGGGATGTGTGTGTGGTTTTTATTCTGTACCTGTCAGTTTCTGTTATGCAAATGTGTGTTCTACTCTCTACCTGTAAGTTTCTGTTATGTGAGTGTGGGTTTTATTGTGTATTGTTCAGACTCTGAGGTGTGTATGTGGATTTTATTTTATATGAATGTAACTAATCTTTTTTACAAAGAGAAAGACGAGTAAATGTTATTGAGTGGAATCTGAGTGTCCTTGTACATGAATCACAGAAAGTTAACATGCAGTTACAGCAAACAATTCTGAAGATAAATGGTATGTTAGCCCTTAATGCAAATGGGTTGGAGTAAGGTAGCATTGGTACAATGATATCGAACTGAGATTGGGAGAAATTTGTTCACTCAGAGGGTTGTGAATCACTGGAGTTGAGATTTTAACCTGCATCTGTCAGTTTCTTGTTTGTGAATCGTGATGTTTTCTGTTTTTTTTGTCAGTAATTTGTGGAGATTTACTTCGAGCTGGTGTGCTTGGCTAGCTCCCCGGGTAGTACCAGACTAATGCCCGTCTCGATGTGTGGACACAACCTGCACACTCGAAACTGTTAGAGGTTGCTGCCGTCTCCTGGCTGCAACAAGTGACAATCATTCAGCAGAACCCATTTTAAATTCCAGAGATTGCTCAGAACCAGGTTTATGTTCAGCTTAAACTATTGCAAAGTATTTTATTGGTCCGGCTGAAAACTCCAAACAACCATTAAAAGCAGGTGGAGGCGCTCATCCGATTCTAGTGTGAACAGTGGGGTTAATCACTGGTGTGGGATAGACATTACTGGGCAATCCATTTCAACCAAACGTGCCTTTGCAGAGCCGTCCACTGTGCTGGGGTTAATCATCAAGTGTGGGACAGACACTGCCTCTGTCACTCAGGTTCTGTGTGCTAACGTGGGATTCACTGGTCAGTGTAGGATAGATACTGTATCTGTCACTGTCTGGTACAGTGTGTCAGTGTGAGATTGACTGGGACTATAGTAAAGACACTGTATCTGTCACTGTCTGGTACAGTGTGTCAGTGTGGGATTGACTGGGAGTATAGTAAAGACACGATCTGTTCACTGTCTGGTACAGTGTGTCAGTGTGGGATTGACTGGGTGTATAGTAAAGACACTATCTGTCACTCTCTGAACTGTGTGTCAGTGTGGGATTGGCTGGGAGTATAGTAAAGACACTATCGGTCACTGTCTAGTACAGTGTGTCAGTGTGGGATTGACTGGGTGTATAGTAAAGACACTATCTGTCACTCTCTGCACAGTGTGTCAGTGTGGGATTGGCTGGGAGTATAGTAAAGACACTATCTGTCACTGTCTGGTACAGTGTGTCAGTGTGGGATTGACTGGGAGTATAGTAAAGACACTGTATCTGTCACTGTCTGGTACAGTGTGTCAGTGTGGGATTGACTGGGAGTATAGTAAAGACACTGTATCTGTCACTGTCTAGTACAGTGTGTCAGTGTGGGATTGACTGGGTGTATAGTAAAGACACTATCTGTCACTCTCTGGTACAGTGTGTCAGTGTGGGATTGACTGGGAGTATAGTAAAGACACTGTATCTGTCACTCTCTGGTACAGTGTGTCAGTGTGGGATTGACTGGGAGTATAGTAAAGACACTGTATCTGTCACTCTCTGGTACAGTGTGTCAGTGACTGAGAGTATAGTAAAGACACTATCTGTCACTGTCTGGTACAGTGTGTCAGTGTGGGATTGACTGGGAGTATAGTAAAGACACTATCTGTCACTGTCTGGTACAGTGTGTCAGTGTGGGATTGACCGGCACGTGTAAAAACAGAAAGCGATGCTTTCCCGCTTGATGCGTGTGATGGTGGTAGAGTGGTGAGCACAGCTGCCTTCCAAGCTAGTTGATCTGGGTTCAATTCACGGCCGTAGGATCCAGTCAAATTTTAATCCACGTTCTGTTTGGGATATATAAGTGAGTGTTTTAAACAATACCTGTGAATTTCTCGTTTGTGAATGTGGATTTTAATCTTTACACACATTCTCTGATTATTGTGGGGGGTTTCTATGTTCTGTATTGGAACCGGGTTTGTGGTTATGGACTTTATTCTGTATCAGCCCACCTCTGGTATGTGATGATGACTTTTACTCTATCTGTCAGTGTTTGATATGACGCTGTGTTTTATTCCTGCTCCTATTTTTTATGTTATGTTTATTATGATAGTCGAGTATAAAAGCAAAATACTGTGGATGCTGAAATCAGAAATAAAACCCGAAAATGCTGGAAATTTCAGCGGGTCAGGCAGCATCTGTGGAGAGAGAGAGAGAGTTAACGTTTCAGTTCGATGACAAAGGCTCATCCACCTGAAACATTAACTCTGTTCCTCTCTCCACTGATGCTGCCTGACCCGCTGAGATTTACAGCATTTTCTTTATGATATACCAGTATTAATTTTCCTTTCTACCTGTCAATTGTTGATACAGAGTAGAGGCGAGTACTCTGTATCTATCATTTTCAGCTTTGCGATTGTGGGTTCTAGTCTGTTTCTCTCAGTCTCTGGTACGTGAGCGTGAGTTTCGCTCTGTATCTATCTGTCTCCGGTATGTGCGTGTGGGGTTTACTCTATATCTGGCAGTGTCTGTTATGGGAGTCTGGATTTTATTCTGTACTTGTCATCTTCTGATTTATTAGTCTGGGTCTTATCTATAACTGCCAGTTTGTACCTAATTCAGAGATGGTTTTCCTTTCAATCTGTCAGTCTCTGGTATGGGAGTATGTATCTATCTGTGTGCCTGTCAGTGTCTTGTATGGGAGTATGTATCTATCTGTGTGTCTGTCAGTCTCAGGTATAGGAGTATGTATCTATCTCTGTCCCTGTCCGGTATGGGAGTATGTATCTATCTGTGTGCTGTCAGTCTCTGGTATGGGAGTTTGTATCTATCTCTGTGCCTGTCGGTCGTTGGTATGGGAGTATGTATCCAAATCTGTGTTCGTCAGTCTCTGGTATAGGAGTAGGTATCTATCTCTGTGCCTGTCAGTTTCTGGCATGGGAGTATGTACGATCTGTGCCATTAGTTTCTGGATGGGAGTATGTATATATCTCTGTGCCTATCATTCTCTAGTATGGAAGTATATATCTATATGTGTGCCTATCAGTTTCTGTATGGGAGTATGTATCTATTTCTGTCCCTGTCAGTCTCTGGTACAGGAGTATGTATCGATCAGTGCTGTCCGTGTCTGGTCTGGGAGTATGTAGCTATCTGTGTGCTTTCAGTACCTGGTATGAGAGTATGTATCTAATTCTGTGCAAGTGAGTCTCTGGTATTGGATTGTGTATCTATCTCTGTGCCTGTCAGTCTCTGATGTGGGAGTATGCATCTATCTGTGTGCGTGTCAGTGTCTGGTATGGGAGTATGTATCTATCTCTGTGTTGTCAGTCTCTGGTATTGGAGTATGTATCTATCTGTGTGCCTGTCAGTATCTGGTCTGGGTGTATGTATCTATCTCTGTGCCTGTCAGTCTCTGGTATGGGAGTATGTATCTATCTGTGTGCATGTCAGTGTCTGGTAAGGGAGTATGATTGAGTGTGATTGAGTCTGCCTCCACCACCCTTTCTGGCAGTGCATTCCAGATGTTGACCACTCGCTGTTTAAACATGTTTTTTCTAATGGTGCCTTTGGTTCATTTGTCTATCAGCTTAAATCTGTGTCCTCTGGTTCTCGACCCTTATGCCACTGGGAACAGTTTCCCTCTATCTCTGTCCAGATCCCTAATGATTTTGAACACCTCTATCACATTTTCTCCAAATCTACTCTGCTCCATGGAGAACAACGCCAACTTCTCTAGTCTGTCCATGTGACTGAAGTCCCTGATCCCTGGAATCATTCTCGTTAATCTTTGCTGCACCCTCTCCAAGGCCTTCACATCCTTCCTAAATTGTGGTTCCCAGTTGAGGCCGAACCAGTGTTTTATACAGGTTCATCATATGTTCCACGCTTTTGTACTATATACCTCTATTCATGAAGCTCTGGGTCCCGGAAGCTTTTTTAACCACTTCCTCAACCTGCCCTGCCATGTCCAACAATCTGTGCACATATACCCCCAGGTCTCTGTTCATGCACCCACTTTCGAATTGTACCCTTTCGTTTATATTGCTTCTCCTCGTTCTTTCTACCAAAATGTATCATTCACACGTTTCTGCGTTAAATTTCATCTGCCACGTGTCCGCCCATTCTACCAACCTGCCTATGTCATCCTGAAGTCTATCACTGTGCTCCTCACTGTTCCCTATATTTCCAAGTTTTGTGTCATCTGCAAGTTTTGAAATTGGGCCCTGTACACTCACATCCAAGTCATTAATATGTATCAAGCAAAGCACTGGTCCAATACTGACCCTTGGGGAACATCACTGTGTACCTTCCTCCAGTCCGAAATAAAACCATTCTCACTCCTGTCACTTACCTCATTTCTTATCCATGCTGCCACTGTCCCTTTTATTCCATGGGCTTCAACTTAGGTTTACAAGCAAATATGTGGCACTTTGTCGAATGCCTTTTGGAAATCCATGTACACCACTTCAACTGCATAGTTGTCTCTGGTATGTGGGTGTGAATTTTACTCTGCATCAGTCAGTGTCTGTATTGTGAACATGGATCCTTCTCTCCACCCGTCGGTCTCTGGTATGCTAATATTGGTTTTACTCTGTATTAGTCAGTTTCTGATACAGGAGTGTGGGGTTTCCTTTCTACCTGTCAATTTCTGCTGAGAAGGGTTTACTCTGAATCTCGAAGTGCATGGTGCATGAGTGTGGGTTTCAATCTTCATCTGTATGTCTCTGATATGTGAATGTTTCTCCCCCACTATCTTCAGTTTGTGGTGTGTTAGTTAGGGTTTTACTCTGTTAGTTAGAGTTTTACTCTGTATTGTGCATCTCTGGTATGAAAGTGTGAGTTTCACTCTGAACCTGTCAGTTTCTGGTATATGTGTTGGGTTTTATTTGCACCTTCCAATCTCTGGGATGTGAGCATGTGTTTTACTCCCTGTTTCTGGTATACGAATGTAGGTTACGCACTGTATCTCTCAGTTTCTGGTATTTGAGTGGCGTTTCATTCTGCACCTCTCAGTTTCTGTTATGTGACTCTTACACTGTATTAGCAGTTTCTGGGATGTGATTGTGCTTTTTTTCACTGTGTACCTGTCAGGTTGTGATACCTTAGTCTGAGTTTTGTGCTGTACCTGTACATTTCTGTTATATGAATGAGTAAGGGTTTTAATCAGTACCTGCCAGTGTCTTGTCAGGGAATGTGGATTTTATCTGTACCTGTCAATCTCTGTTACATAAATATGGGTTTTCTGTTCAACCTGTCTGTTTCTACTATGCGAGTGTGGGTTTTAATCAGTACCTGCCAGTTTCCGGACCTGGAGTTGGGATTTTAACCTGCATCTGTCAGTTTCTTGTATGTGAATCGTGGTGTTTTCTGGGTTTTTTGTCAGTAATTTGTGGAAATTTACTTGGAGCTGGTGTGCTTGGACAGCTCCCCGGGTAGTACCAGACTAATGCCCGTCGAGATGTGTGGACACAATCTGCACACTCCTAACTGTTAGAGGTTGCTGCCATCTCCTGGCTGAAAGTGAGTGCTGCAACAAGTGACAATCATTCAGCAGAACCCATTTTAAATTCCAGAGATTGCTCAGAACCATGTTTATGTTCAGCTTAAACTATTGCAAAGTATTTTATTGGTCCGGCTGAAAACTCCAAACAAGCATTAAAAGCAGGTGGAGGCGCTCACCCGATTCTAGTGTGAACAGTGGGGTTAATCACGGAGTGTGGGATAGACATTACTGGACAATCCATTTCAACCAAACGTGCCTTTGCAGAGCCGTGTACTGTGCTGGGGTTAATGATTGAGTGTGGGACAGACATTGTGTCATGTATTTCACCATCTTGCAATGGCTATAAGTATGTAGCTGTAACTCATGCATACTGTACCTGTACCCTTGTAATGCACACCCTGACCACAGGGAGTTAGCTCCTCACCCGGGCTTCTAGGTACAAAAGGGGAGGTCCCACCCAGGATCAACAATCTTAAGTCCTGGGAATAAAGTGAAGGTCACAGAGTGACCGTGTCTGATATATCCATGCCTCGTGCGAGTTTGTAATAAGGTGCAGAGACACTACACACTGCCTCTGTCACTCAGGTACTGTGTGCTAATGTGGGATTCACTGGTCAGTGTAGGATAGATACTGTATCTGTCACTGTCTGGTACAGTGTGTCAGTGTGGGATTGGCTGGGAGTATAGTAAAGACACTATCTGTCACTGTCTGGTACAGTGTGTCAGTGTGGGATTGACTGGGAGGAAAGTAAAGACACTATCTGTCACTCTCTGGTACAGTGTGTCAGTGTGGGATTGACTGGGAGTATAGTAAAGACACTATCTGTCACTCTCTGGTACAGTGTGTCAGTGTGGGATTGACTGGGAGGAAAGTAAAGACACTGTATCTGTCACTCTCTGGTACAGTGTGTCAGTGTGGGATTGACTGGGAGTATAGTAAAGACACTATCTGTCACTCTCTGGTACAGTGTGTCAGTGTGTGATTGATGGGGAGTATAGTAAAGACACTGTATCGGTCACTGTCTGGTACAGTGTGTCAGTGTGGGATTGACTGGGAGTATAGTAAAGACACTATCTGTCACTCTCTGGTACAGTGTGTGATTGACGGGGAGTGTAGTAAAGACACTGTATCTGTCACTCTCTGGTACAGTGTGTCAGTGTGGGATTGACTGGGAGTATAGTAAAGACACTATCTGTCACTCTCTGGTACAGTGTGTCAGTGTGGGATTGACTGGGCGGAAAGTAAAGACACTATCTGTCACAGTGTGTCAGTGTGTGATTGACTGGGGAGTATAGTAAATACACTGTATATGTCACTCTCTGGTACAGTGTGTCAGTGTGGGATTGACGGAGTATAGTAAAGACACTGTATATGTCACTCTCTGGTACAGTGTGTCAGTGTGGGATTGACTGGGAGTATAGTAAAGACACTATCTGTCACTGTCTGGTACAGTGTGTCAGTGTGGGATTGACTGGGAGTATAGTAAAGACACTATCTGTCACTGTCTGGTACAGTGTGTCAGTGTGGGATTGACTGGGAGTATAGTAAAGACACTATCTGTCACTGTCTGGTACAGTGTGTCAGTGTGGGATTGACAGGCACGTGTAAAAACAGAAAGCGATGCTTTCCCGCTTGATGCGTGTGATGGTGGTAGAGTGGTGAGCACAGCTGCCTTCCAAGCTAGTTGATCTGGGTTCAATTCACGGCCATCGGATCCAGTCAAATTTTAATCCACTTTCTGTTTGGGATATATAAGTGAGTGTTTTAATCAATACCTGTGAATTTCTCATTTGTGAGTGTGGATTTTAATCTTTACACACATTCTCTGATTATTGTGGGGGGTTTCTATGTACTGTATTGGAACCGGGTTTGTGATTATGGACTTTATTCTGTATCAGCCCACCTCTGGTATGTGATGATGACTTTTACTCTGTATCTGTCAGTGTTTGATATGACGGTGTGTTTTATTCCGTACCAGTCCTGCTCCTATTTCTTATGTTCTTATGTTTATTATGATAGTCGAGTATAAAAGCAAAATACTGTGGATGCTGGAATCGGAAATAATCAGAAAATGCTGGCAATCTCAGCGGGTCAGGCAGCATCTGTGGAGAGAGAGAGAGAGTTAACGTTTCAGTTCGATGACAAAGGCTCATCCACCTGAAATATTAACTCTGTTCCTCTCTCCACTGATGCTGCCTGACCCGCTGAGATTTACAGCATTTTCTTTGATATATCAGTATTCATTTTCCTTTCAACCTGTCAATTATTGATACAGAATAGAGGGGAGTACTTTGTATCTGTCATTTTCAGCTTTGCGATTGTGGGATTTAGTCTGTTTCTCTCTGGTACGTGAGCGAGAGTGTCGCTCTGTATCTATCGGTCCCTGGTATGTGCGTGTGGACTTTACTCTGTATCTGGCAGTGTCTGTTATGGGAGTCTGGATTTTATTCTGTATTTGTCATCTTCTGATTTATTAGTCTGGGTCTTATCCTATAACTGCCAGTTTCTACCTAATTCAGAGACGGTTTTCCTTTGAATCTGTCAGTCTCTGGTCTGGGAGTATGTATCTATTGGTGATCCTGAAAGTCTCTGGTATGGGAGTATGTATCTATCGGTGTGCCTGTCAGTCTCTGGTATGGGAGTATGTATCTATCGGTGTGTCTGTCAGTGCCTGGTATGGAAGAGAGGTTATTACCCTGTACATGGCAATTACTGGTAAGTGAGGTTGGTCTTTACTCTGTATCTGTCAGTTTTTGGTATGCGAGTGTGGGTTTTATTCTGTATCTGGTGATTTCAAGTAAGTGAGTTAGTAATTTACAATGTATGTGTCATTCGCTGGTTTTATTCTACCAGGCAGTTATTGTATGCAAGAGTCATTTTTATTTTGAATCTGTCAATGTCTGGTATGGGTGTATGTATCTGTCTCTGTGCCTGTCAGTCACTGGTATGGGAGCACGTATATATGTCTGTACCTGTCAGAAGCTGTTATGTAGTATGTATCCACCTCTGTGCCTGTCAGTGTCTGGTATGGGAGCATGTATCTATCTCTGTACCTCTCAGTCTCTCGTATGGGAGTATGTATCTATCTGTGCGCTGTAAGTCGCTGGTGTGGGAGTATGTATCTATCTCGGTACCTGTCAGTTTCTGGTATAGGAGTATGTATCTATCTCTGTGCCTGTCAGTCGCTGGTGTGGGAGTATGTATCTATCTGTGTGCGTGTCAGCCTCAGGTATGAGTGTATGTTTCTATCTGTGCCCTGTCAGTGTCGGGTATGGGAGTATGTATCTATCTCTGTACCTGTCAGTCGCTGGTGTGGGAGTATGTATCTATCTCTGTACCTGTCAGTCGCTGGTGTGGGAGTATGTATCTATCTCTGTACCTGTCAGTCGCTGGTGTGGGAGTATGTATCTATCTGTGTGAGTGTCAGCCTCAGGTATGAGAGTATGTTTCTATCTGTGCCCTGTCAGTGTCGGGTATGGGAGTATGTATCTATCTGTGCCCTGTCAGTGTCTGGTATGGGAGTAAGTATCTATCTGTGTGCCTGTTTGTCTCTGCTATGGGAGTATGGAAATATAGAAAATAGGTGCAGGAGTAGGCCATTCGGACCTTCAAGCCTGCACCGCCATTCAATAAGATCATGGCTGATCATTGCTTCAGTACTCCTTTTCTGCTTTCTCTCTATAGCCCTTGATCCCCTTAAACGTAAGGGCCATATCTAACTCCCTCTTGAATATATCCAATGAACTGGCATCAACAACTCTCTGCGGCAGGGGATTCCACAGGTCAACAACTCTCTGAGTGAAGAAGTTTCTCCTCATCTCACTCCTAAATGGCTTACCCCTTATCCTAAGATTATGTCCCCTGGTTCTGGACTTCCCCAACATCGAGAACATTTTTCCCGCACCTAATCTGTCCAGCCCCGTCAGAATCTTATATGTTTCTATGAGATCACCTCTCATCCTTCTAAACGCCAGTGAATAAAGGCTCAGTTGATCCAGTCTCTCCTCATATGACAGCCCAGCCATCCCTGGAATCAGTCTGGTGAACCTTCGCTGCACTCCCCAATAGCAAGAACATCCTTCCTCAGACTAGGAGACCAAAACCGTGCACAATATTCCAGGTGAGGCCTCACTAAGGCCCTGTACAATTGCAGTAAGACCTCCCTGCTCCTATATTCAAATCCCCTAGCTATGAAGGCCAACATACCATTTGCCTTCTTTACCGCCTGCTGTACCTGCGTGCCCACTTTCAGTGACTGATGAACCATGACATCCAGGTCTCGTTGCACCTCCCCTTTTTCTAGTCTGCCGCCATTCAAATATTGTGCCTTCATGTTTTTGCCCCCAAAATGGATAACCTCACATTTATCCACATTATACTGCATCTGCTATGTAGTTGCCCACTCATCTAATCTGTCCAAGTCACCCTGCAGCCTCTTAGCGTCCTCCTCACAGTTCACACCACCACCCAGTTTAGTCTCATCCGCAAACTTGGAGATATTACACTCTATTCCTTCATCCAAATTGTTAATGTATATTGTAAAGAGCTGAGGTCCCAGCACTGAGCCCTGCGGCACCCCACGAGTAACTGCCTGCCATTCTGAAAAGGACCCGTTTATCCCGACTCTCTGCTTCCTGTCTGCCAACCAGTTCTCTATCCACGTCAGTACATTACCCCCAATACCATACGCTTTGATTTTGTACACCAAACTCTTGTGCGGGACCTTGTCAAAAGCCTTTTGAAAGTCCAAATACACCACATCCACTGGTTCTCCCTTGTCCACTCTACTAGTTACATCCTCAAAAAATTCCACATTCAAAAATTTGTTCACTCAGAGGGTTGTGAATCACTGGAGTTGGGATTTTAACCTGCATCTGCCCGTTTCTTGTATGTCAATCGTGGTGTTTTCTGTTTTTTTGTCAGGAATTTGTGGAGATTTACTTGGAGCTGGTGTGCTTGGCCAGCTCCCCGGGCAGTACCAGACTAATGCCCGTCTAGATGTGTGGACACAACCTGCACACTCCGAACTGTTAGAGGTTGCTGCCATCTCCTGGCTGAAAGCGAGTGCTGCAACAAGTGACAATCATTTAGCAGAACCCATTTTAAATTCCAGAGATTGCTCAGAACCATGTTTATGTTCAGCTTAAACTATTGCAAAGTATTTTATTGGCCCGGCTGAAAACTCCAAACAACCATTAAAAGCAGGTGGAGGCGCTCACCCGATTCTAGTGTGAACAGTGGGGTTAATCACTGAGTGTGGGATAGACATTACTGGGCAATCCATTTCAACCAAACGTTCCTTTGCAGAGCCGTCTACTGTGCTGGGGTTAATCATCGCGTGTGGGACAGACACTGCCTCTGTCACTCAGGTTCTGTGTGCTAACGTGGGATTCACTGGTCAGTGTAGGATAGATACTGTATCTGTCACTGTCTGGTACAGTGTGTCAGTGTGAGATTGACTGGGACTATAGTAAAGACACTGTATCTGTCACTCTCTGGTACAGTGTGTCAGTGTTGGATTGACGGAGTATTGTAAAGACACTGTATCTGTCACAGTCTGGTACAGTGTGTCAGTGTGGGATTGACTGGGAGTATAGTAAAGACACTGTATCTGTCACTCTCTGGTGCAGTGTGTCAGTGTGGGATTGACTGGGGAATATAGTAAAGACACTATATCTGTCACTCTCTGGTACAGTGTGTCAGTGTGGGATTGACAGGCACGTGTAAAAACTTCGCCTTGGCCCGATCCTGTCAGCTTTCCAAATGCGCTGCTATTTCATCCTTAATGATTGATTCCAACATTTTCCCCACCACCGACGTCAGGATAACCAGTCTATAATTCCCTGTTTTCTCTTTCCCTCCTTTTTTAAAAAGTGGTGTTACATTAGCTACCCTCCAGTCTATAGGAATTGATCCAGAGTCAATAGAATGTTGGAAAATGATCACCATGCACCCACTATTTCTAAGGCCACTTCCTTAAGTACTCTGGGATGCAGACGATCAGGTCCCGGGGATTTATTGGCCTTCAATCCCATCAATTTCCCTAACACAATTTCCCGCCCAATAAGGATATCCTTCAGTTCCTTCTTCTCGCTAGCCCCACTATCCCCTAGTACATTCGGAAGATTATTTGTGTCTTCCTTCGTGAAGACAGAACCGAAGTATTTGTTCAATTGATCTGCCATTTCTTTGTTCCTCATTATAAATTCACCTGATTCCGACTGCAAGTAACTTTCTCTGTGCCTGTCAGTTGCTGGTATGGGACTATGTAGCAATCTGTGTGCCTGACAGTGTCGGGTATGGGAGTTTGTATCTAACTCTGTGCCCGTCAGTCTCAGGTATGGGAGTATGCGTCTATCACTGTATCTGTCAGTCTCTGATATGGGACTGCGTAACTATCTCTGCGCTGTCAGTCTCTGGTATGGGAGTACGTATCTGTCTCTGTGCCTACAATCTGTGGTATGGGAGTACGTATCTGTCTCTGTGCCTACACGATCTGGTACGGGAGTACGTATCTGTCTCTGTGCCTACACGATCTTGTACGGGAGTACGTATCTGTCTCTGTGCCTACACGATCTGGTACGGGAGTACGTATCTGTCTCTGTGCCTACACGATCTGGTACGGGAGTACATATCTGTCTCTGTGCCTACACGATCTGGTACGGGAGTACTTATCTGTCTCTGTGCCTGTCAGTGTCAAATGTGGGAGTATGTATCTATCTCTATGCTTGTCAGTGTCTGGTATGGGAGTATGTATCTATCGGTGTGCTGTCAGTCTCTGGTTTGGGAGTATCGCCCCAGAAGAGGCGAGGGCCCAGAGGCAGCATGGGCCAGCCCACACTGCGATATGTGTGCGCACGATGTCCTTGCAGCAGAGGCGGTTTCCAGTCGCCTTGGTTAATCCTTGCCACTAGACCAAGACCTAGCTCTGTCAAGTCCGTGTGGTGGCTGGTGTGTAACGGCCACCACACGATAAAAAAATCCACGCACAGGCATCTTCCACCCTTCAAGATTTAGTTCAGGACCTGGAATATTAGGTCCTTCATTCAAACACCTGTGAACTTTATGGTGTGGAAGCAAGTCATCCTCGACTTGAGGGACTGCCTATGATGATGATGGGAGTATGTACCTATCTCTGTGCCTGTCAGTCTCTGGTATAGGAGTATGTATCTATCTCTGTGCCTGGCAGTCTCTGGTATGGGACTATAGAAACATAGAAAATAGGTGCAGGAGTAGGCCTTTCGGCCCGTCGAGCCTACACCACCATTCAATAAGATCATGGCTGATCCTTCACCTCAGTACCCCTTTCCTGCTTTCTCTCCATACCCCTTGATTCCTTTAGCCGTAAGGGCCATATCTAACTCTCTCTTGAATATATCCAATGAACTGGCATCAACAACTCTCTGCGGTAGGGAATTCCACAGGTCAACAACTCTGAGTGAAGAAGTTTCTCCTCATCTCAGTCCTAAATGGCCTACCCCTTATCCTAAGACTATGTCCTCTGGTTCTGGACTTCCCCAGTCTCTGGTCTGGGAGTATGTATCTATCTATGCCTGTCAGTGTCTGGTATGGGAGTATGTATCTAGCTCTGTGCCTGTCAGTGTCTGGTATGGGAGTATGCATCTATCTCTGTGCCTGTCAGTCTCTGGTACGGGACATCCCCAACATCGGAAGCATTCCTTCTGCATCTAACCTGTCCAGTCCAGTCCCGTCAGAATTTTATATGTTTCCATGAGATCCCCTCTCATCCTTCGAAACTCCAGTAAATACGGGCCCAGTCGATCCAGTCTCTCATAAGAACATAAGAATTAGGAACAGGAGTAGGGCATCTAACCCCTGAAGCCTGCTCCGTCATTCAACAAGGTCATGGCTCCTCATATCAGTCCAGCCATCCTGGGAATCAGTCTGGTGAACCTTCGCTGCACTCCCTCAATAGCAAGAACATCCTTCTTCAGATTAGACCACCAAAACTGCACACAATATTCCAGGTGAGGCCTCACCAAGGCCCTGTACAACTGTAGTAAGACCTCCCTGTTCCTATACTCAAAACCCCAAGCTACGAAGGCCAACATACTATTTGCCTTCTTCACCACCTGCTGTATCTGCATGCCAACTTTCAATGGCTGATGTACCATGACACCCAGCTCTCGTTGCACCTCTCCTTTTCCTAATCTGCCACCATTCAGATAATATTCTGCCTTCGTGTTTTTGCCCCCAAAGTGGATTACGTCACATTTATCCACATTGTACTGCATCCGTCATGCATTTGCCCACTCACCTAACCTGTCCAAGTCACCCTGCAGCCTCCTCACAGCTCACACCGCCACCCAGTTCAGTGTCATCTGCAAACTTGAAATATTACACTCAATTCCTTCATCTCAATCATTAATGTTAATAGCTGGGGTCCCAGCACTGAGCCCTCCGGCATCCCACTAGTCACTGCCCGTCATCTGAAAAGGACCCGTTTATCTCGACTCTCTGCTTCCTGTCTGCCAACCAGTTCTCTATCCATGTCAATACATTACCCCCAATACCATGTGCTTTAATTTTGCACACCAATCTCTTGTGTGGGACCTTGTCAAAAACCTTTTGAAAGTCCAAATACACCACATCCACTGGTTCTCCCATGTCCACTCTACTAGTTACATCCTCAAAAAATTACAGACGATTTGTCAAGCTTGATTTCCCTTTCATAAATCCATGCTGACTTGGACCGATTCTGTCACTACTTTCCAAATGTGCTGCTATTTCATCTTTATCTATGTATCTATCTGTGTGCTGTCAGTGTCCGGTATGGGTGTATGTATCTATCTCTATGCCTGTCAATCTCTGGTATGGGAGTATGTATCTTTCACTGTGCCTGTCAATGTCTGGTGTGGGAGTATTTATCTATCTCTATGCCGGTCAGTCTCTGGTACGGGAGTACGTATCTATCTCTGTGCCTGCTATTCTCTGGTATGGGAATATGTATTTATCTGTGTGCCTGTCATTTTCTGGTATGGGAGTATGTATCTATCTCTGTGCCAGTCAGTCTCTGGTCTGGGAGTGTGCATCTATCTCTGCGCCTGTCAGTATATATCTCTCTCTGTCCCTGCCAGTGCCTGGTATGGGATTAAGTATCTATCTGTGTGCCCATCAGTCTCCGGTATGGGAGTATGTATCTATCTCTGTCAGTGTCTGGTATGGTGGTATGTATCTATCTCTGTGCATGTCAGTCTCTGGTATGGGGGAATGTATCTATCTGTGTCTTTCATTCTCTGGTCTGGGCGTATGTATCTTTCTGTTTGCCAGTCAGTGTCACGTATGGCAGTATGTATCTATCTCTATGCCTGTCAATCTCTGGTATGGGAGTACGTATCTATCTTTCTGTCTTCCATTCACTGGTATGGGAGTAAGTATCTATCACTGTGCCTGTCAGTTTCTGGTACGCGAGTATGTATCGATCTGTGTGCAAGACAGTCTCTGGTATGGGAGTATCGCCCCAGAAGAGGCGAGGGCCCAGGGGCAGCATGGGCCAGCCCACACTGCAATATGTGTGCGCAATATGTCTTTGCAGCAGAGCTGGTCTGCAGTCATCTTGCCACTGGACCAAGACCTAGCTCTGTCATGTCCGTGTGGTGGCTGGTGTGCAACGGTCACCAAACATTAAAAAAATCCACGCACAGCAATCTTTCACCTTTTAAGATTTAGTTCGGGACCTAGAATATTATGTCCTTCATTGAAACACCTTTGAACTTTTTGGTGTGGAAGCAAGTCATCCTCGACTCGAGGGACTACCTATGACGATGATGGTAGTATGCATCTATCTCCATGCCTGTCAGTCTCTAGTATGGGAGTATGTATCTATCTGTGTGCCTGTCAGTGTCCGATATGGGAGTATGTATCTATCTCTGAGCCTGTCATTCTCTGGTATGGGAGTATGTGTCTATCATTGCGCCTCTCACTCTGGTATGGGAGTAAGTACCTATTTCAAAAAGCTTTTCACAAGGTCCCGCACAAGAGATTGGTGTACAAAATCAAAGCACATGGTATTGGGGGTAATGTACTGACGTGGATAGAGAACTGGTTGGCAGACAGGAAGCAGAGCGTCGGGATAAACGGGTCCTTTTCAGAATGGCAGGCAGTTACGAGTGGGGTGCCGCAGGGCTCAGTGCTGGGACCCCAGCTCTTTACAATATACATTAACGATTTGGATGAAGGAATTGAGTGTAATATCTCCAAGTTTGCAGATGACACTAAACTGGGTGGCGGTGTGAGCTGTGAGGAGGACGCTAAGAGGCTGAAGGGTGACTTGGATAGATTAGGTGAGTGGGCAAATACAAGGCAGATGCAGTATAATGTGGATAAATGTGAGGTTATCCATTTTGGGGGCAAAAACACGAAGGCAGAATATTATCTGAACGGCGGCAGACTAGAAAAATGGGAGGTGCAACGAGACCTGGATGTCATGCTTCATCGGTCACAAAGTGGGCACGCAGGTATAGCAGGCGATAAAGGCGGCAAATGGTATGTTGGCCTTCATAGCTAGAGAATTTGAATATAGGAGCAGGGAGGTCTTATTGCAATTGTACAGGGCCTTAGTGAGGCCTCACTTGGAATATTGTGTTCACTTTTGGTCTCCTAATCTGAGGAAGGACGTTCTTGCTGCTGAGGGAGTGCAGCAAAGGTTCACCAGACTGATTCCAGGGATGGCTGGGCTGTCATATGAGGAGAGACTGGATCAACTGGGCCTTTATTCACTGACGTTTAGAAGGATGAGAGGGGATCTCATATAGAAACACATAAGGTTCGGACGGGACTGGACAGGTTAGATGCGGGAAGAATGTTCTCGATGTTGGGGAAGTCCAGAACCAGGGGCCATATTCTTAGGATAAGGGGTAGGCCATTTAGGACTGAGATGAGGAGAAACTTCTTCACTCAGAGAGTTGTTGACCTGTGGAATTCCCTGCCGCAGAGAGTTGTTTATGCCAGTTCATTGTATATATTCAAGAGGGAGTTAGATATGGCTCTTAGGGTTAAGGGGATCCAGGGGTATGGAGAGAAAGCAGGAAAGGGGTACTGAAGGAATGATCAGCCATGATCTTATTGAATGGCGGTGCAGGCTCGAAGGGCCGAATGGCCTACTCCTCCACCTATTTTCTATGTTTCTATCTCTGTGCCTGTTATTCTCTGGTCTGGGAGTATGCATCTATCTCTGTGCCAGTCAGTGTCGGGTGTGGGAGTATGTATCCATCTGTGTGCTCTCAGTCTCCGGTATGGGACTATGTATCTGTGCCAGTCAGTGTCTGGTATGAGAATATGTATCTATCTCTGTGCAAGTCAGTGTCTGGTGTGGGACTATATATCTATCTGTGCCTGGTATGCAGGCATGTATCTATCACTGTGCCTGTCAGTCTCTGGTATGGGAGTATGTATCTATCTGTGTGCCTGTCAGTCTCTTGTATGGGAGTATGTATCTATCTGTGTGCCTGTCAATCTCGGGTATGGGAGTTTGTATCTATCTCTGTGCCCGTTATTCTCTGGTATCGGAGTATGTGTATATCTCGGTGCTGTCAGTCCCTGCTGTGGGAGAATGCAACTATCTGTGTGTCCGGTGGTGTCCAGTATGGGACTATGTATTTATCCATGTGCCGATCAGTTTCTGGTAGGGAGTATGTATCTATCTCTGTGCCGGTAAGTCTCTGGTATGCAAGTCTGTATCAATCAGTGCTGTCGAGTCTGCTATGAGAGTAATAATCTATTCTCTGTGCCAGTCAGAGTCGTGAATGGGAGTATGTATCAGTCACTGTGATGTCAATCTCTGGTATGGGAGTATGTATCTATCTGTGTGCTGGTCAGTATGTACCTATCTCTATGCTTGTCATGGTATGGGAGTATGTATATCTCTTTGCCTGTCAGTCTCTGGTATGGGAATAGGTATCTATTTCTGTGCCCATCAGTGTCTACTATGGGAGTGGAAATCTATCTCTGTGCAAGTCTGTCTCTGGTATGGGAGTGTGTATCTGTCTACATAAGAAATAGGAGAAAGAGTTGGCCATACGGCCCCTCGAGCCTGCTCCGCCATTTAATACGATCATGCCTGATCCGTTCATGGACTCAGCTTCACTTCCCTCCCCGCATCCCATAATCCCTTATGGGTTAAGAAATTGTCTTAAATTTATTCAATGACCCAGCTTCCACAGCTCTCTGAAGCAATGAATTTACGACCCTCTGATATGAGGAAATTCCTCCTCATCTCAGTTTTAAATGAGCTGCCACTTATTCTACATTTATGCCTGTAATATCTCCAAGTTTACAGATGACACTAAATTGGGTTGCGGTGTGAGCTGTGAGGGGGACGCTAAGAGGCTGCAGGGTGACTTAGACAGGTTAGGTGAGTGGGCAAATGCATGGCAGATGCAGTATAATGTGGATAAATGTGAGCTTATCCACTTTGTGGGCTAAAACGCAAAGACAGATTATCTGAATAGTGGCAGATTAGGAAAAGGGGAGATGCAACGAGACCTGGGCGTCATGGTTCATCAGTCATTGAAAGTTGGCATATAGGTGCAGCAGGTGGTAAAGAAGGCAAAAGGTATGTTGGCCTTCATATCGAGGGGATTTATAGGAGCAGGGAGGTCTTACTGTAGTTGTACAGGGCCTTGGGGAAGTCTCACCTGGAATATTGTGTTCAATTTTGGTCTCCTAATCTGAGGAAAGACATTCTTGCTATTGAGGGAGTGCAGCAATGGTTCACCAGACTGATTCCTGGACTGACATATGAGGAGAGACTGGATCAACTGGGCCTTTATACATTGGAGTTTAGAAGGATGAGGGGGGATCTCAGAAACATAAAAGATTCTGACAGGATGGGACGAGACAGGTTAGATGCGGGTAGATTGTTCCCGATGTTGGGGAAGTCCAGAACCAGGGGACACAGTCTTAGGATAAGGGGTAGGCCATTTAGGACTGAGATGAGGAGAAACTTCTTCACTCAGAGAGTTGTTAACCTGTGGAATTCCCTGCCACAGAGAGTTGTTGATGCCAGTTCATTGGATATGTTCAAGAGGGAGTTAGATATGGCCCTTATGGCTAAAGGGATCAAGGGGTATGGAGAGAAAGCAGGAAAAGGGGTACTGAGGGAATAATCAGCCATCAGAATGGTGGTGCAGACTCAAATGGCCAAATGACCGACTCCTGCACCTATTTTCTGTTTCAATGCCCCCAAGTTCTAGTCTCCCCTATCAGTGGAAACATCCTCTCTGCATCCACCTTGTCAAGCCCCCTCATAATCTTATACATTTTGATAAGATCACCTCTCATTCTTCTCAATTCCAAGGAGTAGAGGCCAACGTTCCCTCATCAGTCAACCCCCTCATCTCCAGAATCAACCCAGTGAACCTTCTCTGAACTGCCTCCAAAACTAGTATATCCTTTCTTAAATATGGAAACCAAAACTGTACGCAGTATTCCAGTTGTGGCTTCACCAATATAACTGCAGCAAGACTTCCCTGCTTTTATACTCCATCCCCTTTGCAATAAAGGCCAAAATTCCATTGGCCTTCCTGATCACTTGCTGTACCTGCATACTAACCTTTTGATTTCATGCACCAGGACCCCCAGTACTGCAGCACTATTCAATTTTTCTCCATTTAAATAAGAACTTGTTCTTCAATTTTTTTCTGCTAAAGTGCATAACCTCACACTTACCAACATTATACTCCATCTGTCAAATTTTTGCCCACTCACTTAGCCTGTCTATGTCCTTTTGCAGGTTTTTTGTGTACTTATCACACACATCTTTTCCTCCCAACTTTGTATCGTCAGCAAAATTGACGATGTTCTACTCGGTCTCTTCTTCCAAGTCGTTAATATAGAGTGTAAATAGTGGGGTCCCAGCACTGATCCCTGTGGCACCCCACTAGTTACTGGTTGCCAACCCAAGAATGAACCATTTATCCCAACTCTCTAGTTAGCCAATCCTCCATCCATGCTAATATATTATCCTCAACCCCGTGAACTTTTATCTTATGCGGTAATCTTTTATGCGGCACCTTGTCAAATGCCTTCTGGAAGTCCAAATACACCACATCCACTGGTTCCCCTTTACCACCCTGTTCGTTACATCCTCAAAGAATGCCAGCAAATTTTTCAAACATGAATTCCCCTTCATAAATCCATGCTGACTCTGTCTGACTGAATTATGCGTTTCCAAATGTCCTGCTACTGCTTCTTTAATAATGGACTCCAACATTTTCCCAACCACAGATGTTGGGCTAACTGGTCTATAGTTTCCTGCTTTTTGTCTGCCTCCTTCTTTTAAATAGGGACGTTAAATTTGCAGTTTTCCAATCTGCTGGGACCTCCCCAGAATCCAGGGAATTTTGGTAAATAACAACCAATGCATTCCACTATCCCTGTCGCTACTTCTCTTAAGACTCAGTACCTGTCAGTTTCTGATGTAAGAGTGTGGGTTTTATTCTGCATCTCTCAGTTTCTGGTAGATAAGTGTGGTGCTCAATATGTACCTGTCAGTATCTGGTTTGTGAGTGTGGATTAAAGCTGTAACTGTCAGTAATTGGTATGTGAGTGTTGGTTATATTCTGTACCCGCCAGTCTCTAGCACTAGAGCAAGTGTCGGCTCCCTCTTCACCCCGCCCCAGGACACGCCCTCAGCCCCCGGGACACTCACCCTCAGCCCCCGGCTCCCTCTCCCCCCGGGACACTCACCCTCAGCCCCCGGCTCCCTCTCCCCCAGGGACACTCACTCTCAGCCCCCGGCTCCCTCTCCCCCCCCGGGACACTCACCCTCAGCCCCCGGCTCCCTCTCCCCCCCCCGGGACACTCACCCTCAGCCTCCGGCTCCCTCTCCCCCAGGGACACTCACTCTCAGCCCCCGGCTCCCTCTCCCCCCCCGGGACACTCACCCTCAGCCCCCGGCTCCCTCTCCCCCCCCCCGGGACACTCACCCTCAGCCCCCGGCTCTCTCTCCCCCCGGGACACTCACCCTCAGCCCCCGGCTCTCTCTCCCCCCGGGACATTCACCCTCAGCCCCCGGGACACTCACCCTCAGCCCCCGGCTCCCTCTCCCCCTGGGACACTCACCCTCAGCCTCCGGCTCCCTCTCCCCCCGGGACACTCACCCTCAGCCTCCGGCTCCCTCTCCCCCCGGGACATTCACCCTCAGCCCCCGGGACACTCACCCTCAGCCCCCGGCTCCCTCTCCCCCCGGGACACTCACTCTCAGCCCCCGGCTCCCTCTCCCCCCCCCCCCCCGGGACACTCACCCTCAGCCCCCGGCTCCCTCTCCCCCCCCCGGGACACTCACCCTCAGCCCCCGGCTCCCTCTCCGCCCGGGACACTCACCCTCAGCCCCCGGCTCCCTCTCCCCCCCCCGGGACACTCACCCTCAGCCCCCGGCTCCCTCTCCGCCCGGGACACTCACCCTCAGCCCCCGGCTCCCTCTCCGCCCGGGACACTCACCCTCAGCCCCCGGCTCCCTCTCCGCCCGGGACACTCACCCTCAGCCCCCGGCTCCCTCTCCCTTCGCTTGCTTTCCACCATTTTGATTTTTCCTTCACCAACCGTCAACATCCGGGACATGCGCAGAGCGCGCTCAGCGAGTCAATCGTGATCCATCGCTGCTATTGGGTGCAAGCAGCTGATGGACAGCTCACCGCCCCAATCGTGGCCCGGCACAGCTGGACAAGCGCCCCGCCCACTCCCACAGTCGGAGGCGGGGCCGCTCCCAGTCACGTGGCTCCCGATTTGAATCCGCGCCGCATTTTACCGGTCTGACCGCAAGTGACGTCCGTAACCCAGCAACGCCAGCTGTGTGACGTTGTCACACAGACTGGTTGCCAAGTTACGTCACGTAAGCTGGCACCAGGGGCGGGGATGGCCGCGAGCCCACAGGATGGCGGTTGGTGCGTTTACCTGTGTGTGTGATATATGTCTGTGTACGGGCTGTGTGTGTGTTTGGGGGATGTCTCTACCTGTGTGTGTGATATATGTCTGTTATATATGTGTGTCTGTGTGTACACGTGTGTCTATATTTGTGTCTCTGTTGATATAAATATTGGTGATGTGCCCTTCTCCCTGTTGGTAATGACAGCAATTACTTTGTATATAAAGATTAATGATACACCCCACTATTGTTGGTAATTCAGTAATTGCCGTTTATGTAAAGTTTGGTAATGGGCCCACCTACCTGTTGGTAATTTTGGTAGTTACTTTTATATAAGAACATAAGAAATAGGAGCAGGAGTAGGCCATACAGCCCCTCGAGCCTGCTCCGCCATTCAATAAGATCACGGCTGATCTGATCATGGACTCAGCTCCACTTCCCTGCCCGCTCCCCATAACCCTTTATTCCCTTATCGCTCAAAAATCTGTCCATCTCCGCCTTAAACATATTCAGTGTCCCAGCTTCCACAGCTCTCTGGGGCAGCGAATTCCACAGATTTACAACCCTCAGAGAGAAGAAATTCCTCATCTCAGTTTTAAATGGGCGGCCCCTTATTGTGTGACTATGTCCTCTAGTTTTATTTTCCCCTATGAGTGGAAATATCGTCTCTGCATCCACCTTGTCGAGCCCCCTCATTATCTTACATGTTTCAATAAGATCACCTCTCATTCTTCTGAACTCCAATGAGAAAAGGCCCAAACTACTCAACCTATCTTCATAAGTCAACCCCTTGATCTCCGGAATCAACCGAGAGAACTCTGAACAGCCTCCAATGGAAGTATACCCTTCCTTAGATGCGGAGACCAAAACTGTTGTGTATGTATAAAGTATGTACTGTAAGATTAGACCACTGAATGTATCTTCACACTGTATACACTATACCTGTACCACCAGAGGGTGCTACTGGTGGAGACCTAAGGCTCACCTGCACACTGCAGGTAACCAAGTATAAAAGGGAACGCACCTCACTGTATTCTTACTCAGGAGCTACAATAAATGAACAAAGGTCACAACAGTTCAAGTACAATACCTTACCTTGTGTTACCTTACTAGAGTGCTTACACACATAACATCTCGCGAGGAGATTATGCATTTCCATGCACAAAATGGCTAATCTTAGCAACTTTCAACAATTCACTGAGGGGGAAGATTGGGATGCCTTTGTGGAAAGGCTCGAACACGTTTTCATTGCAAATGACCTGGCAGGAGACGACCCGATCTCGCTGGCTGATAAGCGCAGAGCTATCCTGCTCAGCAGTTGTGGGCCCACATTCCATGGCCTCGTCAGGGACCTGCTAGCCCCAGTGAAGATGACAATCAAAATGTATGCAGAGCTTGTAACAATAATACAGGAACAGCTCAAACCTAAAGAGAGCATCCTCACAGCCATACATTTGTTGTACACCCACTGGTGGCCCGAAGGCCAAGAAATTGCAAAATATGCTGCAGACCTGAGACGAATGGCTGCACCATGTGATTTGGGCGACCCTCTCACCGAAGCACTGAGGGACATCTTTGTTAATGGAATCAGCCATGAGTGCCTCCTCTCTGTGGACACTACAGTCACACTGCAGAAGGCAATTAAAGTGAGCCAGGCGTTTCTGGTATGTGAGAGTGGGGTTTATTCTGTGCCTGTCAGTTTCTCATATCTGAGTGTGTGTTTTAATCTGTTCCTGTCAGTTTCTGGTATATGAGTATTGTTTTAATCTGTACTGGTCAGTTTCTGGTATGTGAGAGTGGATTTTATTCTCAACCTGTCAGTTTCTGATATGTGAGTGTTGGTTTAATCTGTACCTGTCAGTTTCTGGCTTATGAGTGGTAGTTTAACTTGTAACTGTCAGCTTTTATGTATGATACATGAATATGGGCTTTATACTGTATGTGTCTCTCATATGCGAGTCTGTGTATATTTCTGTAACTGTCAGATTTAGGTATGTGTGTGGGGGTTTAATCTGTGCCTCTCAGTTTCTGGTGTGTTAGTCTGGGTTTAATCAGCATCTATTAGCTCCTGCAATTTGGGTGTATGTTTTAGACTGTACCTGTCAGTTCCTGCTATATGAGCGGGGATTTACTCTGTATCTGCCCGTCTCTGGTATGTGAACGTGAATATCTGTTTTATGTTTTACCTGAATTTGTCTGATATGTGAGTAAAGGTTTTACCTTTCTGATAGGTGTGTGTGGGTTTCACTCTGCATCTGCCAGTTTATGAGATGGCAATATGTCTTTAGCTCAGAAACTGTCAGATTCTGCAATGCAAGTATCAGTTTTACTTTTTACCTCTGTTTTCTGACATGTGACTCTGGGATTTACACTCTACCTGTCACTCTCTGGGCGTGTGGAGTTTACTCTGTGCGTGTCACTTTCATCTATGTGGGTGTGGGTTGTAGATTGTATCTGTCAGTCTATGGTACGGGAGTGTGGGTTTTATTCTGCACCTGTCATTTTCTGGTATATTCGAGATGGCTTAATACTGAATCTCTCCTTTCCTGATACGTGATTATTGCTTTTGCTCTGTACCCGTCAGCTTCTGATATGAGAGTATGGTTTTTACTTTCTAACTTATATATTAAAGTATGTGATTGTATGTTTTATTCTCTACCTGCCAGTTTTTGGCAAGTGAGTGCGGGTGTTTAATCTACATGTCAGTTTGATCTGTTTCAATGGTGAAACAGCGTCTGATTCTACTGCTCCTTGTAAGATTCACAATGTAACTCTTGTACTGTGGATTACTGTGGGACTGACTGCTTCTGCTGCCTGTGATAATAGGATTGAGGCCAGTTCTGTGTCTCTGCGCTCTGTGAGTGATAATGTACTTACTGTGTGTGAGAAGGAGCTGCCTGCACTGGTTGACAGTCCGTGTATGCCAGCAGTGTGGATTAACACTGTGTCAGTGTCTATCTGTTCCTGTGTTTGTGAGTAAGTGAGTGAAAATGGATCTGTCTCTCAGTGCGATATGTTTGGACTTTGAAACAACATCTTATTGTACTGCTCCAAGTGATTGTGGGATTCGTAATGTAACTCTGGAAATTCGGATCACTGTGGGACTGACAGCTTCTGCTGCCTATGACAATAGGATTGAGACCAGTTTTGTGTCTCTGCGCTCTGTAAGTGATAATATACTTACTGTGAGTGAGAAGGAGCTGACAGCACTGTTCCTTGTGTTCCGGGTGGAGGAAAGATCACATTTATTTAGGCTCAGTGAAGTACTTCTCTCTGAGAATAATAATACGAGAACAATATTAGTTATGATATGGACAGGTGAGTGGGAGACTATAAAAAGTAAAGTTATAATTAACATGTTTGTTTATAATAAAGTAAAGTATCTGGAGAGGGGAAACCACAATACAAACAGCACTGGTCCATGAATGGTACCACCCGATTGGAACAGTTCAGGTTTATATCTCCCACTCCAATGGGACTACTTGTAAAATTCTGAATCTCTTCCTGGAATATAACTATAGTACCTGGGCTGTACAACAATTGTTTTCAGACTTTTGAAACTGAGTTGAGGGCCTGTGTAGTTAACAGAATGTCACAGGGCCCAGATCCTGATGTATCTGAGGGAGCGACAGGCTCTCGATCACCAGCAACACGGTTCTGGACAACTCAATGCACCAAAACAAAATAACCGATGCTTGAAATGTCTTCTCCCACACTCCTCACCTGGTGTCTGCAACCGTCATGGTGTGTTTCCACTGTTCACTGACACGGTGAGATTGGGACTGAATCAGGACATTCACTCCTGATTTGGGGAAAGAAAGCAGCAATGATTTGAAAGAGCGAGGTGATTTACTTTCACTGTTACCCCACACTGTATACACAACTATTTTAGTAAAACAATAAATCAAGTGCCCCCTTATTAAAAGGGCATTAAAACAGACAAATTTAACTTTGGCATGAAATGGATCAAATTAAAATTTGGTTCCCGGGGATGATGATGCACTCCAGTCCCTCTGGCACCCATCTCTCACGGAAGGCCACGAGCGTACCGGTGAACACCGCATGCTCCATCTCCAGGGACACCCTGGCATGAACATAACCGTGGAAGAGAGAAAGGCAGTCGGGCTGAACACCCCCTCGACCGCCCGTGGCCTGGACCGGTTAATGCCTACCTTGGCTATGCCCAGGAGCAGTCCCACGAGGAGGCCTTCGGATCTGCCCGCTCCCCTCCACACAGGGGGCCCAAAGATCAGGAGCGGGGGATTAACGAGTGTCATCCTTATGCAGGAGCATTAAGCAAACTCTACCAAGTAACGTTCATTGGTTCATGTGCAACGGCCTGCGGAGAACCATGAGATGCTACTGTAAGTACTGCTTACAACCAGAGTCATCAGATGACCATTTTATCCTCAAGTAGAAAGTAAGAGACTGTCCACACACAGCCCGAGAATGGCCTCTCCCTTCCCCCACTCACTCCATGTTCCGGAACTAGTTCCTGCTCCACTCTGCCTCTGACAAACAAACAGCCCCCGACGGAATTAAACCAGGAACGTTCACTCCTGGTTAGGAGAGAGAAAGCAGCAATGATTGTAAACAGCAGATTCTGCCCATTCTGTCTCCCTTCCCCCTGGACACACACTGTTCACACACAGCCCGAGAATGACCTCTCCCTCCCCCGACTCTCACCACGCACTGACACTGGTTCTTGCTCCACTCCGCCTCTTCCACACAGCCCCTGAACTCCCCCCGGACTCAGTGCCGGTCTCTGAGCCCATCTGCGGACACGCTCCCAAAGCGCTGCGCTGCTGTAAGGAGGCTGCTGCTCGCTGCCTTACCCCGGGCCGCGGGCTCTCCATTCCCGGCTGTTTGAAACCATCTTCTTCCGCTCACTGAGTGAATGGCGATCACAGGCAGGACTGGGGGAGGGGATGGCGCATGCGCTCTTCTGCTCACTGGGAATCGACACAGGGGGCGGGGCTGAGCCGCGCATGCGCAGTTCTGCATTAATTCAGCCTGTAAAAATCAAAGTGCACCTTTCCCAATTTACTTTTATCAGAATCTGACAAAGGAACTGGGCCTGGGGGGAAAGGACAGAGAATGATTAAAGCTGGGAGCCTTGTCCCTTGGAGATGCTCAATTTGGGATCATTCCGTGCAGGGTGTTTCTCTCTCCATGAGCCCGTCTTCACAAAGCAATCCTGCAGAAACATCGGAGGGACGAGGGAGTGGGAGTGTTTGCTGGGACCGTGCAGGAGTTAATATCTGACAGAAACAGTCCGAGATTAGTTTAAACACTCTCACTGGGAGTAATATCGAAGTGTACAATCAAGAGGTTATAGGTAGGGAGGAACTTATTACAATCACTGTCACTAATGAAGTAGTACTCGGTAAAATAATGGGACTAAAGGCGGACAGGTCCCCTGGACCTGATGGCTTACAACCTGTGGTCTTAAGAAATGTGGCTGTAGAGATAGTGGATGCATTGTTTGTTATCGACCAAAATTCCCTGGATTGTGGGAAGGTCCTAGCAGATTGGAAAATTGCAAATGTTCAAAAAAGGTCGCAAACAAAAAGCAGGAAACTATAAACCAGTTAGCCGAACATCTGTTGTTGTGAAAATGCTGGATTCCATTATTAAGGAAGCAGTAGCAGGACATTTGGAAAAGCATGATTGAATCAAACAGAGTCAGCATGGTTTTATGAAAGGGAAATCATGTTTGATAAATCTGCTGGAGGTCATTGAGGATGGAACAAGCATGGTAGATAAGGGGCAGCCTGTGGACGTGGTGTATTTGGATTTCCAGCAGGCATTCGATAAGGTGCCACATAAGTGGTTACTGCACAAGATAAAAGCTCATGGGATTGGGAGCAATATATTAGCATGGATAGAGAATTGGCTAACTAACAGAAAACAGAGAGTCAGGATAAATGGGTCATTTTATGGTTGGCAAACAGTGATGAGTTGGGTGCCACAGGGATCGGTGCTGGGTCCTCAACTATTTACAATCAATATTAATGACTTGGATGAACGGGCCGAGTTTAATTTAGCCAAGTTTGCTGATGATACAAAGATGGGTGGGAAAGAAAATTGTGATGAGGACACAGTAGATATGCAAAGGGATCGCGACAGGCTAAGTGAGTGTGCAAACATTTGGCAGATAAGAACATAAGAACATAAGAAATAGGAGCAGGAGCAGGCCATATGGCCCATCGAGCCTGCTCCACCATTTAATACAATCATGGCTGATCCGCTCATAGACTCAGGTCCACTTCCAGATGGAGTATAATGTGGGAAAATGAGAGGTTATCCATTTTGGCAGAAATAATAGAAAAGAAAATTATAATTTAAATGGAGAAAAATTGCAACGTGCAGCAGTACTGAGAGCCCTGGGGGTCCTTGTACATGAAACACAAAAAGTTTGCATGTAGGTACAGCAAGTAATCAGGAAGTCAAATAGAATGTTGGCCTTTATTGCAAGAAGGATAGAGTCTAAAAGCAGAGAAGTCCTGCTGTACAGGGTATTGGTAATGCCACACCTGGAGTACCGTGTACAGTTTTGGTCTACGTATTTAAGGAAGGATATACTTACATTGGAGGCTGTTCAGAGAAGGTTCACTCGGTTGATTCCGGAGATGAGGGGGTTGAGTTATGAGGATAGGTTTGAGTAGGTTGGATCTGTACACATTGGAGATCAGAAGAATGAGAGGTGATCTTATTGAAACTTATAAAATAATAAGGGGGCTTGACAAGGTGGATGCAGAGAGGATATTTTCACATGGGGCAACTAAAACTAGGTTACATAGTCTTAAAATAAGGGGCCGCCCATTTAAAATTGGGATGAAGAGGAATTTCTTCTCTCAGAGGGTTGTAGATCTCTGGAATTATCTGCCCTAGACAACTATTTAAGGCGGATATAGACAGATTTTTGATCGATAAGGGAGTAAATGGTTATGGGGAGGGAGCAGGGAAGTGGAGCTGAGTCCATGATCAGATCAGCCGTGATCTTATTGAATGGCAGAGCAGGCTCGAGGAGCTAAATGGCCTACTCCTGTTCCGATTTGTTATGTTCTTATGGCCCTGGGCTGCACGATTGCAGATAGTTCAACAGGCAAGCGAGTGATAAATGTGGGACATTGTTTCTCTCACTCTCTGACACTGTCCCGCAGTGTGGGATTAATAATGTGTCTGTCTCTGGTACAATATCAGTGAGAGAGGAGACTGCATCTTCTGTCTCTCCAATGGGAACTTTCAGAATAAAACGGGACTTCACAGGTCAGTCTGGAACTGATACTGTGCATGCCTTCTGTGTCTCACCGCCCTACCTCGCACTCTTCTGTCTCTCGCTCAGCCCTCTCCCCTCTCTCTGCCTCTCTGTTGCTATCCCTCTCTCTTGTACTTTTTGTGAAGGCGGGATACTGTTATTTAGTGTGATGTGGAAACACTGTTGGAAGTGCAAGACTGATAATGTCTCTGTTCTCTCTGGCGCAATACGTGAAGGTGTGGCACTGTTACTGAGCGTATTATGGAGACACTGATACAAAGTGTAAAACTGATACTGTATCTGTCTCTGTGTCTTTTCCGCTGGTGCTGTACATTAATGTGTGATAATATTATTGAGAGTAATATGGAGACACAGTTCGGTAGTTTAAGATTGATACTGTGTCTGTCTCTCTGTCGCTCTCTCTGACAGCCATCTCTGGGTGTTGAGTATGGGATGGATAGGGCACCAGTTACTGTTATATGTCCCTCATTTTCTGAGGAGAGAGAGACAAAGAGAGGCTGCAGGGGCGGTGAGCTCATAATTTGTATTTTCATGTTAGTCAAACATATTTCTGCATTAGAACAATAACAACTTAAAAGCAGATATGGGTTAAGCCAGCCACAGCTGTGATTGGCTCCTGCCCCTGAATCTGGGAACACTGTGAGGAGCGCCGGCTTACTGAGTGGGAAACTACAACTGACCCGAGAATCTGCAGCACAGCCGAGCGGAGAGGAAAACCTGTGCTGGGAACTGTAAATCTGGGAACAGTTTGTGCTGTGAATGTGCAGATTTCAACATTGTGTGAGCGAGAGTGTGTTAAAGGGGCGGGCGGGTTAGACTAATGTCACTGTGTTTGTGTGTCCGCTCTCATCGCCGGATTTCAGAGTCCCTCTTGTTTAAAATTCAAAGATTTCCCTGTCACAGGATCGCCCTGCTGCCCTGCTCAGGCCTGAAGTGGGAATGAATCAGAAAGTTTGATTTGATTTCAAATTTCAGTCAAAAAACAGAGAAAATATCCGCGATCGGCTGAGAGAGCGCGACCAGTGCAGCAATGAAACGGGTTTAAATCGAAATTGCTGCCTTCAATTCGGATGGAACTTTCTCGGCAGCAAACATCCCGGTCTTCGGGACAGAAAGAGGCTAGTCTGGGAATGTGGAGGGCCCGAGTTGAATTGGAATCGGAGAGTTAGTGAGGAGAGAGAAACACAGGGGCCGGGAGCTGACAGCAGGATGTCTCCACCCCGTCCGCTCGCTGCCTTTAAGTTGCTCTGTGTCGCCGCCTCGTTTCATTTCTGACCCAGCTGTGACTGTCAGAGAGATTTTCCAGAGTCGCGGACATGGCTGATACTGCAGCCGCCGAAACGGCTCCTCCTGCCGCCGTCGCTCAAACCAAGGCTCCCAGCAAGAAGAAGAAGGCGGCTCCCCGCTCCGGGCCAGCCGGTACCAGGTTGGGCGACCAGATCCTCAAGGTTGTGGCCGATGGCAAGGATCGCAGGGGAATGTCCCTGGCCGCGATAAAGAAGGCTCTGGCGGCCAAAGGCGTCGATGTGAAAAAGCGCGGCTTCCAGATCAGGTCCAGTATCAAGAAGAATGTGATGAATGGTTCCCTGAAGCAGATCAAGGGCACGGGCGCCTCGGGCTCCTTCAAAATCGCTAATACAGATCCCCAGGGGAAAGTGGGAAAGAAGGTGAAGAAGCCAGAAGCCAAGAAATCTCCAGTAAAGAAAGCAGCAGCCAAGAAATCTCCAGTAAAGAAAGCAACAGCCAAGAAATCTCCAGCAAAGAAAGCAGTAGCCAAGAAAACGAGCACCAAGAAGGCGCTAACGGCAAAAAAGACAGCGAAAGGGCCGGCTGGGAAGAAGGCGGCGGCGAAGAAGCCCAAGAGCCTCAAGAAAGTTAAGGCGGCCAAAAAGGTGGAGAACCCGAGGGTCAAGGCCACGTCCAAATCAGCAAAGGCCAAGAAAGCAGTGCCCCCCCAAAAAAGGCAACTTCTAAATATTTCAACCCAAAGGCTCTTTTCAGAGCCACCCACGCCTCTCAGAAAAGAGCTGATCCCGGAATCAAATAATCCCTGTCCCGAGCTCAGATTCCAGATAGAAATCATTGAAAATGACCCCGGGATTCCTAGTGACTCGTTGGCATTGTCTGCACCCGCCCCTCCCCCAGTGTCTGCACCCACCCCTCCCCCAGTGTCTGCACACACCCCTCCCCCAGTGTCTGCACACACCCCTTCCCCCAGTGCCTACAATAAAACACAGAGAATGGGATGTCCGGCCCGGGCCTCACTGTAACGGGTTTGAGTCCGGCTCCAGTCTCAGTTCCTGGTCATTGTCATTTCACAGATTCAGGGGGAAGAGTCTCTGTGAGACGATGGGACTGGCGGCGATATCTCGCCTCACAACTCAAACCCCAAACTCCAGATTCTCCAAATCAGCTGGAATAAGGTGTTTGTAAAGTGCTGAACCGGTCTGTGAGAGGAGATGGAATAAGGTCTGAGATTGACAGGGAACGGACTATATAGGCGGGAATATTCCTGATTGTTAATTGTACCAGGACCTTATTTAAAAGCTTCTGGTCCCTGAAAGCCTTGAATATGAATTCCGAGTCTGTAAGGGTTTGTGCGGAGCGCTGTGTATCGGTTGTATTGTGGAGAAAACAATTTGAAATTGACGGTTGCAGAAAGCTGGAGGTGGAGCTGGAAGATCAGAGGCCGCGCTCTCCTCTGTCTCTCAATCTTGATTCTGCCTCCTTCCCTGCCGCGCTCTCTGTTTAACCTCTCACTCTGTCTCCTCCCCTTCCCGCCTCTGTCACTCTGGGCTTTCTCAGTCAAGTCGGGGCCGGCTCTATAAAAAAGGTGCCAGGAGGAGTTGGTTCCTCATTCAGCGACAGTTTAAGTGAAGAATCATCATGTCTGGGCGAGGTAAAGGAGGCAAAGGACTGGGCAAAGGCGGAGCCAAGCGGCACCGTAAAGTGCTCCGTGATAACATCCAGGGCATCACCAAACCCGCCATCCGCCGCCTGGCTCGCCGTGGCGGTGTCAAGCGGATCTCGGGCCTAATCTACGAGGAGACCCGTGGGGTGCTGAAGGTTTTCCTGGAGAATGTCATCAGGGACGCCGTCACCTACACCAAGCACGCCAAGCGCAAGACGGTCACTGCCATGGATGTGGTGTACGCTCTCAAACGGCAGGGCCGCACTCTATGGATTCAGCGGCTGAACAACTTCACCTTTCCACCCAGCACAACACAAAGGCTCTTTTCAGAGCCACCCACCGCCTCACAGAGAGAGCAGTGACCTGGGGATCGTAGTGTGGACAAATTGGGTGGGAAATTATTTTAGTTATTTATTTAATGGAAAGTAACACGCCGAGTTATGTAGCGCCTTACACGGCCATCGAACTTCTCAAAGCCAATAAAGTACTTTTGCAGTGTAGTCGCTTTTGGAAGATGGGAATTATTAAATATTTTAGAACAATAGTTTAATATGACATCGGAAACTCCGGGTGCCCCGGTCACAATCAGCGGGCGGGGATACACAGTCTCCCCTCACAGATAATCCTGTCATGTTGTGAGCTTTGTGTGAGAATCGGTGAAACGGGACGGCACTGGCGGGATGGATGCGGACTTTGTGTTTACAGGATGCAGTGACCGGGGAATTATTCCCGCCCGCTACAGACCCATCAGGGAATGGGACAGAATTAAAACCGGAATGTTAAAGAGAATGGGATTGGTGATTTATAATGGGACACCATCGAGGTTGTAAAGAGCCGAATTCTTAAATTGCTGGCGGGAAATTAGAGTTTCTTTAATCTCTGTTCGTTGAGACTCTGAAATTGGCGGGCTGTTTGAAATTGAGGAACTGTCAGTTTCATTTCAGTCAATCATGGCCCAGTAATCCCCGCCCTTCCCTTTCGCTCTCGGTGATTGGTTGAAACATGATTGGCGGTCGGGTTATGACCAATCACAGCCCAGGGGCGGACCCGGATTGACACTTTAAAAGGACCATTCCCAGTCCGTGTGTCCCAGATTGTGCTGAGATCCGTTCAGAAGATGGCCAGGACCAAGCAGACAGCGCGCAAATCGACCGGAGGGAAAGCTCCTCGCAAACAGCTGGCGACCAAAGCAGCCCGGAAGAGCGCTCCGGCCACGGGCGGAGTGAAGAAGCCTCATCGCTACAGACCCGGCACCGTGGCCCTGAGGGAGATCCGCCGCTACCAGAAATCCACCGAGCTGCTGATCCGCAAGCTGCCCTTCCAGCGCCTGGTGCGGGAGATCGCTCAGGACTTCAAGACCGACCTGCGCTTCCAGAGCTCGGCCGTCATGGCCCTGCAGGAGGCCAGCGAGGCTTACCTGGTGGGGCTCTTTGAGGACACCAACCTGTGCGCCATCCACGCCAAGCGAGTCACCATCATGCCCAAAGACATCCAGCTGGCTCGCCGCATCCGCGGGGAGCGCGCCTAGACACCCCCTTCCCGGGCTCCAAGCTTTCGCACCAAGTGCAACAACGGCTCTTTTCAGAGCCACCAAATCAGCAAAGGAAAGAGCTGCGACCGGCTCCACGCAAACTGTCCTGTGTACACTCCGTGCTCGTCTTGTGTTACTACAACTGGGGCTTTATGTAGTCAGGCGGTGATTATCTGGCTTTGATCCAGGTATCAATGCGAGTCAGATGCCCAGTATACCGACTGCACCCGCCCAATGTGGGGCGCTAACTATAAGTGGGAGATGTTCCACCGATTCTTCCTGGTAACCCATTTTAACCGGTTCTGACACCGGGAATGTAGAGACTTGTCCCAGGAATCCTGACAGTCCCTGTGTTTCAGTGAAGGTGGGGAGTTTAAGCTTTGATTGTACAGTCTGACTCATCATTTTGGGCACTACCATCTGTTGGTCACGAGAGGCCTGTTTAGCTCTTTGTCAGCACAGTGGTTCCCTATATCAACCGGGGATTTTCCGGTGGTGTGGGCGGTACATTTAACAACAGCAATGTGCTTGGGGAGCATGAGGGCTTGCAACAAATCAGATCATGGGCCACCCCAAAGGCATACCTAGAGTCGGTATAGATATTGACTTTGAGGTCTTTGGCCAAGATACAGGCTTGGGTGAGGGTGAATAGTTCAGCTTGTTGGGCAGAATAGGCGGTTTCAAAAGCGGCAGATTCCAAGACCTGATTCTCCTGGTTTACTATGGCGTATCCTGAGATTCGTGTACCTTCTGGATTAAAAGAAGATCTTCCGTCAACATACATAATACAGTCTGGATCTTCAATTGGTACATCAACAAAATCTTCCCTGACTGATGTGGCCTCTTAAATTAAAGATAAACAATCATGACTGGGTTCTTCCTCATCTTGGGGTGGCTCAGTAAGAAAACTGCAGGATTAATTGCAGTCCAGTGCCGAAAGGTCAGTTTAGGATTGCCTGTGATTTCAGTGGGTTCTGTCGGATAGAGGGGCCAGTCCACATTGCCCTGCACTAGGATCTCAATCGGATCAATGGGAGTATAACCGACTTGGGAGGGGTCCTCTGCCCACACATGAGGATCCACATAGTCAGGTATGCCAGAGCCAGTATGATGCTGCAGAGTCGTTAAGACCTTCTCGGGGTCCCCGTGGAATTGGACTGTTCGGCCATGTTTTACAATTTGCACATCCCGGCTGGTAGGGTCAGCCTCGTCTATAGCCTGGCGCACCATAACTTCTAAATCTTTAGCGTGGTGGGGAGGTAATACTTCGAGTAATATGTGGTGCCACCGTTGGGGGCTGTCCATTTCCACAAAATCTGCCTTCCCTTCCGGTCCAGTCACTCTAGCCCTTGATTGAATTTCCTTCACTTCCCCTTCGTGATCCTGATAAAAGTTCTGCAGGTCCTGATTCTTTCCACTGGGATCGTATGCTAGGGTCACGTGATAGGGTGCCTGCGGCAGGTCCAGAGACCACCACTGAGGGGTTCTAGTGGTATAATACTGCCGCTTAAGGGTTCCCTGTTTTACAATAATCCCATCATCTCCACACTCCAAATGCAACTGGAATTTGCAGTGGAGGTCTCTAGCCATCAAGTTACAGTCCAGATTGGTTGTGATAAATCGATGTTCCACCGATTCTTCCTGCTAACCCATTTTAACCGGTTCTGACACCGGGAATGTAGAGACTTGTCCCAGGAATCCTGACAGTCCCTGTGTTTCAGTGAAGGCAGGGAGTTTAAGCTTTGATTGTACAGAAGACATGAAGGCTCCTGTATCTATCAAGAAGGGTTGCCACTCATTCCGAATTTAACAATATCATCGGTTCGTCATCCGGGGAGGGTCCCTGCACAATCAAGCTGCGTAGTCAATATGAATCGGGGAATGGTTGGCCAAAGGGGTTGTTCTGGGAGAAGTTAGTATAAGATCCCCGTCCTCTTCCCCCCCCTTGCCCCCCTCCTCTTCCTTTTTCGTGCTGACGGGAGGGACAATTTCTATTCCAATGTCCTTCTTGCCCACAAATAAAGCATCCATCTCATCTTTCCCAGCCCCGACCTCTTCCCATACCAGGCTGGGGACAGTTGGGCGGTCCGTAATTAGCAGGGCCCGGGCCATTTGGGTGTTTGATATAACCGTATCCCTGTTTATCCACCCAACCCTGCACGCAATACTGCAGTTCCATCTGGTATCACCTTGGGTCAGGTTTTGGTCTTTCCACCCGAGGCGGCTCCATACTGATGGGCTTTTGAAGGGTCGTGGTGAGAGCATTAAAGATAGCGTTTAGGCGATCTTGGACATCGTTAGGGTGAGCAACCACCAATGCATCATGAGTAGCACGTCCTAGGTGAGTTAGAAATCGGGCATGCTCAGTTGGGCTCAGGGTTTGCTTTACAAGCGCCCACAGGTCCCTTGATTCTGCATTATATCCATGCATGTCGAGGTCACTCCGTGAAATTGGAGGTCAGGGTTAAGTTGGGTTTGTGGATCCCTTTCAGCTTATTTATCTTAGCCTTTTAACTCTTCAATTTGTTTTGTTTGAGTATCTTTCTTTATTATATCAGGCAAGTATTATTACATAAGCTAGTTCTGTTTTTATTTTTATTCTGACTATCGCAGCATTCCTCTGTTAGGTGAGTCTTTTTTCTATTAAGAAATCCAAATTGATAATGTTCAGTATGAAACGGCTGTCAATGGAAAGGGTTAACTCCTTTACAGGTTTGTAAGATGACCTGATGTCATTACGTGACTTCACGTAACCATCTGAAAAAAAAAGCATTTTCATCAGGAAAGGCAGCATTTGATAAAACTCCAATTCAAGTACTTGCCAAAGAGATATTTTTTAATTGATTTAAAACGAGACCACACATTTTTAACAGCTATTTGTTTACTGAAATTCAATTTCGTCATCAGCCTTGGTCAATGCAAAGCCAACCATTTTAACTTCTCAGAGGTCCCAGTGGAACTCTGAGTACATTTCTCGTGCGTGCACTCTTTAAGACGTCGACGGTTTTTAATATGTCCTCCTTCTGTCAATGAAAGCCCTAATTTAATGGAGTTTTTCTGCCAACTCGATAAGAGTGATGCATTTTTTTTTCAGACTGCAATGGAACTTTTCTCATAATTTAAAATCTCAGAACATTTTTTTTTTCTTTCAGCAAATATTTAGTACGTTACTACTTTTTTTTGTCTTTTCCATAACTAGAGGGAAGTCTGTGGACTGCTTTTCGTTATCTCAATTGTTCCAGCCTCAAGGTCGTGTTATTTAATATAATATTTTTTTTGAATCCATCTCAGTTGTTTTGCTGTGCCTTCTCTGAATGTTTTCTTTCAACAAGTAAGAGAGCATGTCAAATCCTTTTTTAAAACTGGGATCATGTATTCAATAAGGTTCACACTCTTAAACTTCCCATATACAGGACAACAGTGCGCAGGGTTAAAAAAAACTTTCATTCTGTTTGAAAAAGTAGGTGGAGCTAAAACAAACCACAACCCCCCGGCTTTTTTTTTACACAGTAAAAATCACATAAGCATTTCTCATTTAAAACAAACGTTCACAAGAGTCTCTTTTCTTTTCTATTAATTTTTGGATCCATGATTGATCATCTATCCCTATCTAGCTCTAACTATCCCTACTTTCCGTGTCGCCGCACGGATCGACTTGGGCCTCGAACCCACACAGACACTGGGCCTCGAACTCGGGCAGGCTCTGGGCCTCGAACCCAGGCAGACTTACCTATTCTAACCTATCTTTCCAAGTCGTCGCTTGGTTTGCGTCACCGCGCAATTTCCCTATCTCTATCCCTATTCTAAGTTTGAAAGGTATTCACCAGATTGTCCTGGATCTCGTTCAGACACTACCTGAGAACCAGCGAGTGGCTAAACTTTCCTCAGACTTTTGAAACCGGGGAAACTGGAGCAGTATTGAAATCATACTCACTCCAGTGGCCACTTTCCCCTCTAGTCTGGCTCTTAATTCGCAAGTTTTCGGCAGTCGTCCGTTGAGATCCCACTTCTGACACCAAATGTTGATTTCTGGATTCTTTTACCTCAATCTGGTTCAGCAAAATTACTGAAACGAATACCGTTTGTGCGTTAAACAAAGCAAGCTTTTATTTAAAATGCAAATCCCGATCGGGGACCTTATCATACAGAAGGAATGATAGAACGCACCCACTTCCTACGGACAAAGTGACGTTACATTTTAAAGGGACGACGGTTATACATTTTCGGCAAAAGATAACAAGATAGGGCTAGAGTGACATCCTAGTCCAGCCTATCCCTTTTGATCCCTCTTTCCCTTTGTCCACTCATAAGCCGACCTAAGTATGGTCTGATTTTAAACAAAGACCTTCTGTTAATGTTTCAGGTTAATAACATGATTTAATAAGACCTTGAGGTTTTTCTGCAAGCTGTGGGTTTTGTTTCAATATGTGTTAGTGTTGTAACATTTCGCAGTCTCGAGTCTGAGATGTCATGGCTATTCCTCCATGAATTCTTTGTTAGCTTATACTGTCCCTATACAATTACCACGTTCTCAACTTCAATGTCTCTATACATTTTTTAAACATTCACATTAACATCCAGGGCATCACCAAACCCGCCATCCGCCGCCTGGCTCGCCGTGGCGGTGTCAAGCGGATCTCGGGCCTGATCTACGAGGAGACCCGCGGGGTGCTGAAGGTTTTCCTGGAGAATGTCATCAGGGACGCCGTCACCTACACCGAGCACGCCAAGCGCAAGACGGTCACTGCCATGGATGTGGTGTACGCTCTCAAACGCCAGGGCCGCACTCTCTATGGATTCGGCGGCTGAACAACTCCACACTTTCCACCCAGCACAACACAAAGGCTCTTTTAAGAGCCCCCACCGCCTCACAGAGAGCAGTGACCTGGGGATGGCAGTGTGGACAGTTTGGTTGGGAAGTTATTTCAGCTATTTAATTAATGGAAAGAAACACTTTGATGTTTCTAGTGCCTTACACGGCCATCGGACTTCTGCGGCAGTTTGAAAATCCACACTTCTAGATGGTTAACCTTATAACTAAAAACATCTGAGGCTCATTTCTGATCAGCAAATTTCAAGCTTAATTATAGTGAAGTATATTAAATTAAATCTGGGACTATTGTTATCCACAGAACAGAAAGCAGCCCTTTCATAGATACTGTGGGTGGCTCTGAAAAGAGCCTTTGGGTTATTACATTAAATCATGTCCGCTTTACTTGCCCTTGGACGCACTGGCGGTTTTCTTGGGCAGCAGCACAGCCTGGATATTAGGCAGCACCCCACCCTGAGCGAAGGTCACCTTTCCCAGCAGTTTGTTGAGCTCCTCGTCGTTGCGGTTTGGCCAACTGGGGGTGATGCGGGTCTTCTTGTTCTTGCCGGCCAGCTCCAGGATTTGGAGGAATGCAAGGAGCGAATTTGTGATTGGTCGCTCGGTGGTGAATTTCATTGGTCTTTCCAGGTGACCAATCACAGTCTGTTTATCCCACCAATGAAAGTAGGGCGGAAATTACTGTCTCCAACAGTCAGAATAACGATTTTTAATTCAAAAACCCCGCCAAGAAATTTTAAAATAGCGGATTATGTTAATATAAATTCACCATTCGTCAAAGATTTTCCAACACGTTTTAATTAATTTTGTCTTTTACATCTTCCCCTTGCAAGTTCCAGGCTGTTACAATCAGGATTAAATTCGGGTACTATTTCAAACTGTCTAATGGGCGGGAATCAATCCACACCGATTCTGTAACGGGACACATTCCAACTCAATCTTTGTAAAAGTTGGATTTCACAGATTACCGATCGTGCAAAGGCGGGGGGAGTGAGCCCAGAACTGGGAGTCCTTCTGTGAAAAGAGAAGAGGGACAGAGTGTTCAAACTGCCCCGGTTCTGGTCTCTGTAAGAACTCCCATTTGGGTTGTTACACTGCGGGGAGTCTCGGGTTAATAAACGGACTGACCCGCAACAGGAATTGAAAAATAAACTTGAAAAGGGCTTGCGAGAGAGAATGTGTGACTGAAATCTGAGTCTCAGTCCCTAAACAAGCTCTTAATTCGGTAGGCGGTGAAAATGAGCGTGTCTGAGAGCAAAGGGAAACAGCGACCAGGGACCGTGTTTGTAGTTGGCGGAAAATTCCAGCGACGCTAAGGTGGAACCGGACAGTGAAACTGATATCTGAGAATTCAAAACTAAATCTACAACTGGAAGTGTAAAAGTTCTCAAATATACTTGTTCAGGAAATAATTACAGGAAACAGAGTGCAGCTCTTTCAGAGAGGTTGTGGGTGGCTCTTAAAAGAGCCGTTGTGTTTGGGGTTTGATCTCTCAGGACAGCGGGCAGTCTCACTTGGAGCTGGTGTACTTGGTCACCGCCTTTGTCCCTTCGGACACGGCGTGCTTGGCCAGCTCCCCGGGCAGCAGCAGGCGCACGGCGGTCTGGATCTCCCGGGAACTGATGGTGCGGCGCTTGTTGTAATGGGCCAGGCGGGAAGCCTCACCCGCGATGCGCTCGAAAATATCGCTCACAAACGAGTTCATGATGCCCATGGCCTTGGAGGAGATGCCGGTGTCGGGGTGAACCTGCTTCATCACTTTGTAGATGTAGATGGCGTAACTCTCCTTCCTCGACTTTCTGCGCCTCTTGCCGCTCTTCGCTGGGGTTTTCTTGATTACTTTCTTGGCGCCTTTCTTGGCGGGACCTGTTTTCTTTTCGTCAGCCATCGTCTCGTTCAGTCGGGCGCAGATTTGGGGAAACTTTGCTCCGAGCCCGCATTATATCGGCAGCCCCACACTCCGCCCACAGCCCTATGCTAATGAGGGATGGGCGAAGGCAATGGTTGTGATTGGCTTGTCAATATCCATTGTTCTGTATCTCTCTGATTGGATGTTTAAAGAGACCAATCAAATTTGTGCTCGCCACAATCTCAAATTCTTGAATGAGGTCATGTGTTGCAACACCTCCTGATTTATACTCTGTTCTTTATGTGTTTCTGTTTTGCTATCAGGCAAAAATCTTATGAGGAAGGGTCATAAATCTTTTAGTATATATTCAATAATCTGAACAGCAAACTCACTGCTCTGTTTATCGATCTGGATTTTTACATGTTTAACAGACATTGACCGGTTTATAACCGAGATTGACTGAGGGTGACTTCTGGTCAGGAAACTCCCAGTTTATCAACCGTCGGGATTTAATATCAAGTAGAGAAATAGTGACCTGGATTTATTATATAGTAATGTAGGAACGGCGGCAGACATTTCGCGCACAACAAGCTCCCACAAACAACAATGTGTAATGACCAGATAATCCATTGTGTTGTGTTGATCGAGGGCTAAGTATTGGCCAGGACACCGGGCATAATTGACCTGCTCTTCTTCAAAATAGTAGCCGTGGGATCTATTACATCCACCTGAGAGAACGACGGACCTCGGTTTAACGTCTCTTCCTATCGATGGCACCTCCAACAGTGCAGCACTCCCTCATCACTGCACTGGTATGTCAGCCTAGATTTTTGTGCTCAAGTCCCTGGAGTGGGATTTGAACCGACAACCTTCTGACTCAGAAGCAAGGGTACTACCACCTGAAGCACAGCTGATAAGATTGTGATCAATAGATCAGTTTCTTCAGACAGTAACCAGCCCTTTCACAGATAGAGTGCGTGTCTCTGAAAAGAACCAACGTGGTATTAGATTAAATCTTGTCCATTTTACTTGCTCTTGCTGGGCCCAGCATTGGATTTCTTTGTCAGGAGCACCGCGTGGATTTTTGGCTGTTCAACCATGATCCTATTGAATTGTGGAGCAGGCTCGAGGGGCCTTATGGCCTTCTCCCATTTCTTACAGCCGAATTTGATTACACCATTGTGTTAAGTGATTAAATATTTATTTAGACTTGCAGGTCAAGGAATTTCTCAAACGTAAGGGCTATTTACTTGACACAGCTCGACAAAGACGCACCTAACTTTGATAAACATATTTGGAAATATGATTTATGTGAGTGTTGTTTTTTCTTCAGTTTCTGCTCGGCGAATTTGGGTTTCATTATACACCTGTCAGCTTCGAGTATGTGAGTGTGATTTTCACATTGTCTCGCTGTCTCTGGGATGTGTGTGTGGGTTTTATTCTGTACCTGGTCAGTTTCTGTTATGCAAATGCATGTTTTACTCTCTACTTGTCAGTTTCTGTTATGTGAGTGTGTTTTACTCTGTCCCTGACAGTCACTGATATGTGAGTGTGGGTTTTATTGTGTATTGTTCAGATTTTGAGATGTGAGTGTGAATTTTACTTTATGTGAATGAAACAACTGACTTTATTTAAAAGAGAAAGACGAGTAAATGTTATTGAGTGGAATCTGAGTGTCCTTGTACATGAATCACAGAAAGTTAACATGCAGTTACAGCAAACAATTAGGAAGATAAATGGTATGTTAGCCCTTAATGCAAATGGGTTGGAGTATAAGAGTAAGGTAGCGTTGGTACAATAATATAGAACTGAGATTGGGAGAAATGTGTTCACTCAGAGGGTTGTGAATCACTGGAGTTGGGATTTTAATCTGCATCTGTCAGTTTCCTGTATGTGAATCGTGGTGTTTTCTGTTTTTTTTGTCAGTAATTTGTGGAGATTTACTTGGAGCTAGTGTGCTTGGCCAGCTCTCCGGGTAGTACCAGACTCATGGCCGTCCAGATGTGTGGACACAATCTGTACACTCCTAACTGTTAGAGGTTGCTGCCATCTCCTGGCTGAAAGCGAGTGCTGCAACAAGTGACAATCATTCAGCAGAACCCATTTTAAATTCCACAGATCGCTCAGAACCATGTTTATGTTCAGCTTAAACTATTGCAAAGTATTTTATTGGTCCGGCTGAAAACTCCAAACAACCATTAAAAGCAGGTGGAGGCGCTCACCCGATTGTAGTGTGAACAGTGGGGTTAATCACAGAGTGTGGAATAGACATTACTGGGCAATTCATTTCAACCAAACGTGTCTTTGCAGAGACGTCTACAGTGCTGGGGTTAATCATTGAGTGTGGGACAGACACTGCCTCTGTCACTCAGCTACTGTGTGCTAATGTGGAATTCACTGGTCAGTGTAGGATAGATACTGTATCTGTCACTCTCAGGTACAGTGTGTCAGTGTGGGATTGACTGGGAGTATAGTAAAGACACTATCTGTCACTGTCTGGTACAGTGTGTCAGTGTAGGATTAACTGGGAGTATAGTAAAGACACTGTGTCTGTCACTGTCTGGCACAGTGTGTCGGTGTGATTGACTGGGAGTATAGTAAAGACACTGTATCTGTCACTCTCTGGAACAGTGTGTCAGTGTGGGATTGACTGGGAGTATAGTAAAGACACTGTATCTGTCACTGTCTGGTACAGTGTGTCAGTGTGGGATTGACTGGGAGTATAGTAAAGACACTGTATCTGTCACTGTCTGGTACAGTGTGTCAGTGTGGGATTGACTGGGAGTATAGTAAAGACACTATCTGTCACTGTCTGGCACAGTGTGTCGGTGTGGGATTGACTGGGAGTATAGTAAAGACACTGTATCTGTCACTGTCTGGTACAGTGTGTCAGTGTAGGATTGACTGGGAGTATAGTAAAGACACTATCTGTCACTGTCTGGTACAGTGTGTCAGTGTGGGATTGACTGGGAGTATAGTAAAGACACTATCGGTCACTGTCTGGTACAGTGTGTCAGTGTGGGATTGACCGGCACGTGTAAAAACAGAAAGCGATGCTTTCCCGCTTGATGCGTGTGATGGTGGTAGAGTGGTGAGCACAGCTGCCTTCCAAGCTAGTTGATCTGGGTTCAATTAACGGCCGTAGGATCCAGTCAAATTTTAATCCACTTTCTGTTTGGGATACATAAGTGAGTGTTTTAATCAATACCTGTGAATTTCTCGTTTGTGAGTGTGGATTTTAATCTTTACACACATTCTCTGATTATTGTGGGGGGTTTCTATGTACTGTATTGGAACCGGGTTTGTGATTCTGGACTTTATTCTGTATCAGCCCACCTCTGGTATGTGATGATGACTTTTACTCTGTATCTGTCAGTGTTTGATATAACAGTGTGTTTTATTCCGTGCCAGTCCTGCTCCTATTTTTTATGTTCTTATTTTTATTATGATATACAAGTTTAAAAGCAAAATACTGTGGATGCTGGAATTGGAAATAAAAACAGAAAATGCTGGAAATTTCTGCGGCATCTGTGGAGAGAGAGAGAGAGAGTTAACGTTTCAGTTCGATGACAAAGGCTCAATCACCTGAAACATTAACTCTGTTCCTCTCTCCACTTTTATTGATATGGAATAGAGGGGAGTACTCTGTATCTGTCATTTTCAGCTTTGCGATGGTAGGTTTTAGTCTATTTCTCTCAGTCCCTGGTACGTGAGCGTCGCTCTGTATCTATCGGTCCCTGATATGTGCGTGTGGACTTTACTCTGTATCTGGCATTGTCTGTTATGGGAATCTGGATTTTATTCTGTACTTGTCATCTTCTGATTTATTAGTGTGGGTCTTATCCTATAACTGCCAGTTTCTACCTAATTCAGAGATGGTTTTCCTTTGAATCTGTCAGTCTCTGGTATGGGACTATGTATCTATCTATGTGCCAGTCAGTCCCTGGTATGGAAGTATGTATCTATCGGTATGCCTGTCAGTCTCTAGTATGGGAGTATGTATCTATCTGTGCTGTCCGTGTCTAGTATGGGAGTATGTAACTATCTCTGTGCCTGTCAGTGTCTGGTATGGGAGTATGTATCTATCTCTGTGCCTGTCAGTCTCTGGTATGGGAGTAATATCTATCTGTGTGCCTGTCAGTCTCTGCTTTGGGAGTATGTATCCATCTCTGTGCCTGCCATTCTCTGGTATGGAAGTATGTATCTATCTCTGTCCCTTTCAGTCGCTGGTGTGTGAGTATGTATCTATCTCTGTCCCTGTCAGTGTCAGGTACAGGAGTATGTATCTTTCTCTGTGCCAGTTAGTGTCTGCTAAGGGTGTTTCCATCTGTGTGCCGGTCAACATCTGGTATGGGAGTACGTATCTATCTCTGTACCTGTCGATCGCTGGTGTGGGACTATGTATCTCTCTGTCCCTGTCAGTGTCTGCTATGGGAGTATGTATTGATCCGTGCAGTCCACCGTCATCGGCAGTCCCTCGAGTCGAGGATGACTTGCTTCCATGCCAAAAAGTTCACAAGTGTTTCAATGAAGGACCTAATATTCCAGGTCCCGAACTACATGTTAAAGGGTGAAAGGTACCTGTGCGTCGATTGTTTTTTAACGTGTGGTGGCAGTTGCACACCAGCCACCACACGGACTTGACAGAGCTAGGTCTTGGTCCAGTGGCAAGGGTTATCCAAGACGACTAGAGACCAGCTCTGCGGCACTGACCTAGTGCGCACACATATGCTGCCCCTGGGCCCTCGCCTCTCCTGGGCCCTGATCTACCCATCTGGTACTCCCATCTGTATCTATTTGTGTACCTGTCAGTCTCTGGTATGGGAGTATGTATCCATTTCTGCCTGTCCCGGTCAGTGTCAAGTACGGGAGTATGTATCGATCCATGCTGTCCGTGTTTGGTATGGGAGTATGTATCTATTTCTGTCAGTCTCTGGTATGTGAGTATGTATCTATCTCTGTCCCTGTCAGTGTCAGTGTCTGGTACGGGAGTATGTATCTATTTTTGTGCCTGTCGGTCGCTGGTGTGGGAGCATGTATCTATCTCTGTGCCAGTTAGTGTGTGGTAAGGATGTTTCCATCTGTGTGCCTGTCAGTCTCTGGTATTGGAGTATGTATCTATCTCTGTCTCTGCCACTCTCTGGTATGGAGTATGTATCCATCACTGTGCCTGTCAGTCTCTGGTGTGGGAGTATGTATCTTTCTGTGCCTGTCATTCACTGGTCTGGGAGTATGTATCTATCGCTGTCCCCGTCAGTTTCTGGTATAGGAGTATGTATCTATCTGTGCCTGTCAGTCTCTGGTATGGGAGTAAGTATCTATCTCTGTCTCTGCCACTCTCTGGTATCGAGTATGTATCAATCACTGTGCCTGTCAGTCTCTGGTATAGGAGTATGTATCTATCTGTGCCTGTCAGTCTCTGGTATGGGAGTAAGTATCTATCTCTGTTCTGTCACCCTCTGGTATGGGACTATGTATCTCTGTCTCTGCCACTCTCTGGTATGGAGTATGTATCCAACTCTGTGCCTATCAGTGTTTGGAATGGAAGTACATATCTATCTCTGTGCCTGTCAGTCTCTGGTATGGGAGTATGTATCTATCTGTGCCAGTCAATCTCTGGTATGGGAGCACCTATTTATGTCTGTACCTGTCAGATGCTGGTATGGGCGTATGTATCCACCTCTGCCCGTCAGTCTCTGGTATGGGAGAACATATCAGTCTGTGCCTGTCAGTGTCGGGTATTTGAGTATGTATCTATCTGTGCCTGTCAGTCTCTGGTATGGGCGCATGTATCTATCTCTGTGCCGGTCAGTCACTGGTGTGGGAATATGTGTCTTTCTGTGCCTGTCACTGTCTGGTATGGAAGTATGTATCTATCTCTGTGCCCGTCAGTCTCGGGTATGGGAGCATGTATCAATCTGTGTGCTGTCAGTCTCTGGAATGGGAGTATGTATCTATCTCTGTGCCGGGTGTGGGCGTATGTATCTATCTCTGTGCTTGTCAGTTTCTGGTATGGGAGCATGTATCTATCTGTGTGCCTGTCAGTGTCGAGTATCGGACTTTGTATCTAACTCTGTGCCTGTCAGTCTCTGGTCTGCGAGTATGTATCTATCTCTGTGCCTGTCAATCTCGGGTATGGGATTATGTATCTATCTGTGTGCATGTCAGTGTCCGGTATAGAAGTTTGTATCTATCTTTCTGCTTGTCAGTAGCTGGTATGGGTGTATGTATATATGTGTGTGCCTGTCACTGTCTGGTGTGGGAGTATCTCTGCCGGGTGTGGGAGTATGTATCTATCTTTGTGCGGTCAGTCTCTAGTCTGGGAGTATGTATCTATCTCTGTGCCCGTCAGTGTCCGGTATACAATTATGTAACTACCTCTGTGCTGTCAATCTCTGGTGTGGGGAGTATGTATCTATCTCTGTACCTATAATTCTCTGGTATCAGAGTCTGTATCTATCTGTGCTGTCAGTTTCTGGTATGGGCGTATGTATCAATCTCTGTATCTGTCAGTCTCTGGTATGGGAGTATGTATCTATCTCTGTGCTGTCAGTGTCTATTATGGGAGTAAGTATCTGTGTGCCCATCAGTCTCTGTTATGAGAGTATTTATCTATTTCTGGCCCAGTCAATCGCTGGTATGGGTGTATGTATCTATCTGTGTGCCTGTCAGTGTCCGGTATAGAAGTATGTATCTATCTCTGTCCCAGTCAATCTCTGGTATGGCTGTATATATATATATATATATATATATATGTGTGTGTGCCTGTCACTGTCTGGTATGGAAGTATGTATCTAACTCTGTGCAAGTCAGACTCTGGTATGGGAGTACGTATCTATCTCTGTGCTGTCAGTTTCTGCTTTTTCTGGAATTTTCTAATTTACTGGAATTCTTTGAGGATATAACAAGCATGGTGGATAGAGGTGTACCGATGGATGTGGTGTATTTAGATTTTCAAAAGGCATTTGATAAGGTGCCACACAAAAGGTTACTGCAGAAGATAGAGGTACGCGGAGTCAGAGGAAATGTATTAGCATGGATAGAGAATTGTCTGGCGAACAGAAAGCAGAGAGTCGAGATAAATGGGTCCTTTTCGGGTTGGAAATCGGTGGTTAGTGGTGTGCCACAGGGATCGGTGCTGGGACCACAACTGTTTACAATATACATAGATGACCTGGAAGAGGGGACAGAGTGTTGTGTAACAAAATTTGCAGATGACACAAAGATTAGTGGAAAAGCGGGTTGTGGAGAGGACACAGAGAGGCTGCAAAGAGATTTAGATAGGTTAAGCGAATGGGCTAAGGTTTGGCAGATGGAATACAATGTCGGAAAGTGTGAAGTCATCCACCTTGGGGAAAAAAAACAGTAAAAGGGAATATTATTTCAATGGGGAGAAATTGCAACATGCTGAGATGCAGAGGGACCTGGGGTTCCTTGTGCATGAAACTCTTTTGGAGAAAAATCAACATTTTGAAACAACTGCCTCCCCGTCGGGGAATTGAACTCCGGTCTCCCACGTGACAGGTGGGCATACTCACCACTATACTAACGAGGAACTGACGTGTGTCCCAAAAAGTTAGTTTCCAGGTGCAGCAGGTGATCAGGAAGGCGAATGGAATGTTGGCCTTCATTGCGAGAGGGATGGAGTACAAAAGCAGTGAGGTCCTGCTGCAACTGTATAGGGTATTGGTAAGGCCGCACCTGGAGTACTGCGTGCAGTTTTGGTCCGCTTACTTAAGGAAGGATATACTGGCTTTGGAGCGGGTACAGAGACGATTCACTAGGCTGATTCCGGAGATGAGGGGGTTACCTTATGATGATAGATTGAGTAGACTGGGTCTTTACTCGTTGGAGTTCAGAAGGATGAAGGGTGATCTTATAGAAACATTTAAAATAATGAAAGGGATAGACAAGATAGAGGTGGAGAGGTTGTTTCCACTGGTCGGGGAGACTAGAACTTGGGGGCACAGCCTCAAAATACGGGGGAGCCAATTTAAAACCGAATTGAGAAGGAATTTCTTCTCCCAGAGGGTTGTGAATCTGTGGAATTCTCTGCCCAAGGAAGCAGTTGAGGCTAGCTCATTGAATGTATTCAAGTCACAGATAGATAGATTTTTAACCAATAAGGGAATTAAGGGTTACGGGGAGCGGGCGTGTAAGTGGAGCTGAGTCCACGGCCAGATCAGCCATGATCTTATTGATTGGCGGAGCAGGCTCAAGGGGCTAGATGGACTACTCCTGTTCCTAATTCTTATGTATTGGTCTGGGAGTATGCATTATTTCTGTGTGCCTGTCAGTCTCTGGTATGGGAGTTTGCATCTATCTGTGCTGTCACTTTCTGGTCTGGGAGTATGTTTCTATCTCTGTGCTGTCAGTCGCTGGTATGGGAGTATGTATCTATCGCTGTGTCTGTCAGTCTCTGGTGTGGGTATATGTATCTATCTGTGCTGTCAGTCTCTGGTATGGGAGTATGTATCTATCTCTGTGCCCGGTGTGGGAGTATGTATCTATCTCTGTGCTCGTCAGTGTTTGGTCTGGAAGTATATATCTATCTCTGTCCCTGTCAGTCTCTGGTGTGGGATTATGTATCTATCTGTGTGCCTGTCCGTCTCTGGTATGGGAGTATTTATCTATCTGTGTGCAAGTCAGTCTCTGATATGGGAGTATGTATCTATCTTTGTTCCTGTCAGTCTTTGGTATAGAAACATAGAAAATAGGTGCAGGAGTAGGCCATTCAGCCCTTCGAGCCTGCACCGCCATTCAATGAGTTCATGGCTGAACATGCAACTTCAGTACCCCATTCCTGCTTTCTCGCCATACCCCTTGATCCCCCTAGTAGTAAGGACTTCATCTAACTCCTTTTTGAATATATTTAGTGAATTGGCCTCAACCACTTTCTGTGGTAGAGAATTCCACAGGTTCACCACTCTCTGGGTGAAGAAGTTTCTCCTCATCTCAGTCCTAAATGGTTTACCCCTTATCCTTAGACTGTGACCCCTGGTTCTGGATTTCCCCAACATTGGGAACATTCTTCCTGCATCTAACCTGTCTAATCCCATCAGAATTTTAAACGTTTCTATGAGATCCCCTCTCATTCTTCTGAACTTCAGTGAATACAAGCCCAATTGATCCAGTCTTTCTTGATATGTCAGTCCCACCATCCCGGGAATCAGTCTGGTGAACCTTCGCTGCACTCCCTCAACAGGAAAAATGTCCTTCCTCAAGTTCGGAGACCAAAACTGTACACAATACTCCCCAGGTGTGGCCTCACCAAGGCTCTGTACAACTGTAGTAACACCTCCCTGCCCCTGTACTCAAATCCCCTCGCTATGAAGGCCAACATGCCATTTGCTTTCTTAACCGCCTGCTGTACCTGCATGCCAACCTTCAACGACTGATGTACCATGACACCCAGGTCTCGTTGCACCTCCCCTTTTCCTAATCTGTCACCATTCAGATAATAGTCTCTCTGTTTTTACCACCAAAGTGGATAACCTCACATTTATCCACATTATACTTCATCTGCCATGCATTTGCCCACTCACCTAACCTATCCAAGTCACTCTGCAGCCTCATAGCATCCTCCTCGCAGCTCACACTGTCACCCAACTTAGTGTCATCCGCAAATTTGGAGATACTACATTTAATCCCCTCGTCCAAATCATTAATGTACAATGTAAACAGCTGGGGCCCCAGCACTGAACCTTGCGGTACCCCACTTGTCACTGCCTGCCATTCTGAAAAGTACCCATTGACTCCTACTCTTTGCTTCCTGTATGCCAACCAGTTCTCAATCCACGTCAGCAAACTACCCTCAATCCCATGAGCTTTAACTTTGCACATTAATCTCTTGTGTGGGACCTTGTCGAAAGCCTTTTGCAAGTCCAAATACACCACATCAACCGGTTCTCCCTTGTCCACTCTACTGGAAACATCCTCAAAAAATTCCAGAAGATTTGTCAAGCATGATTTCCCATTCACAAATCCATGCTGACTTGTACCTATCATGTCACTTCTTTCCAACTGCGTTGCTATGACATCCTTAATAATTGATTCCATCATTTTACCCACTACCGATGTCAGGCTGACCGGTCTATAATTCCGTGTTTTCTCTCTCCCTCCTTTTTTTAAAAAGTGGGGTTACATTGGCTACCCTCCACTCCATAGGAACTGATCCAGAGTCTATGGAATGTTGGAAAATGACTGTCAATGCATTCGCTATTTCCAAGGCCACCTCCTTAAGTACTCTGGGATGCAGACCATTAGGCCCTGGGGATTTATCGGCCTTCAATCCCATCAATTTCCCCAACACAATTTCCCAACTAATAAGGATTTCCCTCAGTTCCTCCTTCTTAATAGACCCTCTGACCCCTTTTATATCCAGAAGGTTGTTTGTGTCCTCCTTAGTGAATACCGAACCTAAAGTAATTGTTCAATTGGTCTGCCATTTCTTTGTTCCCCGTTATGACTTCCCCTGATTCTGACTGCAGGGGACCTACGTTTGTCTTTACAAACCATTTTCTCTTTACATATCCATAGAAGCTTTTGCAGTCCGTTTTAATGTTCCCTGCAAGCTTCCTCTCGTACTCAATTTTCCCTGCCCAAATCAAACCATTTGTCCTCCTCGGCTGAGTTCTAAATTTCTCCCAGTCCCCGGGTTCGCTGCTATTTCTGGCCAATTTGTATGCCACTTCCTTGGCTTTAATATGGGAGTATGTATCTATCTCTGTGCCTGTCAGTGTCCTGTATAGAAGTTTGTATCTATCTCTGTGCTTGTCAGTATCTGGTATGGGAGTATATAGCTATCTCTGTGCCAGTCAGTAGTCAGTGCCGAGTGTGGGAGTATGTATCTAGCTGTTTGCCTGTCAGTGTCTGATATAGGAGTATATATCTATCTATCGCTGTGCCCATCAGTCTCTGGTACAGTAATATGTATCTATCACTGTGCCTGTCAGTCTCTAGTATGAAGTATGCATCGATCTGTGTGCCTGTCACTCTGGTATGGGAGTATGTATTTATCTGTGCCTGTCAGTCACTGGCATGGGAGTATGCATCTATCTCTGTGCCTGTCAGTCTCTGGTATGAGATTATGTATCTATCTGTTTGCCTGTCAACGTCCGGTATTCTCTTTGCCTGTCTATCTCTGGTATGGGATTATGTATCTATCTGTGTGCTTGTCAGTCTCTGGTATGGGAGCATGTATCTGTCTCTGTGCCTGTCAATTTCTGGTATGGGATTATGTATCTATCTGTGCCTGTCAGTCTCTGGTATGAGAGTATGTATCTATCTGTGTGCTGTCAGTCTATGGAATGGGAGTATGTATCTATCTCTGTGTTGTCAGTCTCTGGTGTGGCAGTGTGTATCTAGCTGTATGCCTGTCAGTCTCTGGTCTGGGAGTATGTATCTATCTGTGTGCCTGTCACTCTGCTATGGGACTATGTATTTATCTGTGCCCGTCAGTCACTGGCATGGGAATATGTATCTATCACTGTGCCTGTCAGTCTCTGGTATGGGTGTATGTACATATCTCTGGCCCAGTCAATCTGTGGTATGGGAGTACGTATCTATCTCTGTGCATATTATTCTCTGGTATGGAAGTATATATCTATCTCTGTGCCCGTCAGTCTCTGCAATGGGAACATGTATCTATCACTGTGCGTGTCTGTCTCTGGTATGAGAGTATGTATCTATCTCTGTGCCTGTCTGTCTGTGTTATGGGAGTATGTTTCGATCCATGTGCATGTCAGTAAGTACCACTGTGCCTGTCAGTATCTGGTATGGGAGTATCTATCCATCTCTGTGCCTGTCAGTGTCTGGTATGGGTATATGTATCTATCTGTGTGCCTGTCAGTGATCAGTATAGAAGTATTTATCTATCTCTGTACCTGTCAGTGTCTGGTATGGAAGTATATATCTATCTCTGTCCCTGTCAGTCTCTGGTATGGGAGTATGTATCTATCTGTGTGCCTGTCAGATTCTGGTATGAGAGTATGTTTCTATCTCTGTGCCTGTCAGTCTGTGCTATGGGAGTGTATATCTATCTCAATGCAAGTCTGTCTCTGGTATGGGAGTATGTATCTGTCGACATAAGAAATAGGAGCAGGAGTAGGCCACACAGCCCCTCGAGCCTGCTCTGCCATTTAACACGGTCATGGCTGATCCGTTCATGCGCTCAGCTCCACTTCCCTTCCTGCTCCCCATAACTCCTTATCGGTTAAGAAACTGTCTATCTGTCTTAAATTTGTTCAATGATCCAGCTTCCACAACTCTCTGAAGCAGCGAATTCCACAGATTTACAACCCTCAGAAGAAATTCCTCCTCATCTCAGTTTTAAATGGGCGGCCCCTTATTCTACGATTATACCCGCTAGTTCTACTCTCCCCTATCAGTGGAAACATCCTCTTTGCATCCACCTTGTCAAGTCCCCTCATAATCTTATACGTTTCGATAAGATCACCTCTCATTCTTCTGAATTCCAATGAGTAGAGGCCCAAATCAACCTAGTGAACCTTCTCGGAACAGCATCCAACTCAAGGATATCCTTTCTTAAATATGGAAACCAAAACTGTATGCAGAATTCCAGGTGTGGCCTCACCAATATAACTGCAGCAAGACTTCCCTGCTTTTATACTCCATCCTCTTTGCAATAAAGGCCATTGGCCTTCCTGATCACTTGCTGTACCTGCATACTAACCTTTTGTATTTCATGCACCAGGACCCCCAGTACTGCAGCACTATGCAATTTTTCTCCATTTAAATAATAACTTGCTCTTCGATTTTTTTCTGCCAGTGCATAACCTCACACTTTCCAACATTATACTCCATGTGCAAAATGTTTGCCCACTTAGCCTATCTATGTCCTTTTGCATGTCCTCACACATTGCTTTTCCTCCCATGTTTGTATCGTCAGCAAACTTGACTACGTTGCACTCGGTCCCTTCATCCACGCCGTTAATAGATTGTAAATAGCGGGGTCCCAGCACTGATCCCTGCGACACCATTAGTTACTGATTGCCAACCCGAGAATGAACCATTTATCCCGATGCTCTGTTTTCTGTTAGTTTGCCAATCCTCTATCCATGCTAATGTATTACCCCCAACCCCATGAACTTTTCTGTTGTGCAGTAACCTTTTATGTGGCGCTTTGTCAAATGCCTTCTGGAAGTCCAAATACACCACATCCACTGGTTCCCCTTTACCATCCTGTTCGTTACATCCTCAAAGAATTCCAGAAAATTTGTCAAACATGAATTTCCCTTCATAAATCTATGCTAACTCTGCCAGACTGAATTATGCTTTTCCAAATGTCCTGCTACTGCTTCTTTAATAATGGACTCCAACATTTTCCCAACCACAGATGTTGGGCTAACTGTTCTAGAGCTTCCTGCTTGTTTTGTCTGCTTCCTTTTTTAAAAATAGGGTCGTTACATTTGCAGTTTTCCAATCTGCTGGGACCTTGCCAGAATCCAAGGAATTTTGGTAAGTAACAACCAATGTATCAACAATACTTGCCGCTACTTCTCTTGAGACTCAAGACCTGTCAGTTTCTAGCAGATGAGTCTAGGTTAAAACTGTACCTGTCAGTTACTTCAGTGCCTGCCTTATTCGATTGCTCACGCTATCCGGACAAATAATATGAATTGGGCAGATAACAGTAAAGCCCAGATGGAAAGGGCGGTTAGATATTACTGGCAGGAAAAGAAAGGAGAAGGGGGAGGTGCGCCCCCAACCCGGGTCAAGACTGAATACGTGACTAGAAAGGAAGAGTTGCCTCGGGAAAAAGAACCAAAACCCGACCCCAGGGGATATCAGATGGAACCACAGTATTGCGTGCCGGGTTGGGTGGATAAACAGGGATACGGTTATATCGAACACCCAAATGGCCCGGGCCCTGCTAATTACGGACCGCCCTATTTTCCCCGGCCTGGTATGGTAAGAGGTCGGGGTTGGGGAAGACGAAATGGATGTTTTAGTTGTGGGCAGGAAGGACATTGGAGTAAACATTGCCCCTACCGTCAACATGAAACAGGAAACGGAGGAGGAGGAAGGGGGCAAGGGGGGAGAGGAGGATCTTACACTAACTTCTCCCAGAACAACCCCTTTGGTCAATTGTCCCCCGATTGACTATGCAGCCTGATTGTACAGGGATCCTCCCCGGAAGACGAACCAATGATATTGTTAAAAATTCTGAATGAGTGGAGACCCTTCTTGATAGATACGGGAGCCTTTATGTCTTCTGTACAATCAAAGCTTAAACTCCCTGCCTCTACTGAAACGCAGGAACTTTCAGGATTCCTGGGACAAATCTCGACATTTCCGGTGTCAGAATCAGTTAAAGTGGGTTACCAGGAAGAATCGGTAGAACATCGATTTGTCATCACTACCAATCTGGACTGTAACCTGATGGCTAGAGACCTCCTCTGCAAATTCCAGTTGCATCTGGAGTGTGGAGATGATGGGATTATTGTGAAACAGGAAACCCTTAAGCGGCAGTATTATACCACTAGAACCCCTCAGTGGTGGTCTCTGGACCTGCCACAGGCACCCTATCACGTAACCCTAGCATATGATCCTAGCGGAAAGAATCAGGACCTGCAGAACTTTTATCATGATCATGAAGGGAAAGTGAAGGGAATTCTATTAAGGGCTAGAGTGGCTGGACCGGAAGGAGAGGCAGATTTTGTGGAAGTGGATAAGAATCTGTGGAAACAGCCCCTAACAATGGCATCGCATATTGCTCGTGAAGTATTAGCCCCTCACCATGCTAGAGATTTGGGAGTTATAGTACGCAAGGCTATAGATGAGGCTGACCCTTACAGCCGGGATGTGCAAATCGTAAAACATGGCCGAACAATCCAATTTTATGGGGACCCCGAGAAGGTCTTAACGACTCTACAGCATCATACTGACTCGGACATACCTGACTATGTGGATCCTTATGTGTGGGCAGAGGATCCCGGCCATGTGGGTTATACTCCCATTGATCCAATTGAGATCTCGGTACAGAGTAATGTGGACTGGCCCTCTATCCGACAGTACCCACTGAAATCTCAGGCAATACCGAGTATCCACCGACTTATTGAGGGCTGATGGAACAGGGGATTTTGGTCCGATGCCAGTCCCCGTGTAATACTCCTATAATGGCAGTGCCTAAAGCAGGCAGACCAAACGAATACCGTTTGGTCCAAGACCTTCGAGCTATCAATGCTATCGTCCGGCCCCTGCACGCTCTGGTTCACAACCCAGCACAGATACTGTCTTTAATCCCAGCAGACGCCAAGATCTTCACAATAATAGACCTCCAACACGCCTTCTTCGCTTTACCGCTCGCCCAGGCGAGTCAGTACCTATTTGCCTTCACTTACCAGGGGCAGCAATATACCTGGACTAGACTTCCCCAAGGGTTCATCCACTCCCCAACCTTATTCTCAAGGTGCCTGCAGAAACAGTTACAATCTCTCACGCTGACTAAGGGATCTACTTTAATTCAGTATGTGGACGATTTACTGATATCCAGCGTAGATAAACCAAGTAATAGAGAGGATGCTAATCAGTTATTGAATCACTTGTCCTCCCTGGGATACATAGTATCCCCGTCAAAGGTCAAAATTGGCCAGTCTCAAGTTAAATTTCTTGGGATCATTTTATTAGGCACCCACCGAGCCTTGGAGTCATGTTGAATTAAACCCATCTGCCAGTTTTCAGTCCCTAGCACGGCTAGACAAATGCGGCAGTGGTTGGGGATGATAAATTACTGTAGATCCTGGATTCCTAATGCTGCCCTGATGACCAAGCAACTCACACCGTACACTACCAAGGAAGGCAACTTTAAATTAGAAACCACCGACATCCAAGCCTTTAAGGAACTAAAAACAGCTCTGCTGCAGGCTCCGGCTTTGGGACGGCCCCTCTACGACTGTCCCTTTCAACTGTATTGCACAATCATGAAAGATTGTGCTACCGCTGTCTTAACTCAGAGACACAGGGATAAACATAGGCCTGTGGCTTACTACTCTTCTAAAATAGATCCCGTTGCCTTGGGACATCCCTTATGTACTCAAATATTAACTGCTATCTACAATAGCCTACAATCTGCCGCCAACCTTACCCTTCAGCAGGATATTGTTGTATATACCTCTCACTCCGTAGCTGCCCTTTTGGGCCAACTGCAGACTCAACATCTTACCATGGCTAGGCAAAGTAGATATGAGATCTACCTACTAAATAATCCAAGGCTGACCTTTCGGTACTGTACTGCCATCAATCCGGCCTGTTTTCTTACCGAACCACCCCAAGATGAGGAAGAACCCAGTCATGATTGTTTATCCTTAATTCAGGAGGCCACATCGGTCAGGGAGGATTTAGTTGATGTACCAATGGAGGATCCAGACTGTATTATGTATGTAGACGGAAGTTCTTCCATTGACCCAGAAGGCAGACGAAATTCTGGATACGCTATAGTAGACCAGGAGAATCAGATCGTGGAATCTGCAGCCTTTGAGACCGCCTATTCCGCCCAACAAGCTGAATTATTTGCCCTTACCAGAGCCTGTATCTTGGCTAAAGACCTCAAGGTTAATATCTATACCGACTCTGGGTATGCCTTTGGAGTAGCCCATGATTTCGGACAATTATGGAAAAATAGGGGATTCCTAACCTCACAGGGGAGTGAGATATCTCATAAACAGTTAGTATCTGATTTGTTGCAAGCCCTCATGCTCCCCAAACGCATTGCCATTGTTAAATGTACCGCCCACACTACCGGAAATTCTCTGGTTGATATAGGGAACCACTGTGCTGACCGAGAGGCCAAACAGGCCTCTCGTGACCAACAGATGGTAGTGCCAAAAATGATGAGTCAGACTAAAAATCCTGCGAAGGATAAGTTAGCCTCGGAAAAACCAATGCCAACCATCCAAGATGTTATAAAAGCACAGGAGGACGCTCCTGAAAAAGATAAACTGTTGTGGAAATATTATGGATGTACTTATGACAATGTTTCTAAACTCTGGACCACTCCCGCGGAACAGACTTGCATGTCTGACGAGTTGGCCTCATGGGTTATAGAATGTCTGCATTTTGCTACTCATTGTGGAGCAAGGGCGACGTGTGATATACTTTTGACTACTTGGTGGCACCCAAGACTAGAGGCTTTGGCCCAAAAAACTAGCAGTCGTTGCCTTGTTTGCCAACAGCATAATCCAGGGAAGGGAGTCCCCTGTGACTGGGGTAAGACGCCCCTACCAGAAGGTCTCTTTGAGACCTTGCAGTTGGACTACATTGAGTTGCAAAGGGTTCAGAGTTATAAATATGTGTTAGTAATAGTGGATGTATTCAGCAAATGGATTGAAGCTTATCCTACCCTGGACAATAAAGCTCAAACTGTTGTTAAATGAGGGAAATTGTTCCTAGATATGGTATCCCAGCTCGACTGAGTTCCGATAATGGCCCTCACTTTATTGGCCAAGTTAACAAAGAATTCTGCTCCCAGATGCACATCAACCAGCAGCTGCATTGTGCCTACCGACCCCCAGCTGCGGGACTGGTTGAACGTGCTAATCAAACTCTGAAAACTAAACTTGCAAAACTAGTAGCATCAACTGGACTAAACTGGCTTAAACTCCTTCCCATAGCCCTATTCCAGATACGCACTACCCCAACTGGTAATGTGGATATCTGAACGGAATATATGGAATTAAGGACAGTAAAGTAAACGGGATATATGAAAATGTATAAGCCATGGAAGAATAGCTGGGAGAATGTCAGATTGCAAATAGTGCAACATCAGCATAGCTAACAGTCTGTCTCAAGGTTTCAAGTCACTAATCCTGCCAATAATATATAATTGTAACATGAAATACATCTGCAGAATTGCAAGGTCTCAGTAAACAGTCACACCATTAGATTGAAACATTTAGAGGCAATACTTGAGCTTTCAAGAAGAACATCTCATATAGATTGACTAATGAGTGGCTGAGTTAGACTGTCAATACTTTTGTATTTTGTTATCTGATTTCAAAACTGTATAACTGTTAACGCTTTACGATGTAACTTCACCTATCCGTAGGGAGTGTGTACGCTCTATCCAGAGAGTATATCTTCTGTCTGATAGGTCTTACTGGCCGGTAATAAAGACTGCTTTGTTCAAAGCACAAGAGGTATTCGACTCAGTAATTTTACTGAACCAGATTGAAGTAAAAGAATCCAGGAATTAACATTTGGTGTCAGAAGTGGGATCTCAACGGACGACTGCCGAAAACTTGCGAATTAAGAGCCAGACTAGCCTTGGACGAGACGAGGGGAAAATGGCCACTGGAGTGAGTATGATTTCAATACTGCTCCAGTTTCCCCCGGTTTCAAAAGTCTGAGGAAAGTTTAGCCACTCGCTGGTTCTCAGTTAGTGTCTGAACGAGATCCAGGACAATCTGGTGAATATCTTTCAAACTTAGAATAGGGATAGAGATAGGGAAATTGCGCGATGACGCAAACCAAGCGGCGACTTGGAAAGATAGTTAGAGCTAGATAGGGATAGATGATCAATCATGGATCCAAAAAAAATTAATAGGAAAGAAAAGAGACTCTTGTGAATGTCTGTTTAAATGAGAAATGCTTCTGTGACTTTTACTGTAAAAAAAAAAGCCGGGGAGTTGTGGTTTGTTTTATCTCAAACAGAATGAAAGTTTGTTTTAACCCTTCGTAGTGTTGTCCTGTATGTGGGAAGTTTAAGAGTGTGAACCTTATTGAATTACGTATATTCGGATGATAAGTTGCGGAGCCAGGAAATGCCCAAAGGATAGATTTGTTAAAAAAGAAAAAATTACATGGTCCCGGTGGTTAAAAAAAAAGAAAAACTTGTTGAAAGCAAACATTCAGAGAAGGCACAGCAAAACAACTGAGATGGATTCAAAAGGATTTAAAAAAAAAAAATTATATTAAATAACACGACCTTGAGGCTGGAACAATTGAGATAACGAAAAGCAGTCCACAGCCTACGTGCCAGACTTCTCTCTAGTTATAAAAAAAAGTAACGTACTAAATAGGTGCAGAAAGAAAAAAATGTTCTGAGATTTTAAATTATGAAAAATATAAAATCACTCCTGTCCAATTGGCAGAAAAACTCCATTAAATTAGGGCTTTCATTGACTGATTGAATTTAAACTGCGCAGTAACGCGAAAGGATAGGGAAATTTGGAGACTGAAAGAAATTAATTGAGGCTCATAAGAAATCAAAATTAGAAAATTAGGCTCACAGGGAATAAAATGGGGATTTAAATAGAAGATAGGTGTTCAACTCAGGTACGACGTCGACCTTGTATATCACTTGGCCCGTCGAGGCTCTGATTGAATTTAAAAAAAAAACCCCGCAGCAACTCGGAAGGTAGGGCCGACGCGAACGCGCGGCCGAGAGGAGAAGGGCCGAAGCGAACGCGCAGTGACGTAAACGCGCAGTGAAGCGAACGCGCAGTGACGTAGATGCGCGGTGACGTAAACGTGCAGTGACGCCGACGTGTAGTGACGCAGAGGCGCAGCAACGCGAATCACGAAAGTCGGTGCTAATGGCAGTAAGTCTGTAAGTCTTAAAGTGTTTAGAGTTTTAAGTAAAGTTTTAAGTATTGAAATCGCGTGGCGACGCGGGTAAGTGTTAGAAGTCCTTGTTTACCGTTTAAAGTTAAAGTATCTTAACTCGCGCGGCGACGCAAGCCACGGGTCGACGCGGATTGCGCGGCGACGTGAACTGCGAGGCAACGCGGATTGCGCGGCGACGTGAACTGCGAGGCGACGTGGTAGTTTAGTATTGAAATCGCGCGGCGACGCGGGTAAGTGTTAGCATTAGTAAAGTTTGGTTATTTGGAGTTAGTTAAAGTCAGTGTTAGTTCTGTAAAGTCTGTGTCTATTTTTAAGTTTGTTTAAATTGCATGACGACACGAACGCGTAGCGACACAGTAATACGAGGGGCAGTGTGAAAATGGGTAATCAGTTAGATAAAACCATGGATGCGGATAATCCGCTACAAAAGCTATGTGAGGAATTTCCTGAAAGAGCTGAAGACTTTAGAAAATTATCAGGAGCCCTGAACAAATTATTAGGGGATGACCAGTGGCCTCTAAGTGACACTAGAAGCGTAGAGGTAAAAAAAAAGCACAGGGATTAATTTGGAGAAGGGGACGAGGAAAAGGGGATAAAAAAATTTAATTGCAACCTGGCGACATTATTGTCAGAAATTAAAAGATGCATCACTTCTATCGAGTTGGCAAACAAATGCTATTAAATTAGGACTTGCATTGACAGAGGGAACACATGTTAAAACTGTAGACGTCTTTAAAAAAAAAGAATGAATGTGCGCACGAGAAACTTTCTAAGAGATCCTCTGGGACCTCTGAGAAAGGTATTGATCAACTACAAGTTAAAATGGCTGGCTTTGTGTTAACCGAGGCTGATGATGAAATTGATGAGTGGCCACTGACTCAGCGCCCAACGGCGCCTCCCGCACCCCCTGGCCTCTTGCTCCAGTCCTCTTCCCAACACCCTCCACCTAACACTCCGGTAAAAAGAGTTAGGAACAACCACATATCACCAAAGCAACAAACCCAAACTGACTCCTCATCCTCTGATAGCGATTCGGATCCCCAGTTCACAAGCAATATAGCCGAAAGGACCAGATCTCACACTCGAAAGGGCAGAACTATATCTCGACATAACAAACAGTCCCGTAAATCTTCTAGTCAACCTACCAGTCCAAGTTGTGAAAGAAATAGCAAACACCCCCGCCGATCGAGACGCAGAACTGTCAAGCAGTCAGACAGCTCTGAAACATCCTCCGGCCTAGAAATGATTTCCAAGATCCCAAAGTCCCGACACCAATTCCCTGTCAGACCAGTGCCAAACCCTGATGCACAACAAGCTGCAGACCACCTCTCTATAGATGTCTGTGATCTTCAAACAACTATTTGATTGCTCACGCTATCCGGACAGATGGAAAGGGCAGTTAGATATTATTGGCAGAAAAAGAAAGGGGAGGGGGGAGGTGCGCCCCCAACCCGGGTCAAGACTAAATACGTGACTAGAAAGGAAGAGCCATCTCGGGAGGAAGGATCAATAGAACCGTAGTGTGGCATACAGGATTGGATGGATAAGCAAGGATACGGTTATACTAAACAACCAAACGGCCCGAGCCCTGCTAACAAACCTCCCTATTGTCCCCGGCATGGTATGGGAAGAGGCCGGGACTGGGTAAGAGGAATTGACTGTTTTAATTGTGGGCAGGAAGGACATTGGAATAAAAATTGCCCCTACCGTCAGCATGGAAAAGGAAGAGGAGGGGGACAAGGGGGGAGAGGAGAATTTTACACTAACTTCTCCCAGAACAACCCCTTTGGTCAATTGTCCCCCGATTGACTACGCAGCTTGATTGTGCAGGGATCCTCCCCGGACGACGAACCCATTCTGAATGAGTGGCAACCCTTTTTGATAGATACGGGAGCCTTCATGTCTTCTGTACAATCAAAGCTTAAACTCACTGCTTCTACTGAAACACAGGAACTTTCAGGATTCCTGGGACAAATCTCGACATTCCCGGTGTCAGAACTAGTTAAAGTGGGTTACCAAGAAGAATTGGTAGAACATCGATTTGTCATCACTACCAATCTGGACTGTAACTTGATGGCTAGAGACCTCCTTTGCAAATTCCAGTTGCATTTGAAGTATGGAGATTATTGTAAAACAGGAAACCCTTAAGCGGCAGTATTATACCACTAGAACCCCTCAGTGGTGGTCTCTGGACCTGCCGCAGGCACCCTATCACGTGACCCTAGCATACGATCCCAGTGGAAAGAATCAGGACCTGCAGAACTTTTATCAGGATCACGAAGGGGAAGTGAAGGGAATTCTATTAAGGGCTAGAGTGACTGGACTGGAAAGAGAGGCAGATTTTGTGGAAGTGGATAAGAATCTGTGGAAACAGCCCCTAACAATGGCACCGCATATTGCTCGTGAAGTATTAGCCCCTCACCATGCTAAAGATTTGGGAGTTATGGTACGCAAGGCCATAGATGAGGCTGACCCTACCAGCCGGGATGTGCAAATCGTAAAACATGGCCAAACAGTCCAATTTCATGGGGACCCCGAGAAGGTCTTAACGACTCTACAGCATCATACTGGCTCGGACATACCCGACTATGTGGATCCTCATGTGTGGGCAGAGGACCCCTCCGAAGTGGGTTATACTCCCATTAATTGAGATCCCAGTGCAGGGCAATGTGGACTGGCCCTCTATCTGACAGAACCCACTGAAATCACAGGCAATCCTAAACTGACCTTTCGGCACTGTACTGCAATTAATCCGGCCTGTTTCCTTACTGAGCCACCCCAAGATGAGGAAGAACCCAGTCATGATTGCTTATCTTTAATTTAAGAGGCCACATCAGTCAGGGAAGATTTAGTTGATGGAAGATCCAGACTGTATTCTTACTGAGCCACACCAAGATGAGGAAGAACCCAATCATGATTGTTTATGTATGTTGACGGAAGTACTTCTATTAATCCAGAAGATACACGAATCTCAGGATACGCCATAGTAAACCAGGAGAATCAGGTCTTGGAATTCTGCTCAACAATTCGCCCTCACCCAAGCCTGTATCTTGGCCAAAGATCTCAAAGTCAATATCTATACCGACTCTAGGTATGCCTTTGGGGTGGCGCATGATTTCGGACAATTATGGAAAAATAGGGGATTCCTAACCTCACAGGGGAATGAGATATCTCATAAACAGCTAGTATCTGATTTGTTGCAAGCCCTCATGTTCCCCAAACGCATTGCCATTGTACCAAGAGGCCAAACAGGCCTCTCGTGACCAACAGATGGTAGTGCCCAAAATTATGAGTCAGACTAAAAATCTTGCAAAGGATAAGTTAGCCTCGGAAAAAACCAATGCCAACCATCCAAGATGTTATAAAAGCACAGGAGGACGCTCCTGAAAAAGATAAACTGTTGTGGAAATATTATGCATGTACTTATGACAATGTTTCTAAACTCTGGACCGCTCCCGCGGAACAGACTTGCATGTCTGACGAGTTGGCCTCATGGGTTATAGAATGTCTGCATTTTGCTACTCATTGTGGAGCAAGGACCACGAGTGACACACTTTTGGCTACTTGGTGGCACCCTAAACTCCAGGCGCTCACCCAGAACATCAGTAGTCGTTGCCTGGTTGGCCAGCAACATATTCCAGGGAAGGGAGTCCCCTGTGATTGGGGTAAAACGCCCCTACCCGAAGGTCCCTTTGAGACATTTCAGTTGAACTACATTGAGTTGCAAAAAGTTCAGTGTTACAGATATGTGTTAGTAATAGTAGATGTGTTTAGCAGATGGATTGAAGCCTACCCTAACCTGGACAATAAGACTCAGACTGTTGTTAAGGTGTTAATGAGGGAAATTGTTCCTAGATATGAGATCTCAGCTAGACTGATGACCACCTATGTTCTTTCTCTGACTCAGGCTCTGCGACTAGTTCACAACCAGGTTCAAGATGCTCACCTCGACCTCCCAGTTTTACCCGAATTGTCCCTCGTGGCACCAGGGAAGTATGGATTCGGAAGGGATTAGAGCCACAATAGGAGGGGCCTTTTTAGGTGTCACTCACTACCCCCACTGCAGCCAAGGTTGAGGGGAAAAGTGCCTGTGTTCACCTGCACCACTGCAAGCTCATCACCATTTAAACAAATTTTGCTGGTTAGTCTAATTCCTGTTTCTGTTCCAGATCTCCTCCTCCCTATAGCTGAAAAAGGCAGTTGAAGGAGGATCAGTTTGAACTCTTACCTGTCAGACAGCCAAATACACTGACGGAGACCTGAAGGGAAATGTGAAAACAGAACTCTTTTTATCAGCTAAATAATTGGACTATTTATAAGATGAGACTGTGTCTGTATGCTACTGTCTGCATAATAGTGTTGATATATGACAGTTTTGGTGCACGGGAAGGAAGACAAAGGCGAGAGCTCCATGTAAACACCTTTTTGTATATGTCTTACGTTTATGCGGAAAAAGGGCACTTCACTAGATGCTGGGTGTGTTCACATATCCCTATACATTCCAAAGGGGGAATTCCTTTGCGCACCGTTCCACTGACCCTAACTGAGACTATTAGATGGATTCAAAGAAACGATATTGGAACAGGTAGCTAACCGCACTGCTGAGGCTCTGGAGGGCATCACAGCTGAAATGGTAGCGATAAGGACCGTAGCATTACAAAACAGAATGGCCCTCGATTACCTGTTAGCTGAGAAAGGGGGAACGTGTGCCCTGATAGGATCTGAATGTTGCACTTACATTCCTGATAGTTCGGAAAACATAACCCACCTTGCCGTTCACATAAGGAGGGAGGTGAAAAAGTTATCCACACCAGCAAAAGAACTTAGCAGGTTTGATAATAATTACCTGCTGTTTGATTGTTGGTTGCCTTAACCTCTGCTGTAAAGTAATGACAAGGTTAGCAGACCCTCTTGTGGTCAAGGGTTCCCGGGTTATGATCCAACAAACTAGAAAACTACTCAACAATGCAATACTCATAAAATGATCCTAAATGTTATCATAGAATGATAAAAGGGGGGATGTGGATATCTGAACGGAATATATGGAATTAAGGACAGTAAAGTAAATGGGATATATGAAAATGTATAAGCCATGGAAGAATAGCTGGGAGAATGTCAGATTGCAAATAGTGCAACATCAGCATAGCTAACAGTCTGTCTCAAGGTTTCAAGTCACTAATCCTGCCAATAATATATAATTGTAACATGAAATACATCTGCAGAATTGCAAGGTCTCAGTAAATAGTCACACCATTAGATTGAAACATTTAGAGGCAATGCTTGAGCTTTCAAGAAAAACATCTCATATAGATGGACTAATGAGTGGCTGAGTTAGACTGTCAATCCATTTGTATTTTGTTATCTGATTTCAAAACTGTATAACTGTTGACGCTTTACGATGTAACTTCACCTATCCGTAGGGAGTGTGTACGCTCTATCCAGAGAGTATATCTTCTGTCTGATAGGTCTTACTGGCCGGTAATAAAGACTGCTTTGTTCAAAGCACAAGAGGTATTCGACTCAGTAATTTTACTGAACCAGATTGAAGTAAAAGAATCCAGGAATTAACAGTAAAACTAGGCTGACCCCCACTGAAGTCATTTATGGGAAACCCCTAAGGACCCCTTGGAATCAGAATGTCCCCTCCACTGTCCAATTCCACCACATGACTGAGGAGATGACCACATACATTCTTTCCTTAACTCAGGCTCTGCGAGAAGCCCACAACCAGGTTCAAGGGGCTCACCTTGACCTCCCAGTTTTACCCGAATCATCCCTCGTGGTTCCAGGGAAGTATGTTTTGATTAAGAAATGGGTTAGAAAAGGATTGGAGCCGCGATGGGAAGGCCCCTTTCAGGTGTTACTCACTACCCCTACTGCAGCTAAGGTAGAAGGGAAAAGTGCCTGGGTTCACCTGCACCACTGCAAGCTCATCACCCTTTAAACAAATTTTGCTGGTTAGTCTAATTCCTGTTTCTGTTCCAGATCTCCTCTTCCCTATAGCTGAACAAGGCAGTTGAAGGAGGACCAGTTTGAACTTTTACCCGTAGGACAGCCAAATACACCGACGGAGACCTGAAGAAGAGAGACGGGAAAACGGAACTCTTTTAATCAGCAAAATAATTGGACTATTTATCAGAATCCTGAGCCATAAGATGAGACTGTGTCTGTATGCCACTGTCTGCATAATAGTTTTGATATATGACAGTTTTGGCGCATGGGAAGGAAGACAAAGGCGAGAGCTCCATGTAAACACCTTTTTATATATGTCTTACGTTTATGCGGAAAAAGGGAACTTCTCTAGATGCTGGGTGTGTTCACATATCCCTATACATTCCAAAGGGGGAATTCCTTTGCGCACCGTTCTACTAACCCTAACTGAGACTGTTAGATGGATTCAAAGCCAAACTATAGTAAAAGGAGGGGGGCCAATACAAGTACGAATGATGAAAGGCGGGTCAAAAGAGGGATCACGGAGACCAGGAGGAGTAACATGCCGTTACCACCTGAACGCTCGTGGGGAGGTCACCAAGTGGGAGAGTATTGGAGATCCCATTAGTCAGACGTTCCAGGGATGGTACCAACCAATCTACAGCCGGGAAAAGGAACCCCCATTCATAGCTCTGATCAATATCTCAGGGATGGGGAGGCCACCAGGGGGCATATGTCTAATTCGAAATGATACCAGTACCAGGGGACATGTCGTAGGGTATAGCAATTGCCCACACAGTCTTAACCTCACCACAGGTGCACGGTTACCATTCACTCTCATGATCCAAATAACACAGACGGGAGGTTGTGGGCCCAGTCCTGGGACCCGGAGGCAATATATCAGAAAGCAGCCTTTAACGGCACGTATTTCGTGTGCGGTCATAAGGCATATCCTTGGTTGCCCAGGCGATGGACAGGATCCTGCTATATGGGATATGTGGTGCCTATTATGCGACAAGTACGTACCTTGGCGGAAGTACATGCCTCCATACGAGTTAAGCGAGCCATCACCCCCGCCGACAAGTTCTTTGGGGTCCTGGTGTTCCCAGTGGGGATAAAACGTCTCATGGATGAAGTACAGAACTTAGAAACGATATTGGAACAGGTAGCTAACCGCACTGCTGAGGCTCTGGAGGGCATCACAGCTGAAATGGTAGCAATAAGGACCGTAGCATTACAAAACCGAATGGCCCTCGATTACCTGTTAGCTGAGAAAGGGGGAACGTGTGCCCTGATAGGATCTGAATGTTGCACTTACATTTCTGATAGTTCAGAAAACATAACCCACCTTGCCGATTACATAAGGAGGGAGGTGAAGAAGTTATCCACACCAGCAAAAGAACTTAGCAGGTTTGATTGGTTTCTGGGTGTGTCTTGGAAATCCTATCTAATACATGGGTCAATTGTTCTCATCGTAATAATAATTACCTGCTGTTTGATTGTTGATTGCCTTAACCTCTGCTGTAAAGTAATGATGGCAAGGTTAGCAAACCCTCTTGTGGTCAAGGGTTCCCGGGTTATGATCCAACAAACTAGAGAACTACTCCACAATATGATGATTCTGGAAATGGAGTGTGAACGGATGAATGCAATACTCTCAGAATGATCCTAAATGATATCATAGAATGATAAAAGGAGGGATGTGGATATCTGAACGGAATATATGGAATTAAGGACAGTAAACGGGATATATGAAAATGTATAAGCCATGGAAGAATAGCTGGGAGAATGTCAGATTGCACATAGTGCAACATCAGCATAGCTAACAGTCTTTCCCAAGGTTTCAAGTCACTAATCCTGCCAATAACATAAATTGTAACATGAAATGAATATACGGATAAATCTGCAGAATTGCAAGGTCTCAGTTAGTAGTCACACCACTAGATTGAAAGATTCAGAGGCAATGCTTGAGCTTTCGTAAAAACATCTCATATAGATTGACTAATGAGTGGCTGAGTTAGAATGTCAATCTAATTGTATTTTGTAATCTGATTTCAAAACTGTATAACTGTTGTCACTTTACGATGTAACTTCACCTATCCGTAGGGAGTGTATACGCTCTATCCAGAGGGTATATCTTCTGTCTGATTGGTCTTGCCGGCCGGTAAAATAAAGACTGCTTTGTTCAAAGTACAAGAGGTATTCGACAGTAATTTTACTGAACCAGATTGAGAGAAAAGAATCAACATTTACATTTATGGGTATTATGTGTACCTGTCAGTTTCTGGTATGTGAGTGTGTATTTTATTCTGTACCTGTCAGTTTCTGATATGTCAGTGTGGGATTAATCAGCACCTTCCAGTTTGATATGCGAGTGTGGGTTTAATCAGTACCTGTAATTTCCCGGGATGCGAGTGTGGGTTTTATTCTGCATCTCTCAGTTTCTGGTAGATAAGTGAGGTGCTCAATATGTACCTGTCAGTATCTGGTTTGTGAGTGTGGATTAAAGCTGTAACTGTCAGTAATTGGTATGTGAGTGTTGGTTATATTCTGTACCCGCCAGTCTCTAGCACTAGAGCAAGTGTCCCGGCTCCCTCTTCACCCCCCGCACCCCATCCCAGGACACACCCTCAGCCCCCGGGACACTCACCCTCAGCCTCCGGGACACTCACCCTCAGCCTCCGGAACACTCACCATCAGCCCCCGGGACACTCACCCTCAGCCTCCGGGACACTCACCCTCAGCCTCCGGAACACTCACCATCAGCCCCCGGCTCCCTCTCCCCCCGGGACACTCACCCTCAGCCCCCGGCTCCCTCTCCCCCCGGGACACTCACCCTCAGCCCCCGGCTCCCTCTCCCCCCGGGACTCTCTCCCTCAGCCCCCGGCTCCCTCTCCCCCCCGGGACACTCACCCTCAGCCCCCGGCTCCCTCTCCCCCCGGGACACTCACCCTCAGCCCCCGGCTCTCTCTCTCCCCCCGGGACACTCACCCTCAGCCCCCGGCTCCCTCTCCCCCCGGGACACTCACCCTCAGCCCCCGGCTCCCTCTCCCCCCGGGACACGCCCTCAGCCCCCGGCCGCGCTCCCTCCGCTCACTTTCCGCCATTTTGATTTTTTCCTTTACCATCCGTCAGTTTCCGGGGATACGGGACATGCGCAGAGCGCGCTCAACGAGTCAATCGTGATTCGTCGCGACTATTGGGTGCAAGCAACGGATTGACAGCCCGCCGCACCAATCGCGGCCCGGCACAGCTCGACAAGTGCCCCGCCCACTCCCACAGCGGAGGCGGGGCCGCTCCCAGTCACGTGGCTGCTGATTTGAAACTCTTTTTGGAGTTCACCTGCAAAACATAAAACATTAAACTGTGCCACCCGACCTGGGTGACACTCCAGACATTTACAAGGCCCTTTTTTCCCCCCCCTCTTTTTTTTTTTTCTTTTTTTTTTTTTTTGGTCACTAAATTCACAATTTTCCCCAGTGCCCCCTATAAAAGGGAAGGGGGACACTAAAAGCACCGGCAATGAAAACAAATTAAACTTTAAAACGTAAAATCAAATTAAAATTTGGTTGCCGGGCGTGATGATGCACTCCAGTCCCTCCGGTGCCCACCTCTCGTGGAAGGCCGCGAGCGTACCGGTGGACACCGCGTGCTCCATCTCCAAGGACACCCTGGACTGGATGTAAGAGCGGAAGAGAGGCAGGCAGTCAGGTTGAACGACCCCCTCGACCGCCCGCTGCCTGGACCGGCTGATGGCACCCTTGGCCGAGCCCAGGAGCAGTCCTACGAGGAGGCCTTCGGACCTACCCGCTCCCCTCCGCACAGGGTGCCCAAAGATCAGGAGAGTGGGACTGAAGTGCAGCCAGAATTTCAGGAGCAGCCCCTTCAAATAATGGAACAGGGGCTGCAACCTCGTGCACTCAATAAAAACATGGAACACGGACTCCTCCAGACCGCAGAAATTGCAGGCGGCCTGGGAGTCCGTGAACCGGCTTAAAAATTTGTTGCACAGCACTGCTCCGTGCACCACCCTCCAGGCCAAGTCCCCGATGAATAGTGGGAGGACCCCTGCGTAGAGTGCCCTCCATCGGGGACCCCCGCCTCCTCCGGACGGCAAGATGGTACGCCATGGCGTGTCCGGACGGCCGGCGAGGATGGCAAAGTTGAGGGTGTGCAGGAGCAGCCCGTACAGGAAACCCCTCCGCGCGGAACTGAAAGGCACCAAGAGAAGGCGTTCGACAGGGTGGATCACGACTATCTGCTCGGAACTCTGCACGCTTTCGGATTCGGGACGCATTTCGTCGCCCGGATCCGACTTTTGTACGCCGCCGCGGAGTGTCTGATTAAGGTTAATGGGTCCTTGACGGCGCCCCTTCGCTTTAGGAGAGGGGTGCGCCAGGGATGCCCCATGTCCGGCCAGTTATACGCCGTTTGCGTGGAGCCTTTCCTGCGCCTCTTGCGGACGAGGTTGACGGGACTGGCTCTGCAAGGGCCGGGTGTGGAGGTCGTCCTCTCGGCTTACGTCGATGACGTGCTCCTCGCGGTAGAGGATCCCGCTGACCTGCGGAGGATGCGTGAGTGCCAGGAGATTTACTCGGCCGCTTCCTCCGCCAGGATCAACTGGGAGAAATGTTCCGGACTCCTGGTGGGTCAGTGGCGGGTGGACTCCCTGCCGGAGGAGCTCAGGCCTTTTGCCTGGAGCACGACCCATCTCCTCTATCTGGGAGTCTACCTTAGCCCCGACGAGGGAGCCTGGCCGGCGAACTGGCAGGAGCTGGAGGCCAAGGTCGCCGCTCGCCTAGGGCGCTGGACAGGACTGCTCCGAGTGCTGTCCTACAGGGGTCGAGTGCTAGTCATAAACCAGCTGGTGGCCGCAATGTTGTGGTACCGGCTGGTCACTTTGACCCCTCCCCCTGCGTTTGTCGCCAAGATACAGAAGAAGCTGGTGGACTTCTTCTGGAACAACAGGAAGCACTGGGTCTCTGCTGCGGTCCTGAGTCTCCTGCTTGAGGAGGGCGGGCAGTCGTTGGTGTGCGTCAGCGCCCAGCTCGCGACTTTCCGTCTTCAGACCCTGCAGAGATACCTTTACGTCGAGCCCCCTCCTAGGTGGTGTGCTCTGGCGAGGTATTTCTTCCGCCAGCAGCGCGACCTCAATTATGACACGCAGCTCCTGTTTGTGAACTTGGGAGGTGCCAGGACCGCCCTCCGGGAGCTGCCTGTCTTTTACAGGGAACTCATCAGGGTCTGGAACAAAGTCTCCACCAAGCGCAGCTCTCCGCCGGCTGGAGTGGCGGCTGTCCTGCAGGAGCCGCTGCTCGGGAATCCGTACCTCCACGGCCGAGGTTTCATGTGGCGGTCGGAAGAGAGGGCTGTGGCTGGTGAGGTGACCAGGGTCAGGGACCTGCTCGATGGCGGAGGAGCGGGCTGGATGGCGCCAGACACGCCGGCGCGGCGCCTAAACTCTGCCAACGTCCGCCACGCGGCCGATGCCATCGAGTCGCTAAAAACAGCTCTGAGCCCTGACTCCGTTAGGTGCATCGAGGAGGCTCAAGCACGTGGGGAGATCCCGTCCGAACTGACCCCCGTCCGGACGGAATTCCTCATCGGCGCCAAACCCCGGAACCTCCCTCGGGGGCCGGCGCCTCACAACTTGAGCCGCCTCGGGGAAATCCCCTCCGTGCCTTTCAGTTCCGCGCGGAGGGGTTTCCTGTACCTGCTGATTTGAATCCGCGCCGCACTTTCCCGGTCTGACCGCCACTGACGTCCGTAACCCAGCAACGCCAGTTGTGTGACGTCGGTAACCTGGCAACCAATCTGTGTGACGTCATGTAAACTGACACCGGGGCGGGGAGGGCCCGAGCCCACAGGATGGCAGTCGGTGCGTTTACCTGTGTGTGTGATATATGTCTGTTATATATGTGTGTCTGTGTGTACACGTGTGTCTATATTTGTGTCTCTGTATCTGTGCTCTCCCGGCCCCTTTATCCGGACCTTTCTAAATACTATTCGGTACCAATACCTCGGGAGCCTCCTATCAACAAGAGCAGACATTGACGACGAGATCCAACACCGCCTCCAGTGCGCCAGTGCAGCCTTCGGCCGCCTGAGGAAAAGAGTGTTTGAAGACCGCCCCTCAAATCCACCACCAAGCTCATGGTCTACAGGGCTGTAGTAATACCCGCCCTCCTGTATGGCTCAGAGACATGGACCATGTACAGTAGACACCTCAAGTCGCTGGAGAAATACCACCAACGATGTCTCCCCAACATCCTACAAATCCCCTGGGAGGACAGACGCACCAACGTTAGCGTCCTCGACCAGGCCAACATCCCCAGCATTGAAGCACTGACAACACTTGGTCAGCTTTGCTGGGCAGGCCACATTGTCCGCATGCCTGACACGAGACTCCCAAAGCAAGCGCTCTACTCGATACTCCTTCACGGCAAATGAGCCAAAGGTGGGCAGAGGAAACGTTACAGGGACACCCTCAAAGCCTCACTGATAAAGTGCAACACCACCTGTTTGTATCTATGTTCCCCCTGCCCCTTTATCCATACCTTTCTAAATACTATTCGGTACCAATGTGTCTGGGCCAATCACTTCCCCAGAAAGTGTTGAATTGTCACTTTAATTTGGTGCATTCTGATGAATTTTATTCCTTTCTTTATTCATTCTCCAGATGTGGGTGGTGCTCTCCAGGCCAGCATTTATTGCTAATCCCTAATCGCCCCTGACAAGGTGAAAGTGAGCCACCTTCTTGAACTGCTGCAGTCCGTGTGGTGAAGGTGCTCTCACAGTACTGTTAGGGAGGGATCTCCAGGATTTTGTCCCAGTGACTATGAAGGAACGGCCGATATATTTCCAAGTCAGGATGTTGTGTGACTCGGAGGTGGAACATGGAGGTGGTGGTGTTCCCATGCACCTGTTGTCCTTGTCCTTCTAGGTGGTAGAGGTCGCGGGTCTGGGAGGTGCTGCCGAAGAAGCCTTGGCGAGTTGCTGCAGTGCATCTTGTAGATGGTAAACACTACAGCCAAGTTGTGCCGGTGGTGGAGCGAGTTGATGTTTTAAGGTGGTGGATGGGGTGTCAATCAAGCGGGCTGGATGGTGTCGAGCTTCCCGAATGTTGTTGGAGCTGCGTTCATCCAGGCAATTGGAGAGTATTCCATCACACACCTGTAGATGGTGCCTTGTAGATGGTGGAAAGGCTTTGGAGAGTCAGGAGTGAGACACTCGCTGCAGAATACCCAGCCACTGACCTGCTCTTGTTGCCACAGTATTTACATGGCTGCTCGAGTTAAGTTTCTGGTCAATGGTGACCCCCAGGATATTGATGGTGGGGGATTTTGAGCTGTTAATGAAGTTGACTGTCAAGGGCCGGTAGACTGTCGCTTGTTGGAGATAGTCATTGCCTGACACATGTTTTGCGTGAATGTTACTTGCCACTTATCAGCCCAAGCCTGAATGTCGCCCAGGTCTAGCTGCATGGGGGCATGGACTGCTCCATTATCTGAGGAGTTGCGAATGGAACTGAACTCTGTGCAATCATCAGTGAACATCCCCACTTCTGACCTTATGATGAAGGGAAGGTCATTGATGAAGCAGCTGAAGAGTGTTGGGCCGAGGACACTGCCCAGAGAAACTCTTGCAGCGATGTCCTGGGGCTGAGATGATTGACCTCCAATAACCACAGCCATCTTCCTTTCTGCTAGTTATGAGGCCAGTCTTTTTTCGTATGGTAGCAGCAAAGCAAATCAAACGTCAATATCCAAGTTGGTTACCCAGGCCAAAGCTTCCGATGTAACAGCATGGATATCTTGTAGGCTTCCTGCAAATTTCCTCTGAGGGCAGTGCTCAATGATTTGCTCCAGGATCTGATTAGGAGCTCCACAGTCACATGATGGGGATGCTTTACTCTTCCACCTATGGAGAAGGTGGCAGCATCTACGATGACCAGTTCTGAGGCGGTTGATGGTTGCCCAATGTTTGTGAGGAATATTTGATCCTTCAGATGGTACTCTGGGGTGTTCTATCAGGAATCCATTCTGTATGTCGCAGTTCTTCCAGGTATTTCACCATCGGTCATCAAGGCTGTGGGAAGATCGCTGAAGGGCTTCAGGGATGATCCAAAATGGCCTCTAGATGTGAGACGGGCTGGTGGTAGGTTATTCAAGTCGGCCTGGATCGACATGTCTTTGCTGGTGTAGAGGTGCTGGCATACGGAGAGTTTGAGCATTTGCTCCCCATGTGGATCCGGTGAGTTTCTGGATCAAGTTGACCTGACTCTTTAGTTTCTTCTATAGGTTCTGGAGATGTTGTATGTATGACAGGGTACGATCAAGCGTGACTCCTAAATAGGAAGAGTTTTTGGCATGGTTTACCTCTGCACCGCAAACGGAGACTTTCAAAGCTTGGTTTGCTCGATGGGTATTGAAGTGGAATGTCGAGGTGACTGGCTTTTGTGCGTTTGGCCAGAGCCACCATCAAGGGAAGTAGATCTCCATCCTCTGTAAATCACTGCTCAGGGCCCATTCGATGATGGACAGATTTGGGTTTTGCTTGGCAAGGAAATGTCATCAACGTATATGAACTTGCGGGACTCTGATTTGGGCAGATCACTGTTGTAAACGTTGAATAACATGGGTGCCAGGACACAACCTGTGGGAGTCCGTTGTTCAATGTCCTACATCTGCGCTTCTGAGTGCCAGAGTACACATGGAAGTGTCGGTTGCTAAGCATGGAGTTGAGGAGATGGATCGTTGTTGTGCAGGGTAAAATGATGCAGAGCTTGAAAAGTAGTCCATGCTTCCATACTGTGTCATACCCTACTGACAGGTGCACGAATGCTACGGCAGTCTTAAACTGGCACTGGAAGCCTGCTTCGATGTGTGTTAGTAAAGCTACCACTTGGTCGCAGCAGTTACAGCCACTCCGGAAGCCCACTTGCTCCTTAGGAATGGTTGGCTCGATGATGGGGGCTAGTCTGTGGAGTAGTAGTCTCTCCAGCACTTTATGACAAGTACAAAGTAAGGAGATTGGACAATAGCTGGAGGTTTCACAAGCATTCTTCCCCTGCTTCAGGAGGGCAATTATTTTAGTCTCCCTCCAAATAGTTGGAACTTTACCAGTTGCCAGTACCTCAGAGAAGAAGGTGGTCAACCATCTCTTCAATTTGGATCCCAGTGCATTTACGCATTCAGGGTAAACACCATCTAGACCAGCAGCTTTTCCAGATTTGGTTGTCGACAGGGCTGCGTTTAGTTCATCCCAGGTGAATGGATCAGACATAGTTGCCGATTTTGGTGCTGCCGTCAAGTCTATCGAAAGCTGCCGCTTCATCTGCCGATGAAATTCTTTGTCCACCGGAGCCTTTGATGTTTGTATCTGTAAGGTTTACACATTTCATGATCAAGGCACAGCAAGAGGCCATGGCTAAAATAGTTTAAAGAAAACCTGTGGGACTGTTGGGCGGGAGAAAGAACGCCAGCCTGGGGCAGGTGGTGACTCATAAACTGATTAATACAATTTCTGGGGTCAGGAGTGAGACCCGATTAACATCGAGACAAAAGCAGAGGAGCCAATGGACTAATTGGCCGGAGGGGAAAAAACAGTTTCCTATGGAGACTATAAGTCTGCAAAAACCCAGGACAACAAAGGCATGCATTTTTGGATAACGGGGCACAAATGCTAAGGGGGTTAGGACCTCCACATTTTTTGCATGCTTAACGCCCATTTTACCGCTGAAATGACATATACAATTTGAGCACAAAATGGAAACTGACGGGCATTTTTAGGAAACTTATCGCCGAGCGTTACTTTCCCCATGTGCTTAACACCAGGAAAAAATATCACGGCCCGCCCACGTTTTTTTGAGTGGAATCAGCAGAATGGGCGAATTCAACGCCCATAATATCGCCCAGCATTACACTCCGTATGGAATTAATGCTGAAATTCTATATTAACGCCCGCCCAATGTTTTTTGTCGGAAGAGCATATTTCCCCAAACTAGCGGCCATGAAGATCACCCATCTTCAATTTCACCACCTCGCACACATATCACCCACAATATCGCTCGCTGAAATAAACGCCCATAAAAAGTGGAACGAACCGGAACGAATGCCAGCGCTGTGGCTGGCGTTTGTTAAATCCCACTCTTGCGTGAGGAGCCGATATCGGAAAGAATTGACTGAAAGAGCGCTGATGTGAGACACAATGCTGACACATTTCTGTGTGTGTGCAGCTCAGACATCAATGGTGCTCAGCACCTTAGTGCCAGTTAGAGTTTACGTTGATTGATGTTAAGTTGTATTTAACCCCTTTATGGTAGGGAATCTCCACTGTATAACAGTCCAGCTATCTGAGACAATGCGCAACAAGCTTATGTTCAATAACAAAAGTTTAATACCAACATTGGTCTGAAATCATAAGTATCACAACCAATAAAACCCAACCCCTGCCCACATCCCACTTTTACCACCATTGACATAAATCACATGTTCAACATGTCCAGCAACACAGAATACAAAGTCAAAGCAGGAGAGTGGTCCCCAACCCCCATACATTGCAACAAATTGCATACACCCAGATGGAGATATAACACAGCCATCTGCACACATGCACCTCACTTTCCTTCGCCCCTCTCCTTCTCCCCACCTCTACCCCTTTCCCTCCTTGCAACACGGCGCCTGGCCGAGGAGTTCCTCAGGCGGTGTCTCATTGAAGGGGATGAAGGCAGATGCGTTGGTTGGACAGGTACGGGAGCGGGAGGTGCCGAGGGGGCAACATTCTCTGATGCAGAAGCAGGATCTTGGTCCTTGTTCTAATCTGTCGTTTGCAGTGGTGGTGCAGAACCTAGGGGTTGAGTGTCGTGCTCAGGGACCACTGGGAGGCCTGTAGCAGCAGTGTTCCTGGCTATCGCATCCAGGGACTCTGCCATGCGTGGAATGTACTCGGTCATGGTGGTTGGGTGTCGGGATATGCTCCCAAAGCTTTGATGAGCTGGTCACCAATGTCTACAGTCCTCCTGGCCAACTGTACCATCTCTCCGCTGTCATGTTGTGCTCATGGAACAGACCTGCCACGTCCACGAGACCGCCGCAGGGTCGGCGCTGTCCTGGGGACAAATGGGGTGCCCTGTGGAGAAGTGCTTGGGGCCAGCACCTCCAGAGTGGAGGTGAGAATGACCGGAGGACCAATAGATGGCCTTGGGGTGGAATGGGTACTGGAGTGTGACAATGCAGGTTTTTCAAAGTCCGCACTCTCATCTGTGGAGAACAGACCCAGCGGATTGACGGGCGACAATCAGAGCTGCTCAGCACCAGATGTAGTAGGATTGTCCGCCGACTCCTGCCCCGCGCCCCCACCTTTTGGTCTCTGTGGCCTTGCCTGGGGCCACGCTGCTGTCTGAGCTGCAAGATACACATGAGGTTGTTAGGGGAGAAGAGGGAGCTAGGGTAACAAGGTGAGTCCAGCACTACAGACAGCATATGCACGACAAAAGCACCAACGCTCTCAAAATCATCACAGACATCACATTTCATCACCATCAATACATTGTGCATTGCAATGATTTTCATTGGGCTAGCATTATTTCTATGACACTTTTAGAAATCATCTATCATATATGATTGGTCAGATATGAGTTAGTGTGGCATCTATTGACTTTATATCACTCAATGGTGTAAGCTTTATTCACATGGCATCACTTCAGCGTCTGCAGATGTGTCTGTGGCTGTCCGGGGGTGCTTCCCCACGAGTGCTAGCACTTGATCCTCCATCTCTGTGATGTTGCTCGGGAAACTATATGTTTTCAGAATGGGTGAGAAGCCGACGATCTGAAAACCCTTTTTTACCACCCACGCCGGAAATAACGCCCATTTTTGGGTGATGAGCTCAAAAGTGCAGGTTCTAGCCCCTTGTTTCCATTTTTGAAAATGGGCGTTACCGCGAGCAATATCAAATGGGCGGTAGCGTTAAATTCTTTTGACCTTCTGCCATAAAGTGTGGCCGTCCTTAGCAATGGCATGGCAATGCTTGATTCCCACTATTCAGGGGGTCAAGAGTCATCATGACATGCGTAGAAGAGGAGACAGAGAGAGGGAGCTCAGAGGGACTGAAAACGTGTGTGGCTATGGTGTGTGCTTGTCAGGCTGTTGTGAGAGGCACGGCGGAGATTCACCAGTAGCAAAAAGCCTACTAAGCACTAAGAACATCATTGGCACCGAGTTTTTGTCCAACAAATAAGATATAACATGGAAAGTGTTCTGTATGGAGAAAGAGTCAGACTGAACACTGAGCTCAAAGTAAAGTGTGAACTTAGTCTTTTATTGCAGGTCTCCAGAGTGCCTCTCCAACCTCTGAGGCCTCTTTAAATACCTGTGCTCACAAGGGATTATGGGATCCCTTGGGACTCCAGGGGATGAGTCCTCTGGTGGCTGTACAGTGTAAATACAAGTTCACATATATAACAACCCCTCCGCCCCCCCACCCCTACCCCAAAGTCAATTGTGCAACTATTTACAATGTGAGTCGATCTGCGGCCCTTCTTGCCCTGGTTGATCATCTCGGTGTGAAAGCTGGTATTGTTGAATCATTTGTTGGGCCCTTGCTGGGCTGCTGTGCAGCTGGCCTTGCTGAGCTGCCTGGTGTGTTGGGGCCTTGATGGGCTGCCTGGTGTGTTGGGCCCTGCTGGGCTGCTGTGCATGATGGGTTCTGCTTCGTGGTCAACCGTGGTGCCGGTTGCTACTGGTGTGTATGTTGGGGGATCAAAAAAGGTAGAGTCCAAGGTGGGTTGCTCAGGATAGTCTGTGAATCTGAGTTTGATTTGGTCCAAGTGTTTCCGGTGAATGAGTCCATTTGAAAATTTGACCCAAAACATCCTGCTCCCCTCTTTGGCCACAACAATGCCGGGAAGCCACTTGGGATCTTGTCCATAATTTAATATAAATACAGGGTCATTGATTTCAATCTCGCGCGACACATTTGTGTTATCATGGTATGCACTTTGTTGAAGCCGCCTGCTCTCTACCTGTTCACGTAGATCAGGGTGAACTAACGAGAGCCTTGTCTTAAGTGTTCTTTTCATGAGCAGTTCAGCAGATGGGATCCCAGTGAGCGAGTGGGGTCTCGTGCGGTAGCTAAGCAGGACTCGGGATAGGCGAGTCTGCAGTGAGCCTTCAGTTACCCTCTTCAAGCCTTGCTTGATGGTTTGCACTGCTCTCCCTGCCTACCATTTGACGCTGGATTAAACGGGGCAGATGTGACATGTTTGATCCCATTACAGGTCATGAATTCTTTGAACTCAGCACTGGTAAAACATGGCCCGTTGTCACTCACCAGGACATCGGGTAAGCCGTGAGTGGCAAACATGGCCTGCAGGCTTTCAGTAGTGGCAGTGGACGTGTTAGCCGACATTATCTCGCATTCAATCTACTTGGGGTATGCGTCTACAACCACAAGGAACATTTTACCCAAGAATGGGCCTGCATAGTCGACGTGTACCCCAGACTACAGTTTGGAGGGCCAAGACCATAAACTTAGCAGCGCCTCCCTGGGTACTTTGCTTAACTGCAAGAATGTATTACATCTGTGAATGCAGGACTCTAAGTCCGCATCGATAGCGGGCCACCACACGTGGGATCTGGCTATTGCTTTCATCATTACGGGTACTGTGGAGGTCATTGATGAAGGTGTCTCTGCCCTTCATTGCCCTACAGAAGGCAGTCTGCTTGTATATACATTTCACATTTGCGCCACTGGAACGGCTTTATCTCTTCCTGCATTTCCACTGGGACACTGGACCAGCTCCCGTGAAGCACACGGCTTTTGACTAGAGATAATAAGGGGTCCTGGTTTGTCCAGGTTTTGATCTGCTGGGCAGTGACGGGTGATTACTCACTCTCAAATGCTTCCATCACCATGGTTGATCTGCGGGCTGTGCCATTTCCACCCCCGTGGTGGGCAATGGCAACTTACTGAGAGCATCAGCGCAGTTTTCTGCGCCTGTCTGGCCTGTGGCGGATGGCGTAGTTGTATGCGGACAACGTGAGCGCCCATCTCTGGATGCGGGCCGATACGTTGGTATTAATCCTTTTACTCTCGGAAAACAGGGATATAAGTGGCTTATGGTCAGTTTCCAATTCAAATTTTAGCCCAAACAGGTATTGATGCATTTTCTTTACCTCATTGACACACGCTAACGCTTCTTTCTTAATCATGCTGTTGGCTCTCTCAGCCTTAACCAGTTGCAGTTTCCCAAAAGCATTAGCTTGTTGCAATACACACCCGACACCACATGCTAGTACCAAACGCTTACATGGATCATACAACACAAGCAATTTCTTTGAGTATAACAATTTTCTTGCTTTTACAAAGGCATTTTCTTGGCTTTTGCCCGAAACCCATTCATCCCCTTTACGTAGTAAGACATGTACTGGTTCCAACAGTGTGCTGAAACCGATAAGAAATTACCAAAGTAGTTCAGGAGTCCCAGAAATGACCGCAGCTCCATCACGTTCCATGGCCTCGGTGCTTTCTCGATTGCCTCCGTCTTTGCATTGGTGGGCCTGATGCCGTCCGCCGCAATCCTCCTTCCCAAGAACTCCACTTCAGGTGCCAGGAAAACGCACTTTGAGCGTTTTAACCTGAGCCCCACGCAGTTGAGTTGACTAAGAACCTCCTCCAGGTACTGCAGATGCTCGACTGTGTTCCGACCCGTGACCATGATCTCGTCCTGGAAGACCACGGTGTGCGGGACTGACTTCAGTAGGCTTTCCATGTTTCTCTGGAATATCGCTGCCACTGATCGGATTCAAAACGGGCATCTGTCATAAACAAAAAGACCTTTGTGCATGTTGATGCAGGTGAGGGCCTTCGATGATTCCTCCAGTTCCTGCGTCATGTAGGATGAAGTCAGATCCAGCTTCGAGAACGTCTTTCCTCCCGCCAGTGTTGCAAAGAGGTCGTCTGCCTTTGGTAGTGTCTATTGATCCTGTAGGGAGAAACAATTGATAGCTACTTTGTAATCACCACAGATTCTGATGGTGCCATTTCCCTTGAGGACTAGGAGAATAGGACTGGCCCACTTGTTGAACTCGATTGGTGAAATAATGAACTCTCTTTGCAGCCGGTCAAGCTCGCTCTCTACCCTTTCTCTCATCATGTACAGTACTGCTCTCGCCTTGTGATGGATGTGTTGTGCCCCCGGAATTAGGTGGATCTGCACTTTTGCTCCTTGGAATTTCCTGATGCCTGGTTCGAACAGCGAAGGGAATTTGTTTAAGACCTGGGCACATGAAGTGTCGTCAGCGGGCGACAGCGCTCGGACATTGGAGTTCCAGCGTATCTTTCCCAGCCAGCTCCTGCCGAGCAGTGTGGGACCATCACCTGGTACCACCCAGAGTGGTAGCTTGTGCACCACTCCATCATAGGAGTCCTTTACGTTAGCACTGTTGATTACAGGAATCAGTTCTTTTGTGTAAGTTTGTAGTTTCGTGTGAACTGGAAATAAGACTGGCCTTGAGGCCTTGTTGCACCACAATCTTTCGAAAGTCTTTTTGCCCATGGTGGACTGGCTCGTGCCCATATCCAGTTCCATTGACACCGGGAGTCCATTTACTTCAACATTCAGCATTATTGGGGGACAATTCATGGTGAATGTGTGCACCCCATGTACCTCTGCCTCCTCGGTCTGAGGCTCTGGTTCATCGTGATCCTCCGTGGATCTGTCCGCCTCTGCAACATGATGATTTGCAGGTTTAACAAGATTAGCAGCTTGCCAGCACATACGTTGGAGGTGTCCCTTTGTTCCACAGCCATTGCAAACATATCCTTTGAATTGGCATGAATGGAAACGATGATCATCCCCGCAGCACCAACAAGGTGTTAATGGTGTTGCATTCATCACCCTTGATGGTGGACTTGTGGAGACATCAGCGGATGTGCAGCTGCAGGTATGTGTGACCTGCACTGTACGGTACAATTCGAAAACAACATCACTTTGTTCACAGTACTTGTAGCAGCACTTGTGTGCTGAGAGATTTGCTTTGTCTTGTCACTGATGGCAATGAACACCTGGGCTATCGCGATGGCCTTACTTAAGGTTGGGGTCTCTATGGTCAAAAATTTGCGAAGTGTGGTTGCGTGGCCAATGCCAAGTACGAAAAAGTCTCTGATCATGTGCTCCAAATGTCCTTCAAATTCGCAATGTCCTGCAAGGCGTCTTAGCTCGGTGACATAACTCGCCACTTCCTGGCCTTTAGACCTTTAGCATGCAGGTACAGCAGGCGGTTAAGAAAGCAAATGGCATGTTGGCCTTCATAGCGAGGGGATTTGAATACAGGGGCAGGGAGGTGTTGCTACAGTTGTACAGGGCCTTGGTGAGGCCACACCTGGAGTATTGTGTACAGTTTTGGTCTCCTAACTTGAGGAAGGACATTCTTGCTATTGAGGGAGTGCAGCGAAGATTCACCAGACTGTTTCCCGGGATGGCGGGACTGACCTATCAAGAAAGACTGGATCAACTGGGCTTGTATTCACTGGAGTTCAGAAGAATGAGAGGGGACCTCATAGAAACGTTTAAAATTCTGACGGGTTTAGACAGGTTAGATGCAGGAAGAATGTTCCCAATGTTGGGGAAGTCCAGAACCAGGGGTCACAGTCTAAGGATAAGGGGTAAGCCATTTAGGACCGAGATGAGGAGAAACTTCTTCACCCAGAGAGTGGTGAACCTGTGGAATTCTCTACCACAGAAAGTAGTTGAGGCCAATTCACTAAATATATTCAAAAGGGAGTTAGATGAAGTCCTTACTACTCGGGGGATCAAGGGTTATGGCGAGAAAGCAGGAAGGGGGTACTGAAGTTTCATGTTCAGCCATGAACTCATTGAATGGCGGTGCAGGCTAGAAGGGCTGAATGGCCTGCTCCTGCACCTATTTTCTATGTTTCTATGTTTCTATGTTTGTAGGTATAGAAACGGTACCTCGCCATCAGAACGCCTTCCTTCAGGTTCAAATGCTCTCAGACCAGTGTGCACAAATCGTCGCACGATTTCTCTGTGGGTTTCGCTGGAGTGAGCAGATTCTTCATGAGGCCATACATTGGTGCCCCACAGACGGTGAGGAGGATTGCCCTTCATTTGGCAGCATTCGATATAGAAACATAGAAAATAGGTGCAGGAGTAGGCCATTCGGCTCTTCGAGCCTGCACCGCCATTCAATGAGTTCATGGCTGAACATGCAACTTCAGTACCCCATTCCTGCTTTCTCACCATACCTCTTGATCCCCCTAGTAGTAAGGACTGCATCTAACTCCTTTTTTTATATATATAGTGAATTGGCCTCAACAACTTTCTGTGGTAGAGAATTCCACAGGTTCACCACTCTCTGGGTGAAGAAGTTTCTCCTCATCTCGATCCTAAATGGCTTACCCCTTATCCTTAGACTGTGACTCCTGGTTTTGGACTTCCCCAACATTGGGAACATTCTTCCTGCATCTAACCTGTCTAAACCCATCAGAATTTTAAACGTTTCTATGAGATCCCCTCTCATTCTTCTGAACTCCAGTGAATACAAGCCCAGTTGATCCAGTCTTTCTTGATATGTCAGTCCCGCCATCCCAGGAATCAGTCTGGTGAACCTTCGCTGCACTCCCTCAATAGCAAGAATGTCCTTCCTCAAGTTAGGAGACCAAAACTGTACACAATACTCCAGGTGTGGCCTCACCAAGGCCCTGTACAACTGTAGTAACACCTCCCTGCCCCTGTACTCAAATCCCCTCGCTATGAAGGCCAACATGCCATTTGCTTTCTTAACCGCCTGCTGTACCTGCATACCAACCTTCAATGAATGATGTACCATGACACCCAGGTCTCATTGCACCTCCCCTTTTCCTAATCTGTCACCATTCAGATAACAGTCTGTCTCTGTTTTTACCACCAAAGTGGATAACTTCATATTTATCCACATTATACTTCATCTGCCATGCATTTGCCCACTCACCTAACCTATCCAAGTCACTCTGCGGCCTCATAGCTTCCTCCTCGCAGCTCACACTGCCACACAACTTAATATCATCCGCAAATTTGGAGATACTACATTTAATTCCCTCGTCTAAATCATTAATGTACAATGTAAACAGCTGGGGCCCCAGCACAGAACCTTGCGGCACCCCACTAGTCACTGCCTGCCATTCTGAAAAGTACCCATTTACTCCTACTCTTTGCTTCCTGTCTGCCAACCAGTTCTCAATCCACGTCAGCACACTAACCCCAATCCCATGTGCTTTAACTTTGCATATTAATCTCTTGTGTGGGACCTTATTGAAAGCCTTCTGAAAGTCCAAATACACCACATCAACTGGTTCTCCCTTATCCACTCTACTGGAAACATCCTCAAAAAATTCTAGATTTGTCAAGCATTCTCTTCCCCATCTAGCTCGTTGGCCACGAAGTATTGGTCAAGTCGCTCCACAAAAGTTTCCCAATCATCTCCCTCTGAGAATTTCTCCAGGATGCCCACTGTTCTCTGCATCTTTGGGTTTGCTATCTGTATCTCGTCGCCAGTTGTTATGCATGGAGAAAGAGTCAGACTGAACACTGAGCTCAAAGTGTGACCTTAGTCTTTTATTACAGATCTCCAGAGTGCCGCTCCAACGTGTGAGGCCTCCTTAAATACCTGTGCTGCCAAGAGATTATGGGATCCCTTGAGACTCCAGGGGATGAGCCCTCTGGTGGCTGTACAGAGTAAATACAAGTTCACATATATAACAGAAGGGATGGAGGAGGCCCTGGAGCTGGTAGCCAGGAACACTGGTGTCAGAGGGCACCCAGTGGTCCCGGAGGCACCGCACTGCACCCCAAGGTGACAGACCCCCATTGCCAACCACACATGAGAGCTAGCAGCAACATCTTGCTTCTGGCTCAGAGCACATTCCCACCTCGGGACCGTCCTCTCCCATATCCGTCCAAGCAGCGCTTTGGCCATCACCACACCCCCTCCCCCCCAGCCAATGCAGCATTGCCTGAGGACCTCCTTGGCCAGGCGGCTTGGAATCAGGAGGGGAAGGGGTAGAGGTGGGGAGAAGAATGTGGGGGGCGGGGGGGGGGGGAAATAGGGTTGGTTTGTACAGAAATACTGATGATTTCAGACTAATGTTCGGTTTAAATGTGTTTTATTTAACAAAACCTTGTAGCAAATTGGCTCAGATAGCTGCATCATTACACACTAGTGATTCCTTAACGTCAAAGAGTATAATGACACTTAACTTCAATCAACTTAAACTTTAACTGTCACCAAGGTGATGCCCACCATTGATATATGACCTGCAGCAGTGTATCAGCCTTGTAAATAACACCAACGTTATTTCAGGCAAAGCGATCATTGATGAGCTCCTGACGTAAGGCTCTTGCAGCTATCATGCCACCATGGTCTCTTTCATGCGGTCTACAGGGAGGCAGGGGCATGGCTTCGGCATCAGCCTGATTGTCTGGGCCGATGTCAGCATCCCCTTCTTCCTCTCTCTGGTGAGGTGGACTGTCAGACTCATCAGGCAATTCTTGTCCCTTCCTGATAGCTAAGTTGCGCAGCATGGAGCACACCAGCACGAATTTAGCTATCTGCTCAGAGTGATCCAGGCATCTAAAGAGTTGCTTCAGGACTCCAGTGGTTTTCTCCACTATATTGCGAGTTGCTCTGTGGCTCACGTTGTATCGCCTCTCGGCTTTGGTGTGGGTGTCACGCGGCGCGGGGGGGGCGGGGGGGGCAGCGGTCATCAGCCAGGTGGTGAGACCATATCCTTTGTCACCAAGCATCCAGCATTGACCTTGTGGCTCATTGTACAAGTCAGAGACAGTGCTCTCACGCAGGATGTGAGCATCATGGATTCTGCCTGGAAATTGAGCATTCACTGCCAGTATAATTTGCTGATGGTTGACAACCAGTTGGACATTCAGGGAGTGGAATCCCTTGTGGTTCCTGAAAACCTCAGCATTCTGAAAAGGTGCCCACATCGCGATGTGTGTACAGTCTATTGCTCCCTGCACTTGGGGAAGTTTGCAATTCTGGAGAATCCTAGAGCCCTCTCACTCTGTGCCTCCCTGGTCATAGGGAAGCTGATCAAGTCCTTCCTGCGTGCGTACAGGGCTTCAGTGACCTATTTAATGCAGCAATGTGTGGAGTGCTGAGAAAGTCCGCAAATGTCTTCAGCTGTGGCATGAAAAGAACCTGAGGCATAGAAGGACAGTGCAGCGATGACTTTGACCTCGATGGACAGTGCAGTACTGGTGGTGCTGGCAGGCTGCAGATCTGCCCTTATAAGCTGGCATACCTCAGTGCTAACCTCTTTGTGGAAGTGGATTGTCCGAAGGCAGGTGGTGTCGGGCAAGTCGAGGTAAGAATGCTTCTCCTTGTACTTGCGGGGGGTGTAATATTTTTTCCTGGCGTTAAGCACATGGGGAAAAGTAACGCTCGGTGATAAGTTTCCGAGAATTGCCCGGCAGTTTCCATTTTGTGTCAAAATGGTCGATATATGGGCATTAAAAGTCATTTCAGTGGTAAAACGGGCGTTAAGCATGCAAAAACGGGCGTTAAGCCTATTATGTTGATATCACCGCCCCATACATTGTGTACAATTCACTGCCCCATACATGGTGTACGATGTGACCGCCCCATACACTGTGTACAATTCACCGCCCCATACACTGTGTACAATTCACCGGCCCGTACATTGTGTACAATTCACCGGCCCGTACATTGTGTACAATTCACCGGCCCGTACATTGTGTACAATTCACCGGCCCGTACATTGTGTACGATGTGACTGCCCCATACACTGTGTACAATTCACCGCCCCATACACTGTGTACAATTCACCGGCCCGTACATTGTGTACAATTCACCGGCCCGTACATTGTGTACAATTCACCGCCCCGTACATTGTGTACAATTCACCGGCACGTACATTGTGTACAATTCACCGCCCCATGCACTGTGTACAATTCACCGGCCCGTACATTGTGTACAATTCACCGGCCCGTACATTGTGTACAATTCACCGGCCCGTACATTGTGCACAATTCACTGCCCCGTACATTGTGTACAATTCACCGGCCCATACATTGTGCACAATTCACCACCCCGTACATTGTGTACAATTCACTGCCCCGTACATTGTGTACATTTTACCGCCCCATACACTGTATACAATTCACTGCCCCGTACATTGTGTACAATTCACCGGCCCGTACATTGTGTACAATTCACCGGCCCGTACATTGTGCACAATTCACTGCCCCGTACATTGTGTACAATTCACCGGCCCGTACATTGTGCACAATTCACTGCCCCGTACATTGTGTACAATTCACTGCCCCGTACATTGTATACAATTCACCGGCCCGTACATTGTGCACAATTCACCACCCCGTACATTGTGTACAATTCACCGGCCCGTACATTGTGTACAATTCACCGGCCCGTACATTGTGTACAATTCACCGGCCCGTACATTGTGTACAATTCACCGGCCCGTACATTGTGCACAATTCACCGGCCCGTACATTGTGCACAATTCACCGCCCCGTACATTGTGTACAATTCACCGCCCCGTACATTGTGCACAATTCACCGCCCCGTACACTGTGTACAATTCACCGCCCCATACATTGTGTACAATTCACTGCCCCGTACACTGTGTACAATTCACCGCCCCATACATTGTGTACAATTCACCGGCCCGTACATTGTGCACAATTCACCGCCCCGTACATTGTGTACAATTCACCGCCCCATACATTGTGTACAATTCACCGGCCCGTACATTGTGTACAATTCACTGCCCCGTACATTGTGCACAATTCACCAGCCCGTACATTGTGTACAATTCACTGCCCCGTACATTGTGTACAATTCACCGCCCCGTACATTGTGTACAATTCACCACCCCGTACATTGTGTACGATGTGACTGCCCCATACATTGTGTTGCTGTCACTATTCTATACAAGGTTTTGAAATCACTGTTGGGTTTCCGCTTTGGGCACAATTGACAATCCGGGCGCAAATTGTTCTCATTTTATGAATTGATTTTATGATTCCTGTTTCCGCCCAAACTCATTTGCATAATCACAAACTGAAAATCTTCCATGAACCAGTGCAATGAATGTAATTGTTTATTCTTTTTTCCTTGCATTGAGAAATATTCGGTGATGTATATCGGAGCGGCGGTGACCTAGTGCAGATTTATTACTGCAGCTGGGCGTAACTCACGCCTGAAATTCCTCGATCTTTGGCGCAGGAATTGCGCTGGCGGAAACTCTACCTCATTGTGTGTTGGGAAGGAGGATGTATATTACCCCTTTGTCCCAGGTGACACTGCCCCTATGCACAGTACAGAATGATTTCTGCATGCTGTCGGCGACAATAGTCGAGGAGCTCAGTGCCCTCCCGGATGCACTTCCTCCACTTAGGGCGGTCTTTGGCCAGGGACTCCCAGGTGTCGGTGGGGGATGTTGCACTTTATTGGGGAGGCTTTGAGAGTGTTCTTGAAACGTTTCCTCTGCCCACCTGGGGCTCGCTTGCCTTGTCGGCCTTCCGAGTAGAGCTCTTGCTTAGGGAGTCTCATGTCAGGCATGTGGACGATGTGGCCCGCCCAACAGAGCTGGTTGAGCTTGTTCAGTGCTTCAATGCTGGGGATGTTGGCCTGGGTGAGAACACTGCCATTGGTGCATCTGTCCTCCCAGTGGATTTGCAGGAGCTTGCGGAGGCAGTGTGGGTGCCTCCGCAATATATATACGTATATATAAAAAGGAAATTTAAATGTTTGCCAATTTATTCCGAACGTTGTTTCCCTGGTTCAGAAAAGTAAGAACTCCCCTGCTCTTCTTCTAAATAGCGCTATAGGATCTTTTACGACCACTTGAGAGAGCAGACAGGGCATCGGTTGAAAGTCTCGTTCGAAAGACGAAGTTCCAGGTCCCGAACTTCATTGTGAAGGGTGGAAGATGCCTGTCCGGCAACGTTTGGGCCTCCCTGCCCCTCCCTCCCTCCGCCGACACTCATTCGTCCCTCCCTACGTTGACACTCGGTCCTCCCTCCCTCCGGCGACACTTGAGCCTCTATCTCCCGGTGACACTTGGGCCTTCCTCCCTCCAGCGACATCCTGCCCTCCATCCCGGCCGCTGGTCCCACTCAACTGCGGAGCTCCCGGTGAGCACACTGCCTGCGGCCCCCGGTGAGCACAATGCCTGCGGCCCCCGGTGAGCACAACGCCTGCGGCCCCCGGTGAGCATGTGGTCAGCACGATGCCTGCGGCCCCCGGTGCGCACGATGCCTGCGGTCCCCGGTGAGCACAACGCCTGCGGCCCCCGGTGAGCACGATGCCTGTGGTCCCTGGTGAGCACGATGCCCGCGGCCATCTTGACCTCTCCTCCTTCCACGAAGTGGACCTCTGACCTGGGACTAATATTTATCCCTGAACCAACATCACCAAAAAAAAACAGATGATCTGGTCATTATCACATTGTTGTTTGTGGGAGCTTGCTGTGTGCAAAAAAAGGCTACTGCGTTTCCCACATTACAACAGCAATAAAGTGCTTCATTGGCTGTGAAGCGCTTTGAGACGTCCGGTGGTCGTGAAAGGCGCTATAGAAATCCAAGTCTTTCTTTAATGTTTAGTTTATTCGTCACTTAGCGATAGTTATTTTTACGACCTGTATCGCTTATTATTCAAATTATATAAACATTTGAGATTGCAGTTATATTGGGGAAACTTTCACTAATACTGCTACAGGCTTAAATGCAAAGAAAGTGGGTGAAAGTACAAGTTCGCCCGAGCTACCATTTCTCCCGAGGCCTCAACCTTGAATGCATCGACGCGAGTCTCCGCAACCTCTCCCTGTGGGAGCGCCTGTGCGTGTTTGGCGGAACAGGCTCGAGGGGCTGAATGGCCTATTCACTCCCTCCACCACCGGCGCACCGTGGCTGCAGTGTGTATCATCTACAAGATGCACTGCAGCAACTCACCAAGGCTTCTTCGGCAGCACCTCCCAAACCCACGACCTCTACCACCTGGAAGGACAAGGGCAGCAAGTGCATGGGAACACCACTATCTCCACGTTCCCCTCCTAGTCACACACCATCCTTACTTGGAAATATATTGCCATTCCTTCATCGTCACTGGGTCAAAATCCTGGAACTTCCTCCCTAACAGCACTGTGGGAGCACCTTCACCACACGGACTGTGGCTGTTCAAGGCGGCGGCTCACCGCCACCTTCTCAAGGGCAATTAGGGATGGGCAATAAATGCCGGCCTTGCCAGCGATGCCCACATTCAAGGAGCGAATTTAAAAAAAAGGCAGTTTACTCTCAAGCTCACTGCTCCCTACAGAACAGGACAGGACAGAACAGGACACACAGACTTTGATCTCCAGCTCACTGCTCTTGACAGGACAGGACACACAGACTTTGATCTCCAGCTCACTGCTCTCGACAGGACAGGACACACAGACTTTGATCTCCAGCTCACTGCTCTCGACAGGACAGGACACACAGACTTTGATCTCCAGCTCACTGCTCTCGACAGGACAGGACACACAGACTTTGATCTCCAGCTCACTGCTCTCGACAGGACAGGACACACAGACTCAGCTCCCCAGCTCACTGCTCTCGACAGGACAGGACACACAGACTCAGCTCCCCAGCTCACTGCTCTCGACAGGACAGGACACACAGACTCAGCTCCCCAACTCACTGCTCTCGACAGGACAGGACACACAGACTCTGCTCCCCAGCTCACTGCTGCCGACTCCCACCAGCTCCAGTTGAGATGATGAAAACACTGGTCCTGGTTCTTGGATTCCTGCTGCTGGCTGAGGATTTCCAATCCGTGGGTGAGTAAATCCCTCCCAACTCTCCTCAGCCCGTCTGCAAAAAGTTCTGTTTGAGAAAAGAAAGGATGTTTTTCTCTGCCTGAGTGTCAGGGTGTGAGGAAGGCTGAGAGATTGAAGCTAAACCCATTCCACAGTCCAATCCCCCGAGTGTGCAGTGACTCATTGAGCGGGCAGTGTGAATGGTGGCTGTTGTGAGCTTTGAGGCAACACAGAGTTCAAGATGCAAATGTGTGCAGGATCAGAGCGACAGACACAGACTTTCCCTGTTGGCCTTTCTCTGCTACAGAACCACACTCCCTCCATCTCTCTCTCGCTCTCTCTCTCTCTCTCTGACTCCATCTCTCTCTCTCTATCTATCCATCTTCCTTTATCTGTCCATCTCTAGATCCTTGCCCTGTCATCTCTCTCTCTCCATCGTTCTCTCTATCCATACCAGTCCTGCCAATCTATCGGTCTCTATCTCTGCTTTCTATCATTTTCTTTTTACCTGTCTTTTTCTCTATCTCTCCCAATCACTCCTTGTGTCTCTCTCTCTCTGACTCTCACTTTCTCTGCCTGTCTCTCCCTCGCTGGCTGTCTCAATGTATCTCTCCCTCTCCCTTTCTCTCTGTCTGTCTATCTATATCTCTGTCTTTATACAAGAACATAAGAATTAGGAGCAGAAGTAGGCCATTTGGCCCCTTGAGCCTGCTCCGCCATTCAATCTGATCTTGGCCTCCACTTCCCTGCCCACTCCCCATAACCCTCGTCTCCCTGATCGTTCAAAAATCCGTCTATCTCCACCTTAAATATATTCAATGACCCAGCCTCCACAGCTCTCTGAGGTAGAGAATTCCAAACATTCACGACCCTCAGAGAAGAAATTCCTCATCTCCGTTTTAAATAGGCGACCCCTTATTCTGAAACTATAATAATAATCATCATAGGAAGACTTACTTGCACTCCAAAAGTGAGTTCTTAGGTAACTGAACAGTCCAATACAGGAATTACAGTCTCTGTCACAGGTAGGACAGACAGTCGTTGAAGGAAAGGGTGGGTAGGACTGGTTTGCCGCACGCTCTTTCCGCTGCCTGCGCTTGATTTCTGCATGCTCTTGGCGACGAGACTCGAGGTGCTCAGCGCCCTCCCGGATGCACTTCCTCCACTTAGGGCGGTCTTTGGCCAGGGACTCCCAGGTGTCAGTGGGGATGTTGCATTTTATCAGGGAGGCTTTGAGGGTGTCCTTGAAACATTTGCTCTGCCCACCTTGGGCTCGCTTACCCTGTCGGAGTTCCGAGTAGATCGCTTGTTTTGGGAGTCTTGTGTTGTGCATGCGAACATTGGCCCGCCTAATGGAGCTGGTTGAGTGTGGTCAGTGCTTCGATGCTGGGGATGTTGGCCTGGTCGAGGATGCTAACTTCGGTGCGTTAATAATAACTTTTATTTATATAGCACCTTTAACGTCCCAAGGTGCTACACACAGTGTTACAAGACAAAACAGGTAAATTTAACACCGAGCCACTAAAGAAGAAATTAAGTCAGATGACCAACAGCATGTTTAAAGAAGAGTGTCAAAGGAGGAAAGAGAGGTAGAGAGGTGGAGAGGTTTAAGGAGGGAGTTCCAGAGCTTGGGGCCCAGGCAGCTGAAGGCACGTCCACCAATGTTTGAGCAGTTATAATGAGGGATGTTCAAGAGGCCAGAATTTGAGGAGTGCAGACAGCTTGTGGGGTTGTGAGTGTTATGTATGTAAACTTTACCAATGTGTAAGACTTGTCGCCAGGGGGCGCACCTGTGGGAGACCCAAGGATCACCTGCACACCTGGGCAAGCAGGTATAAAAGGCAGTCTACCATGCTGCCTCCTCTGGAGTTACATTAAAGAGACCACGGTCACAACAGTTTGAGCTTACAATATACAGTCTTGTGGAGTTAGTCTGAACATAACAGTGAGGCTGAAAAAGATTACAGAGATAGGGAGGAGCAAGGCCATGGAGGGATTTGTAAACAAGGATGAGAATTTTGAAATTGAGGCATTGTTTAACTGGGAGCCAATGTAGGTCAGAAAGCACAGGGATGATGGGTGATCTTGACTTGGTGCGGGTTCGGACACGGGCTGCTAAGTTTTGGATGACCTCAAGTTTACATAGTGTGGAATGTGGGAGGCTGGCCAGGAGTGAGTTGGAATAGTCAAGTCCAGAGATAACAAAGGCATGAATGAGGGTTTCAGCAGCCGAAGGGGCAGCGATGGGCAATGTTACAGAGGTGGAAAAAGGCGGTTTTAGTTATGCGGTGGATATGTGGCTGGAAACTCATTTCAGGATCAAATATGACACCTAGGTTGCAAACAGTCTTGTTCTCCCTCAGATTGATGCTAGGGAGAGGGATGGAGTCAGTGGTGAGGGAACGTAGTTTGTGGCGGGGACCAAAGACAATGGCTTCGCTCTTCCCAATATTTAATTGGAGAAGATTTCTGGTCCTCTAGTACATAAGAACATAAGAACATAAGAATTAGGAACAGGAGTAGGCCATCTAGCCCCTCGAGCCTGCTCCGCCATTCAATAAGATCATGGCCGATCTGGCCGTGGACTCAGCTCCACTTACCCGCCCTCTCCCCGTAACCCTTAATTCCCTTATTGGTTAAAAATCTATCTATCTGTGACTTGAATACATTCAATGAGCTAGCCTCAACTGCTTCCTTGGGCAGAGAATTCCACAGATTCACAACCCTCTGGGAGAAGAAATTCATTCTCAACTCGGTTTTAAATTGGCTCCCCTGTATTTTGAGGTTGTGCCCCCTAGTTCTAGTCTCCCCGACCAGTGGAAACAACCTCTCCGCCTCTATCTTGTCTATCCCTTTCATTATTTTAAATGTTTCTATAAGATCACCCCTCATCCTTCTGAACTCCAACGAGTAAAGACCCAGTCTACTCAATCTATCATCATAAGGTAATCCCCTCATCTCCGGAATCAGCCTAGTGAATCGTCTCTTTACCCCCTCCAAAGCCTGGATGTCAATCTGACAATTTAGATACCAAGCAGGGGTCGAGAGAAGTGGTGGAGAGGTAGAGTTGGGTGTCGTCAGCCTACATGTGGAAAATGACTCCGTGTTTTCGGATGATATCCACAAGGGGAAGCATATAGATGAGAAATAAGAGGGGACCAAGGACAGATCCTTGGGGGACACCAGAGGTAACGATGTGGGAGTGGGAAGAGAAGCCATTGCTGGAGATTTTCTGGCTACGATTAGATAGATCAGAATGGAACCAGGCGAGTGCAGTCCCACGCAGCTGGACATTGGTGGAGACGTGTTGGAGGAGGATGGATTGGCCAACTGTGTCAAAGGCTGCAGACAGGTCCAGAAGGACGAGGAGGGATAGTTTACCTTTGTCACAGTCACAAAAGAAGACATTTGCGACTTTGATGAGAGCAGTTTCGGTCCTGTGGCAGGGGCGAAAACCAGATTGAAGGGATTCAAACATTGAATTGATGGAAAGATGGTCACGGATTTGGGAGGTGACAACACGATCAAGTATTTGGACAGGAAAGGGAGGTTGGAGATGGGGTGATAGATTGCAAGCACAGTGGGGGCAAGGTTTGGTTTTCTGAGGAGAGGGGTGATGACAGCAGATTTGAAGGAGAGTGGGAACAGTACCTGAGGACAGAGAACCGTTAACAATGTCGGCTAACATCGGAGCCAGAAAAGGAAGTTGGGTGATCAGCAGTTTAGTGGGAATAGGGTCAAGAGAGCAGGAAGTGGGTCTCATGGATAAGATGAGTTTGGAGAGATTAAAAGGGAGATCAAAGAGAAATTGAGAAAGATGTGAGTTCAGGGCTAGGGCAGGTGGGAGCATCAGGTGAAGTTTGGCCCTGTGAGCTAGGTGGAGGAAGGGAACTCACAGAGGCAGCTGATCAGATGGTCTCAATCTTTGGGACAAAGAAATCCAGGATGACACTAAGTTGGGTGGCAGTGTCAGCTGCGAGGAGGATGCTATGAGGCTGCAGAGTGACTTGGATAGGTTAGATGAGTGGGCAAATGCATGGCAGATGAAGTATAATGTGGATAAATGTGAGGTTATCCACTTTGGTGGTAAAAACATAGAGACAGACTATTATCTGAATGGTGACAGATTAGGAAAAGGGGAGGTGCAACGAGACCTGGGTGTCATGGTACATTAGTCATTGAAGGTTGGCATGCAGGTACAACAGCCGGTTAAGAAAGCAAATGGCATGTTGGCCTTCATAGCGAGGGGATTTGAGTACAGGGGCAGGGAGGTGTTGCTACAGTTGTACAGGGCCTTGGTGAGGCCACACCTGGAGTATTGTGTCCAGTTTTGGTCTCCTAACCTGAGGAAGGATATTCTTGCTATTGAGGGAGTGCAGCGAAGGTTCACCAGACTGATTCCCGGGATGGCGGGACTGACCTATCAAGAAAGACTGGATCAACTGGGCTTGTATTCACTGGAGTTCAGAAGAATGAGAGGGGACCTCATAGAAACTAAAATTCTGATGGGTTTAGACAGGTTAGATGCAGGAAGAATGTTCCCAATGTTGGGGAAGTCCAGAACCAGGGGTCACAGTCTAAGGATAAGGGGTAAGCCATTTAAGACTGAGATGAGGAGAAACTTCTTCACCCAGAGAATGGTGAGCCTGTGGAATTCTCTACCACAGAAAGTTGTTGAGGCCAATTCACTAAATATATTTAAAAAGAAGTTAGATGAAGTCCTTACTACTAGGGGGATCAAGGGGTATGGCGAGAAAGCAGGAATGGGGTACTGAAGTTGCATGTTCAGCCATGAACTCATTGAATGGCGGTGCAGGCTGGAGGGGCCGAATGGCCTACTCCTGCACCTATTTTCTATGTTTCTATGTATGTTTCTATGAGCTCCTCACACTTGTTGTTGGAGGGGAGTGTGGTGGAGACAGGGGAGAGGAGTTTAAGGAGACGGTTAGCAGTAGAGATTAGTAGTCGTGGGTTAGTTTTACAACCCAGAATGATCCTGAAATAGTGAGCAGTTTTTGTAGACAAGAGTAGGAACCGATAGTGTTTAATGTGTTCGAGCCAGATCTGGTGGTGAATGGCTAAACCAGTTGTCTGCCCCCTTTTAACTTGAGGGAGCAAAGATGAGGGTTGTACCAGGGGAAAGGGCCAGAGTGGGAGACAGTAATCATTTTAATAGGGACTAGGGCATCAGATGTGATAGTGAAGATGAGGTTGAACAGTTTTCGATTCCCCCACGAGGGGAAACATCCTCCTTGCATCTATCCTTTCAAGTCCCCTCAGAATCTTAGTTTCAATAAGATCACCTCTCATTCTTCTAAACTCCAATAGGCCCAACCTGCTCAACCTTTCTTCATAAGACAACCCCATCATCTCAGGAATCAACCTCGTGAACCTTCTCTGAACTGCCTCCAATGCAAGTATATCCCTCCTTAAATAAGTAGACCAAAACTGTATGCAGTACTCTAGGTGTGGACTTACCAATACCTGTACAGTTGTAGCAGGACTTCCCTACTTTTATACTCTATCCCCCTTGCAATAAAGGCCAACATTCCATTTGCCTTCCTGATTACTTGCTGGACCTGCATACTAACTTCCTGTACTTCATGTACAAGGACCCCCAGATCCAACTGTATCGCAGCATTTTGCAATTTTTCTCCATTTAAATAATAATTTGCTTTTTTATTTTTCCTGGCGAAATGGATAATCTCACATTTTCCCACATTATACCTCATCTGCCAAAAGTTTGGTCACTGACTTAGCCTATCTATATCCCTTTGCAGATTCGTTGTGTCCACCTAACAACTTGCTTTTCCACCTCGCTCTGTATCATCAGCAAACTTGGGAACATTACACTTGATCCCTTCACCCAAGTCATTAATATAGATTGTAAACAGTTGAGGACCCAGCACCGATCCCTGCGGCACCCCACTAGTCACTGTTTGCCAACCGGAAAATGATGCATTCATTCCGACTCTCTGTTTTCTATCAGTTAGCTCGTCCTCTATCCATGCTAATATATTACCCCCAACCCCGTGAGTTCCCCTTTATCCACCCTGCTCATTACATCCTCAAAGAACTCCAGCAAATTTATGAAACATGATATCCTTTCATAAAACCATACTGACTCTGCTTGATTGTATTATGATTTTCTAAATGTCCTGCTAATACTTACTTAATAATGGACTCCAGCATTTTCCCAATGACAGATGTTAGGCTAATTAGTCTATAGGTTCCTGCTTTCTGTCTCCCTCCTTTCTTAAATAGGGGCGTTACATTTGTGGTTTTCCAATCTGCTGAGACCTCTCCAGAATCTAGGGAATTTTGGTAGATTACAACCAATGCATTCACTATCCCTGCAGCCACTTTTTTTTTAAAAACATAGGATGCAGGCCATCAGGTCCAGGCGATTTGTCCCATTTAGTCTCATTAGTTTGCCTAGTACTTTTTCTCTAGTGATAGTGATTGTTTTAAGTTGTCCCCTCCCAATGGCCTCTTGATTATCAATTATTGGGAGGCTTTTAGTGTGTTCTACCGTGAAGAGCAATACAAAATATTTGTTCAAAGTCTCATCCTCTAAGGGACCAATGGTTACTTTATCTGCTTCCTTATATACCTGTAGAAGCTCTCACTGTCTGTTTTAATATTTCTTGCACGTTTACTCTTATCATCTATCTTTTCTCTCTATTTTTTTTTAGTTGCTCTTTGCTGGTTTCAAAAATTTCCCAATCTTCTGACCTTCCACTAATCTTCGCAACATTGTATGCCTTTGTTTACTATTTGATAGCATCCTTTACTTCTTTAGTTAGCCACGGATATCTGTCTCTGTGTCTTTCTTTCTGTCTCCCTTCCTTTGTGTGTGTCTTTCATGTCTCTCCCTCCCCCTCAGTCTCTCTCTCTCTCTGGCTCTCCATCCCCCTTAGTCTCTCTCTCTGGCTCTCCCTCCCCCTCAGCCTCTCTCTCTCTCTGTCTCTGTCTCTCCCTCCCCCTCAGTCTCTCGCTCTCTCTGGCTCTCCCTACCCCTCAGTCTCGCTCTCTGGCTCTCCCTCCCCCTCAGTCTCTCTCTCTCTCTCTCTCTGATTCTCTCTATCTAACAGTCTCTGTGTCTCTCTCTGTCTATCTATTCCTGGATTAACTCTGGGTCAATCCATTGTGTGTTCCAGATGTGACCACCATATTCTGCGAATATCTGGGTGGAATGTGTGGGGTTCCGTCTTGTGCCCCCGGGTACATTCCCGAGACTGAATTCTGCGACGATGGCACCGACTGCTGTTATCCCGAATAGTCAGCGATCTCTGGATGGAGTCACAGCCCCAGCTCTCCCAGTCCCCACCCAGAGAAGTCTTCAGCCCTGGAGAACGGGCACTGGTTAATGGGGTGGGCCTGGACCACTGCTGCTTGTATCATGGGCTGACCTCAGCAATAAAACTCTCCGTATTGATCACAGTTTCATCACCAGCTCTGGGTTTGTGAGTGTGGTGTCCCGGCATGGTTTGTTCCTCGGGCGGGGGGAAAAGTGGGAGTGAGGTGAGGATTAGTATTTATACAGCACCTTTAACATAGTAAAAGTGGGGGAAGTGGGTGGGGTTAGCAGGGGGAGGGAGCGCTGCACTGTCAGAGGAGCAGTACTAGGGAAGTGCTGCATTGTTGGAGGGGCAGTACTGAGGGAACACTGCACTATGGGAAGGGCAGTACTGAGGGAACACTGCACTGTCGGAGGGACAGTACTGAGGGAGCGCTGCACTGTCGGAGGGGCAGTAGTGAGGGAGTGCTGCACTGTCGGAGGGGAGTACTAGGGGAGTGCTGCATTGTTGGAGGGGCAGTACTGAGGGAGCGCTGCACTGTCGGAGGGGCAGTACTGAGGGAGTGCTGTATTGTTGGAGGGGCAATACTGAGGGAGCGCTGCAGTGTCGGAGGGGCAGTACTAGGGGAGCGCCGCACTGTCGGAGGGGCAGTACTGAGGGAGCGCTGCACTGTTGCTGTCTTTCAGGATGAGACCTTAAACCATGGTCTCTCCGGTGGACGTAAAGGATCCCACGGCTGCTAATGGAAAAGCAGGAGAGTTCTCCCCAGTGCCCTGTACCCAATATTCATCCGACCATCCAACAGTACTGGTACATGATCTGGTCATTATCACATTGCTGTTTGTGGGAGCTTGCTGTCGGTAAATTGTCTGTTTCGTTTCCTACAGTGACCACATTTCAAAAAGGATTTCATTGGCTGTGAAACGCTTTGGGACGTCCTGAGGTCCTGAAAGGCACTTTAGAAATGCAGACTTTCTTTTCTTTAAATCTGAATGCTGATTCTATTGTGGACAAGAATCGGGTATTTTACACAAGGCCGCAATACTGGAAACAATAGAATGTTGGTTTAATGCTTTACAATCATATTACACAACCCACTGCACCCAGCGAGCTGGAGTTACTGGCAGGGAGACTCTCATATTCATGGCCCCCGAGTCTTGGTCTCCCACCCGCCCCCCCCACACACACACACACACACACACACACACACACACAGGTGGAAACATCGTCTCTCCGTCTACTCCATCCAACCCCTTCGCAATTGCAACAGCCTCTATCAGGTCCCCTCTGCAGCCTTCTCCTTTCTACAGAAGAGTGACTGTTTATAGAACATCTAACTGTATACTGATATCCATAGCCAGAGGATTCTGCACATTTGACGAGATTGATTCCTGGGATGGGCGGGCTGTCCTGTGAGGAGAGATTGACTACAATGGGCCAAAGTTCTCTGGAGTTAAGAATGAGAGGTGATCACATTGGAATGTGTAAAATTCTCTGAGGGTTTGTCAGGGTGAATGCGGAGAGATTGTTTCCCATGGCTGGAGAGTGGAGAACTGGCAGGGGTCAGAGTGTCAGGATAAGGGGTCGGCCGTTGAGGACTGAGATAGGGAGAAACGTCTTCACTCAGGGGTTGGTGAATCTTTGGAATTCTCTCCCTGAGGGCTGTGGAGGCTCAGTCATTGAGTATATTCACACTTCGATAATATCAAAGTGATTAAACAAAGTCAACATGGATTTATGAAAGGAAAATCATGTTAGACAAACCTACTGGAATTTTTTGAGGATGTAACTGATAGAATAGATAAGGGAGAACCAGTGGATGTAGTGTATTTGGATTTTCAGAAGGCCTTTGATAAAGTCCCACATAAGAGGTTAATGTGCAAAATTAAAGCACATGGGATTGGGGGTAATGTACTGGCATGGATTGAAAATTGGTTAACTGACAGGAAACAGAGAGTAGGAATAAACAGGACTTTTTTGGGGTGGTGGGCAGTGACTAGTGGGGTACCACAGGGATCAGTGCTTGTGCCCCAGCTGTTCACAATATATATAAATGATTTGGATGAGGGAACTAAATGTAATATTTCCAAGTTTGCTGACAACACAAAACTAGGTGGGATTGTGAGTTGTGAGGAGGATGCAAAGACGCTGCAAGGCGATTTAGATATAGATAGGTTGAGTGAGTGGGCAAACACATGGCAGATGCAGTATAACGTGGATAAATGTGAAGTTATCCACTTTGGTCGAAAAAACATAAGGACAAAGTATTATTTAAATGGAGATGGCTTGGGAAGTGTCGATGTACAGATGACCTGGGTGTCCTTGTACACCAGTCATTGAAAGCAAACATGCAGGTGCAGCAAGCAGTTCGGAAGGCAAATGGTATGTTGGCCTTCATTGCAAAAGGATTTGAGTAAAGGAGCAAGGATGTCTTACTACAGTTCTACAGGGCCTTGGGGAGGCCGCACCTGAGTATTGTGTGCACTTTTGGTCTCCTTACCTAAGAAAGAATATACTTGCCACAGAGGGAGTGCAGCGAAGGTTCACCAGACTGATTCCTGGGATGGCAGGACTGTCATATGAGGAGAGATTGGGTCGACTAGGCCTGTATTCACTAGAGTTTAGAAGAATGAGAGGGGATCTCATTGAAATGTATAAAATTCTGACTGGATTGGACAGACTGGATGCGGGGAGAATGTTTCCCCTGACTGGGAAGTTTAGAACAAGGGGTCACAGTTTCAGGATACGGAATAGGAAATTTAGGACCGAGATGAGGAGAAATGTTTTCACTGAGGGTGGTGAATCTGTGGAATTCTCTACCACAGAAGGCTGTGGAGGCCAAGTCACTGAATATATTTAAGAGGGAGATAGATAGATTTCTAGAAACAAAAGGCATCAAGGGGTATGGGGAAAAAGTGGGAATATGGTTTTGAGATAGAGGATCAGCCATGATCATATTGAATGGCGGTGCAGGCTCGAAGGGCTGAATGGCATATGACTGTTCATATTTTCGATGTTTCTATATTCAAGATAGACATCGCTAGATTTTTGGGCATTAAGGGAAACGAGGGATATGGGACCGGGGCGGGGGCATGTGGAGTTGAGGTAGAATATGAGCCATGATCTTATTGAATGGGGAGCAGGCTTGAGGGGTCAAATGGTCTAATCCTGCTCCTATTTCTAATGTTCTTAATGCTCGCCACCACAGTTTAGGAAGGATGTCAAGGCCCCGGAGAGGGTACAGAGGAAGTTTACTAGAATGGTACCAGGGATCAGGGACTTCAGTTACGTGGGGAGACTGGAGAAGCTGGGGTTGTTCTCCTTGGAGCAGAGAAGGTTTAGGGGAGACTTAATAGAGGTGTTGAAAATCATGAGGATTTTTGATAGAGCAAGGAGAGAGAAACGGTTTCCACCGGCAGGTAGGTGGGTAAACAGAGGACACAGATTTAACATAGTTGGTGAAGATCCGGAGTGTAAATGAGGAGAGATTCCTTCACACAGAGAGGGTTTGTTAAAATCTGACCACACTGAAAGGGCGGTGGAATCAGGATCAATGGCAACTTTCAAAGGGCAATGGGATCTGTATTTACAGAGGAGCAATTGACAGGGTTTGGGGAAAGGACAGGGGAGTGGGATTAATTGGACAGATCTTTCAAAGAGGTGGCACGGGCACGATGGGCCGAATGGCCTCCCTCTGTGCTGCATGATTCGATATTAAAAGTCTAGCATCAACCATCAGTTCCTGTCCATGTTTCCCATTATATATACATATCCCACATTTATAATAAGACGCAGAGTTCGTATAACTGAACAACCACCTCCAGTCCGTGTTACCGCAGTGATCCCAGGAGTCTCTTTGTGGATGAACTGAACCGATTCTCTCTCAGTCTAAAACAGATGAGAGGAAATGACCAGATTGCACTGCAGTGTAAGTAACAGCGTCAGCCATGGTTCAGTGGGCAGCACTCTCATCTCGGAGTGAGAAGCTCGTGGGCTCAAGCTCCAGTCCAGTGACTAGAGCCCCATAATACAGGCCGGCACTCCCCGGTGCCAGTACTTAGGGAGTGCTGCACTGTCACTCCCTCAGTACTGCCCCTCCGACAGTGCAGCGCTCCCTCAGTACTGCCCTTCTGACAGTGCAGCACTCCCTCAGTACTGCCCTTCTGACAGTGCAGCACTCCCTCAGTACTGCCCTTCTGACAGTGCAGCGCTCCCTCAGTACTGCCCTTCTGACAGTGCAGCGCTCCCTCAGTACTGCCCCTCCGACAGTGCGGCGCTCCCTCAGTACTGCCCCTCCGACAGTGCAATACTTCCTCAGTACTGCCCCTCTGACAGTGCGGCACTCCCTCAGTACTGCCCCTCCGACAGTGCGGCGTGCTCTCAGTACTGCCCCTCCGACAGTGCGGCACTCCCTCAGCACTGCACTGGAGTGTTGGACGAGATTTTTGTGCACAAGTCCCTGGAGTGGGACATGAACCCACAAACTTCTGGCTCAGAGGTGAGAGTGTGGCCCACTGAGCCACGACTGACACTGTGAAAATGGTGTCAGTAAAAGGGAGTGAATCCCATTGTATTTTCTTGCTTACATTAAACATTCACACTCACCCGACCAGCTGCAGGCACCTGCAGGTCTGTATGAGTCAGCGGAGAGCGCAGAAAGATTGGTCGGTGAAGGAGTTGAACCGCAATGAGTGGTTTATACAGAGAGCAGCGGAGAGATCCCCGGAACAAGAATCTGTCAGACTGTTACCATCCAGCCTGCGGAAGGAGATGGAGAGAGAAATAACATCAATATAAATGAACAGTCATAGAATCTTCAGCACAGGAGGCCATTCGGCCCATCGGACCTGTGCTGGCTGTTTGACAGATTCTATCCCATTGGTCACACTCCCCCGCTCTTTCCCCATGGTCCTGCTAAATGTTTCGCTTCAAGTGTTTATCCAATTCCCCTTTTGAAAGTTACCACTGAATCTGCTTCCCCCGCCCCTTCAGACAGCACGTTCCAGATCACAACTCGCTGCGTAAAAACATTTCTCATCTGCCCTCTGCTTCTTTTGTCAATGATCTTAAATCTGTGTCCTCTGGCTACCGACCAGTCTGCCACTTCTTGATTTTGAACACCTCTATTATATCTCCCCTTAACCTTCTCTGCTCCAAGGAGAATAATCCCAGCTTCTCCAATCTCCATGTAACTGAAGTCCCTCATCCCTGGTACATAAGAACATAAGAAATAGGAGCAGGAGTAGGCCACTTGGCCCCTCGAGCCTGCCCCGCCATTCAATAAGATCATGAATGATCTGATCTTCGGCCCAGCTCCACTTCCCTGCCCCCTCCCCATAACCCTTTACTCCATTATCGCTCAAAAATCTGTCTATCTCCACCTTAAATATATTCAATGACCCAGCCTCCACAGCTCTCTGGGGCAGAGAATTCCATAGAATTACAAACCTGTGAGAGAAGAAATTCCTCCTCATCTCAGTTTTAAATGGGCGGCCTCTTATTAAACTATTCTCTCTCGTTCTAGATTCCCTCACAAGTGGAAATATCCTCTCTGCATCTATCTTGACGAGCCCTCTTATTATCTTATACGGTTCAATAAGATCACCTCTCATTCTTCTAAACTCCAATGTGTGTAGGCCCAACCTGATCAACCTTTCTTCATAAGTCAAATCCTTCATCTCCGGAATCAACCTAGTGAACTAAACTGCCTCCAATGCAAGTATATCCTTCCTTAAATACAGAGACCAAAACTGTACGCAGTACTCCAGGTGTGACTTCACCTATACCCTGTACAGTTGTAGCAGGACTTCTCTGTTTTTATACTCTATCCCCCTTGCATTAAAGGCCAACATCCCACTTGCCTTCCTGATCACTTGCTGTACCTGCATACTTACTTTTTGTGTTTCATGCACAAGGAACCCCAGGTCCCTCTGTACTGCAGCATTTTGTAATTTTTCTCCATTTAAATTATAATTTGCTTTTTTATTTTGCCTGCCAAATGTGGATAACTTCATACTTTCTCACATTATACTCCATCTGCCAAATGTTTGCCCACTCACTGAGCATGTCTCTATCTCTTTGCAGATTTTTTTGTGTCCTACTCGTAATTTGCTTTTCCTCCCATCTTTGTATCAGCAGCAAACTTGGCTACATTACATTCGGTCCCTTCATCCAAGTCATTAATATAGATTGTAAATAGTTGAGGCACCAGCACTAATTACTGTTTGCCAACCGGAAAATGACCCATTTATCCCGACTCTCTGTTTTCTGTTCGTTAGCCAGTCCTCTATCCATGTTAATATATTACTCCCAAGCCCGCCATGTGTGGTACCGCAGTGGTTCTCAAACTTTGTTTGCTTGAAGGTCCCTCTTCAGTCAATTAGTGATCACAGCTCCTCCATCGAACTTATAATATTTTATAATACTCATCATGTGAGAGTGGGCCAGTCCTCACATCACACACACCCCCTGTAACTCAACACATACATTTTCTACATAATCATTCGTCAGACCATTCTACATATAGATTTATTATTATTTTTGTTTTACTTATATCCTGCACGGTTAACTGTATTCTGTCCTCTGCATATAAAGCTCCCTCCACACCGTCCCCTCAAACACATCCAGGGCAGGTAAAGAAACATAGAAACATAGAAAATAGGTGCAGGAATAGGCCATTCGGCTCTTCGAGCCTGCACCGCCATTCAATGAGTTCATGGCTGAACATGCAACTTCAGTACCCCATTCTTGCTTTCTCGCCATACCTCTTGATCCCCCTAGTAGTAAGGACTACATCTAACTCCTTTTTGAATATATTTAGTGAATTGGCCTCAACACGGGTTAGATACAGAGGCAGTACTGAGGGAGTGCTGCACTGTCGGAGGGGCAGTACTGAGGGAGTGCTGCACTGTCGCAGGGGCAATACTGAGGGAGTGCTGCACTGTCCGAGGGGCAGTACTGAGGGAGTGCTACACTGTCGGAGGGGCAGTACTGAGGGGAGTGCTGCACTGTCGGAAGGTCAGTACTAAGGGGGCGCCGCACTGTCGGAGGGCCAGTACTGAGGGAATGCTGCACTGTTGGAGGGGCAGTACTGAGGGCGTGCCGCACTGACAGAGGGGCAGTACTGAGGGAGCGCTACACTGTCAGAGTGGCAGTACTGAGGGAGCATCACATTGTTGGAGGGGCAGTACTGAGGAAGCGCCGCACTGTCGGAGAAGCAGTACTGAGGGAACGTCGCACTGTCAGAGGGGCAGTACTGAAGGAGCGTCGCACTGTCAGAGGGGCAGTACTGAGGGAGTGCTGCACTGTCGGAGGGTCAGTTCTGAGGGAGCACTGCACTGTCGGAGGGGCAGTACTGAAGGAGCGCTACACTGTCGGTGGGTCAGTACTGAGGGAGTGCTGCACTGTCGAAGGGGCAGTACTGAAGGAGCACTACACTATCAAAGGCGCAGTACTGCGGGAGTGCTGCACTGTCGGATGGTCAGTATTGAGGGAGTGCTGCACTGTCGAAGGGGCAGTACTGAAGGAGCACTACACTATCAAAGGCGCAGTACTGCGGGAGTGCTGCACTGTCGGATGGTCAGTATTGAGGGAGTGCTGCACTGTTGGAGGGGCCGTCTTTTAGATGAGACATTAAACTGCGACTCCATCTGCTCTCTCAGGTGGATGTGAAAGATCCCATGGCCAGTATTTTGAAGAAGAGCAGGGGAGTTCTCCCCGGTGTCAATATGAATCCTTCAAGCAATATCCGAAACAGATTTTCTGGTCATTTATCTTACTGTGTGTAAATTGCCGCGGGAGACGCCCTATAAACACAAGTCTCTTTATGTAGAATCATCTTGAAATGGCGGGAGATAACTGAAACATGATTATACCTTTCCAAGATGCAGTGGACTGTTGTTTGGGGGTCTCTCCTCATGCTGCTATGATTTGGGAGGTGTTTGACTATCCGTGTGGAATTCGCTGCCCCAGAGAGCTGTGGAAGCTGGGACATTGAATAAATTGAAGACAGAAATTGACAGTTTCTTAAATGATAAGGGGATAAGGGGTTATGGGGAGCGGGCGGGGAAGTGGAGCTGAGTCCATGATCAGATCAGCCATGATCTTATTGAATGGCAGAGCAGGCTCCAGGGGCCGTATGGCCTACTTCTGTTCCAATTTCTTATGTTCTTATTAAGACACACTGCTTGTGATTACTCCAGGATCGACTCGACCTTCCTCATCGTTGCGACTGAGTTTACTTCGGTGTCCAGGACACATCGAACCCTCCATTGGTTGCTGCTGGGCTTGTTCCAGTATCTGAGACACATTGAACCACCTCATGGCTGGGGCTTTTTCACCACACACTCTCTCTTTACCTCTTTATTACCATCCCTACTTGTTTCCTCTACCCCGGCGAGCGGAGGCGAGAATTCCAGTCTCTGAATCCTGGGTTGACATCCGGCGAGGTCCTGGTGCCTGATGGGAGCGGACTGTCAACCCGTCCCCCATCGTATCTAGCCAGACCCTCCTGGTCGGGCGGTGTTCGTCAGGCTGAGGACTTGTCCATAGAAAAAATGTCTTCTTTATAGAGCTCAATCTACTGGGTGTAAAAGCAGCGGAAGGAATGAGTTGCCTCATTTGTAAAATAGTAATTCTCGAGATGTCGCTGTTGAGGCGGGCATTTATTGCCCATTCCCTCGTCGCCCCTGGAACCGCCTTCTTCTTGAACCACCGCCGTCCCGTGCGGTGAAGGTGCTCCTGCGGCGCCGTTAGGTCGGGAGTTGTGGGATTTTGACCCGGTGACGATGGCGGAACGGCCGATATATCTCCAAGCCGGGGACGGTGTGTGTGTGTGAGACTCGGAGGGGGAACTTGGAGGCGATGGTGTTCCCTTGCTCCGGCTGCCCTTGTTCCTTGAGGAGGGGGGCTGGAGTTGGAGGGTTTGGGAGGGTTTTCGAAGGATGTGGCGCTGGGCACAGAAGGGAACGAAGACTTGTTGTCCTCGTCCTGTCACCCTCCTCTCGGAAGCCTCAATCCCAGCCAATAAACTCATTCTTCCACGAAAAATATTCCGAGGGTAAATCCAAGTGCTTCTCCCATCTCATTGAACAATTTCCCCCTCAACAGCTCCTTCTCTGGGCTTCCTGAGTGCGATTTTCCCCAATAGACTGAGCTTTCTGAAGTTGGCCATTGAATCTGACCTTTCACCTCCCAGCCTGCTTTCCAAATTGATCCAAATCTTTTCCTCCAACGGCTCCTGCTCGCGCTGGTGGCGGGCTGGGAGGCAGCCGACCAATCAGAGACCGAGGAGCGCTGTCACTCAGCAGCCCGCCACGTGCACCGTTACCCCGCACCCTCCAACGGTTGGTGACTCACGCGGTGCAGGTCCAGATTGGGCGGGACAGGCCGCTGAGTGACAGCGCTACCCGGCCCCTGATTGGTCGGCTGCCTCCCAGCCCGCCACCAGCGCGAGCAGGAGCCGTTGGAGGAAAAGATTTGGATCAATTTGGAAAGCGGGCTGGGAGGTGAAAGGTCAGATTCAATGGCCAACTTCAGAAAGCTCAGTCTATTGGGGAAAATCGCACTCAGGAAGCCCAGAGAAGGAGCTGTTGAGGGGGAAATTGTTCAATGAGATGGGAGAAGCACTTGGATTTACCCTCGGAATATTTTTCGTGGAAGAATGAGTTTATTGGCTGGGATTGAGGCTTCCTAGAGGAGGGTGACAGGACGAGGACAACAAGTCTTCTTTCTCTTCTGTGCCCAGCACCACATCCTTCGACAAACCCTTCCTCAGCCTGACGAACACCGCCCGACCAGGAGGGTCTGGCTAGATACGATGGGGGGGGGGGGGGAGCGGGTTGACAGTCCGCTCCCATCAGGCACCAGGACCTCGCTGGATGTCAACCCAGGATTCAGAGACTGGAAATCTCGCCTCCGCTCGCCGGGGTAGAGGAAACAAGTAGGGATGGTAATAAAGAGGGAAAGAGTGTGTGTGGTGAAAAAGCCCCAGCCATGAGGTGGTTCAATGTGTCTCAGATACTGGAACAAGCCCAACAGCAACCAATGGGGGGTTCGATGTGTCCTGGACACTGAAGTAAACTCAGTCACAACAATGAGGAAGGTCGAGTCGATCCTGGAGTAATCACAAGCAGTGTGTCTTGAGGCCACACGGACCGTCAAACATCTCCCAAATCAAAGCAGCATGAGGAGAGACTCCCAAACAACAGTCCACTGCATCTCGGAAAGGTAACTTCACTTTTCAGTTTTCTCCCACCATTTCAAGATGTTCCGACGTAAAAAAAAGAATGACTTGTGTTTATAGGGTGTCTCCCGCCAATTTACACACAGCAAGATCCCACAAACAGCACTGAGATAAATGACCAGAGAATCTGTTTCGGATGTTGTTGAGGGATAAATATTGTCCCTGGGACACCGGGGAGAACAACCTCTGCTCTTCTTCAAAATACTGGCCGTGGGATCTTTTACATCCACCTGAGAGGGCAGACAGGGCCTCAGTTTAATGTTTCATCTAAAAGACGGCATCTCCGACAGTACGGCACTCCCTCAGTACTGCCCCTCCGACAGTGCGGCGCTCCCTCAGTACTGCCCCTCCGACAGTGCGGCGCTCCCTCAGTACTGCCCCTCCGACAGTGCGGCGCTCCCTCAGTACTGCCCCTCCGATAGTGCAGCGCTCCCTCAGTACTGCCCTTCCGACAGTGCGGCGCTCCCTCAGTACTGCCTCTTCGACAGTGCGGCGCTCCCTCAGTACTGCACCTCCGACAGTGCTGCACTCCCTCAGTACTGTCCTCCCTCAGTACTGCCCCTCCGACAGTGCGGCGCTCCCTCAGTACTGCCCCTCCGATAGTGCGGCGCTCCCTCAGTACTGCCCTTCCGACAGTGCGGCGCTCCCTCAGTACTGCCTCTTCGACAGTGCGGCGCTCCCTCAGTACTGCACCTCCGACAGTGCTGCACTCCCTCAGTACTGTCCTCCCTCAGTACTGTTCTCCCTCAGTTCTGTCCCTCCGACAGTGCAGCACTCCCTCAGTACTGTTTCTCCGACCATGCAGCATTTTTTCAGTACTGCTCCTCCGACAGTATTGGTAACCGGGGAGTGTTGGTCTGGATTATGGGGCTTGAGTCTCTGGAGTGTGTGGGGCTCAAACCCACGTCCTTCTGGCTCAGTGGAGAGAGAAAGAAACTCACTGAGCCCCTGGTAACACCGAAATACAATACGGAAGGTGTAGAAAGGGGTTTGAAACATTTAAAACTGATTATATACTGAGGAAACTCGCAACTGCAGTAAGCAATGAGGTTAGTAACAGACTTCAGGAGGACACGGGCAGACTGGTGAAATGGGTAGACACATGGCAGATGAGGCATAGAGTACATAAACACTGCAGTTATTGCTAAACCCTTTATAAAACACTGGTTAGGCCCCAGCTGGAGTATCGTGTCCAATTCTGGGCACCGCACTTTAGGAAGGATGTGAAGGCCTTGGAGAGGGCGCAGAAAAGATTGACCAGAATGGTACCAGGGATGGGGGACTTCAGTTACGTGGGGAGATTGGAGAAGCTGGGGTTGTTCTCCTTGGAGCAGAGAAGGTTAAAGCGGAGATTGACCAGAATGGCTCCAGGGATGAGGGACCTCAGTTACATGGGGAGACTGGAGAAGCTGGGGTTGTTCTCCTTAGAGCAGAGAAGATTGAGAAGAGATTTGATAGAGGTGTTCAAAATTATGAGGGGTCTGGACAGAGTAGATAGAGAGAAATTGTTCCCATTGGCGGAAGGGTCGAGAACCAGAGGACACAGATTTAAGGTGATTGACACAAGAACCAAAGGCATCACAAGGAAAAACGTTTTAACGCAGCGAGTGGTTGGATCTGGAATGCACGGCCTGAAAGGGTGGTGGAGACAGACTCCATCGCGGCTTGTGACAGGGAATCGGACGAGTAGCTGAAGGACAATAAATTGCAGGTCTACGGGAAAAGGGCGGGGGAGTGGGACTAGCTGAAGTGCTCTTATAGAGAACCGGCACGGGCTTGAGGGGCCGAGTGGCCTCCTTCTGTGCTGTGACTATTCTATGATAGGGGCTCCAATCCAAGCTATTCCTTGAGGGTCTTTAGATGGCTTACTGGAACTGTTTTGTTAATCTTGGCCCGGGGTGTAAATGGCGCTCCCTGCTATTCGGAGGCCGGTACTGCAAGAAGTTGATTTTTTTTAAAGGTCCCTTCAGTGATATATTCTTTATGACATCACAAACACACACATACACAAGATGGCTCTACAGGAACGTGTCACATGATCCTTTTATTACATACATTGTTAGTTGCATTGCCAGAGTAGTCCATTAGGTGGAGCAGTAGTCCACTGGGGGGAGCTTCTCCCTCCTTCATGAAGGAGTAATCATAACAAAAAAAATCATTCTCCATACTTGCATGGTTATACACATCAAAAAATATGGACTTATTTTGTCATATTCACAACTCAAACTTAAGCACTTGTTTTCTGTTTCGAAGAGGATAACTTTGCTCTCGAACAGAACTTTCCAAACATGGTGTCGAACTTTAACTCATTCTAGGCTGAGCCTGAGGAGAGTTTTTCTCCAAGGGCAATCCTTGATCTACATTTTGACTCTACAACTTCAGACTGTTTGTTTGCCTGACTCGGACTCAGACTTAAATTGTGACTTTCTCTTGAACTTGTTTGTAGTACATCTGATGTAGGATTTGCTACTGGTACTCTGTTTGTAATAAGACTATCTGACTCATCAGAAATAATCGAATCATTCCTACCTTCAACTTCTTCCACATCTGTAGATAAAATATGATCAATGTGAAGAAACCTAACCTTTCCATGATTAAACGTCTTGACCAAATATGTGCGAGGACCACATATCTTCACCAGTCTTCCTGGTAATCAACTTTAACCATTTATGGTGATGGTTCTTCACTCTTGCCTTATGATTTAATTTCACACTTCTCTCTCTTACTCTACCTCTGTCATGATTCTCTTTCAGTCTTAATTGTTTCCCTTCCACTGACTTTGCCAAGTTTGGCTTTAACAACAAGAACCTGGTTCGTAGCTGTCATTTGAGAAACAACTCCGCTGTTGTTTTACCAGTAGTTGTAGAGTATTACGATAAGTAATTGGAAAATTTGCTAGTTTGTGATCCAACGACAACTGCCGTTTCTTTGGATTTGGATCCAACATTTACTTGATGAGGGCACGTTTTACAACTTGTACTGTGCGCTCTGCTGCACCATTTGAAGCAGGGTGGTACGGTGGATCTTTGGTACGTTTCTCACCATTTCTGCTCATGAGCTGTGCAAATTCTTCTGAACAAAATTGCGGCCTATTATCCAACACAATTTCTTCTGGGAGGCCATATGAAGAAAACAATCTTCACAAATTGTCTAGTGTTTTACTTGTTATTTTCCGCATCAGAAACACCTCGACCCACTTTGATCGACTATTAATCACAATGAACAATTGTTGTCCTTTGAGCTCAGAAAAATCTACATATAACCTTTGCCACACCCTGGGTAGCCATTTCCATGGCTGTAATGGTACTGATGGTGGTTTCTTGCTCACTGATTGATATGTTGTACACTGACTGACGATGTACTCTATGGGCACAAACTTGGTCAAAGCCAAGGGCCGCCCAAAGGACCGTCAGTGGCCGCCGAGAGACCGGGCAGTGCTTTGCCAGGAAGATTCCTCTAAAAGAGATGGCAGTACCGCCCGATGGTAAAATAACGGCTTACGCCGTCAATCTGAGCGGCAGTGGGTGGGAGTTCCCAATCGCAGTGGCATATGTGATCCTCGGCAAAGTGTCGCTGAGGATTGATTGGGTAAGTGGCGGGGTGGGGGGGCGCTGGGGAGAAGACCTAAAAATAAAAATCTTTTAAAAAGTAACACTGGAATACCTTCAGGGGACCCCATACAGATAAATCGCTGGGAAAAAAATTAAAAGATGTTCACTAACTTTTTTTGCAGGTTTTCTTACTTACCATCGGGGTTCGACCTGCCTCCAAGCAGCGTCCTTGAAACTTATAAATTAATGAGGGGGCTTGACAAGGTGGATGCAGAGAGGATATTTCCACATAGGGGAAACTAAAACTAGGGGACATAGGGCTAGATTTTCCATTATGTAATGTATGTATGCCTGGGTTTACCTGCCACCAGGGGGAGTGAACGTTGGAGGTCATTGGGCCCCAACATGTGCAGCCCTTGTATATAAAGAAAAGCTCCATGTTTAAACCTGATTTTAATAGCTAATAAAGTAGAGTCAGGTCACACCTGATTGAGTTCATGGTACTAAGCCTATTGAGTTATTGCATACGCAACATTTGGCGACAAGGCACAATACGAACTTTCACACACAAAAGAAAATGAGCACTGTTGGAATCCTGGAGCGACTCGTAGAGGGAGAAGACTGGGCGGATTTTACAGATCGCCTCGACCAGTACTTCGTGGCCAACAAGATGGATGAAGACGCTGACACAGTTAGGCGAAGGGCGGTTTTCCTCACAGTTTGTGGTCCAAAAATCTATGGCCTCAAAGAATCTGCTCTCAGCTGCACGTCCAATGGAAAAGACCTATGAGGAAATGTGTGCTCTGATTCGGGACTCTCTCAAACCTAAAGTAGGCATATTATCTCGAGATAGCGCTTTTACAAGCATGTTCGTTCTGAGGGCCAGGATGTGGCGGAATTTGTTGCTGGCCTGAGACGTCTCGCTGGGCCATGTAAGTTTGGAACCGCGTTGGAAGACATGCTGCGCGACGTCTTTGTAATCGGCATAAACCATGAGGTGATCCTGCGGAAGCTGCTGGCTGCGGAGACGCTGGATCTGAGCAGGGCCATCACGATCGCCCAGGCTTGCCTGACCACAGTCGATAGTACAAAGCAAATATCCTTGTAGAGTCGGAACTCCACGGCAAGTACTGTGCACCAGATTGTGTCGTCGGTTGGCAGAGCTGCACCTGGCAGGGCCTGTGTTTGCGAAATCTGTAGCTGCTCGAAGTCTGCCATTGGGCACAAATCCGATTTCACCCTGTTGGCGTTGTGGGGGCAATCATCGACCTCATCAGTGCCGTTTCAGACAGTATATTTGTAGAGGTTGTGCAAAAATGGGGCACCTTCAGCGGATGTGTTCACAGCTCAGCAAGTGTGCTGCGACACACCACGTGGATGATGATGACCGATCCGAAACAGATCCGGCAATGCAACCCGAGATACCCAAGGAGGAAGTGTATAGTGTATATTCGTTCCTGACATAGAGCCAACCGATAATGATTGAAGTAAAATTGAATGACATGCCGGTATCTATGGAATTCGACACGGGTGCGAGTCAGTCAATTATGAGCCAGAGGACTTTCGAAAAGCTGTGGGACACCAAGGCCGTGAAACCCAAGCCAAGTCCAGTAAATGCAAAATTGTGAACCTACACCAAAGAGCTCATACCAGTGATTGGCAGTGCAGCAGTCAAGGTGCCGTACGATGGAGCGGTTCATGATCTATCGCTATGGATCGTTCCAGGCAATGATCCAATGCTATTCGGCAGGAGTTGGCTCAAAAAAATAAAGTGGAGCTGGAACGATATTAAAGTTTTGTCATTGGTGGATGACGCTTTGTGTGCTCAAGTGCTGGACAAATTTCCCTCGCTGTTTGAACCAGGCATCGGCAACTTCACGAGAGCCAAGGTGCAGATCCACCTGGACTCTGATGCAAGACCTGTCTATCACAAAGCTCGGGCGGTCCCGTACACAATGAGGGAGAAGGTCGAAATCGAACTGGACAGATTTCAACGTGAAGGGGTCATTTCACCGGTCGAATTTAATGAATGGGCTAGTCCCATTGTTCCTGTGCTGAAGAATGATGGCACTGTCAGGATTTGTGGAGACGACAAGGTTACGATCAACCGAGTTTCAAAACAGGATCAGTACCCGTTACCAAAGGCTGATGATCTGTTTGCAACACTAGCCGGGGGAAAGTTGTTCACCAAATTGGATCTGACATCGGCCTATATGATACAGGAGCTTGTCGAATCGTCGAAGAAACTTACATGTATCAATACGCATAAAGAGCTGTTCATTTACACAGGTGTCCTTTCAGAATTCGCTCGGCTGCAGCCATATTTCAGAGAAACATGGCGACTTTCTTTATATACAAGGGCTGCATATGTGTGTGTCTGTGGCCCAATGACCTCCGATGGTCGCTCTCCCTCGTGGCAGGTAAACCCAGACATACATACATTACACATACTGCCCACTTAACGTCCATTTTAACGCTGAAATGAGGTGTAACGCCCATATAATCGCCCATTTAGCCACAAAATGGAAAGTAGCGCCCATTTCTTGGTCACTTATCGTTGAGCATTACTTGCGGCAAGTACATAACTCTGATAAAAAATAATACCGCACGCTCACTTTTTTTGGGCGGAAAGATTAGAATGGGCGAAACCAACGCCCAGAAAATCACCCAGCGTTACTTTCGGTACCTCACACACATCTCGCCGACAATATTGCTCGCCGAAAAGACCACTGTGAAAAAGTTCAACTGACCTAAACTAATCACAGCGGTATGGACATCATTTTCTAAATCGCAGGTCGCATCACTTAAAAGGCTGCTCTGCTTCAACTTCGGGGGTGTTTGGATATACTCTGGAGGTCTTTTAAGGTGATGTGAAAATCTGAACAAACATCTTTTCTTCCTGTGGACGATTGGAATTTACTTTAGGTGTCTTAGTGGGGACATTTATTGTTTGTGAACAATCGGTGTAATACTGATAGCTATTGGAATGGGGCCTGTCATTTCTCAGCCTGTCTTGATGACCACGCACATGCTGCAGACTCGAGATGGCAGAAGGTACATTCGACAGCATTATGTGCCCAATGTAAGACGTGCCAGACTGATGAGGAGGACCAGACGTTACACCCACCGCACTTAAAGGGAGAAGCAGTCTTACCTCAACTTGTCCGACATTATCTGCCTTCGGAGACTGCGCTTCCACAAGGAGGTTATCAGTGAGATATGCAGCTCATCAGGCGAGATGTGCAGCCTGCCAGCACCATCAGGACCGCACTGTCCGTCGAGGTCAAGGTCACCGCAGCACTTTCGTTCTACGCGGCGGGTTCCTTTCAGGCCTCAGCTGGCAACATTTGTGGACTTTCTCAGCATGCCACACATTGCTGCATTTGACAGGTCACTGAAGATGCATGCAGGCTGAACTTTATCAGCTTCCCTTTGACCAGGGAGGCTGAGACTGAGAGGGTTTTAGGATTCTCCCGAATTGCTAACTTCCCCAAGGTGCAGGGAGCAATAGACTGTACGCACATCGCGATGCGGGCACCTTTTCAGGATGCAGAGGTTTTTAGGAGCCGCAAGGGATTCCACTCCCTGAATGTGCAACTCATTGTCAACCACCAGCAAATTATTGTGGCAGTTAATGCTAAATTTCCAGGCAGCATCCATGATGCTCACATCCTGTGTGAGAGCACTGTATCTGACTTGTTTAACAATCAGCCACAAGGTCAATGCTGGATGCTTGGTGACAAAGGATATGGCCTCGCCACCTGGCTGATGACACCCTTGCATGACACCACACCGAAGCCGAGAGGTGATACGACGAGAGCCACAGATCCACTCGCAATATTGTGGAGAAAACCATTGCAGTGCTTAAGCAATGCTTTAGATGCCTGGACACTCAGGTGAGCTCCAATACCACCCTGAGCAGGTAGCTCAATTCGTGATGGTATGTTCCATGATGCACAACTTGACTATCAGGAGGGGACAAGAATTGCCAGAAGGGACTGACGGTCCACCTCACCAGAGAGAGGAAGAGGAGGACGAGGAGGTGGACGCTGACCTCGAGCCAGACCATCAGGCTGATGCTGAAACCATGCCCCCGCCCCTCTCTAGATCGCAGGAAAGGGCCCGTGGTGGCTACATAGCTGCAAGACTCTTACGTCAGCAGCTCATAAATGAGCGCTTTGCGTGAAAGAATGTTGTTGTTATTTACAAAGCTGCAACACTGCTCGGTGTGCAGGTCATACATCAATGGTGTGCATCACCTTGACAGTTAAAGTTTAAGTTGATTCAAGTTAAGTGTAATTATAGCTTCTCATGTTAAGGAATCACCAGTGTGTAATGGTGCAGCTATCTGAGACAATACGCAACAAAGTTTTGTTAATTAAAAAACATTTAATCCGAACATTTGTCTGAAATCATAAGTATAACTGTCCAAAACACCCCGCCCCACCCCACAACAAATGTATCACATTTACATCATTACAATGGTCCCCATTTCCAGCAAAACAGAACACAAATGCAAACCAACAAGGTAGCCCCCTTGCCCCTAATCCGACGATCTCAAAACGCATATTTACTGCCCACGCTGGAAATAATGCCCATTTTTGGCCGATTTGCACAAAAATGGAAAGTCTAGCCCATAGTCTTAGAATAAGGGGCCGTTCATTTAAAACTGGGATGAGGAGGAAATTTTTCTCTGAGGGTTGTAAATCTTTGGAATTCTCTGCCCCAGAGAGCTGTGGAGGCTGGGTCATTGAATATATTTAAAAGGTGGAGATAGACAGATTAAAGGATTATGGGGAGCGGGCAGGGAAGTGGAGCTGAGTCCATGATCAGATCAGCCATGATCTTATTCAATGGCGGAGCAGGCTCGAGGGGCCAAATGGCCAACTCCTGCTCTGATTTGTTATGCTCTTATGTGGGACCTTATCAAAAGCCTTGCTAAAATCCATATAGACTATATCATACTCACTGACCTCATCGACTCTCCTTGTTACCTCCTCGAAAATTCAATGATGGTCCAGAGGGCGATGGCGGGAGAGCGGTAATATTGGTTTCACGTTATCCCCCTCCCCCCCCCCCCCTCCAGTCCCGTGTCGACAGGGATGCCAAGAACCAAGGGCGAGGGGGTCGAGAGGTCCATTCAGACGGTCATGTTGGAATAGGTGTAGCCGAAATCCAGCGAGCTCCTCATGAAGTCTCGGTTCAACGCCACCGGGATGAAAGGGGACATCCTATCGTCGGCCCTGTGCCCGTGGGGGATGGAGGGGTCCTGGGGGTACAAGGAGGCTTTGCCAGGGTGAGCACGGAGCCACAGCTCAAAGATCCTGCTCATGAGCACCCGGAATAAAGAGAGAGAGAGAGAGACCACAATCAGATCATCCTAATACCAGTCCGAGCCTCTCCAGTTCCCTCCCTCCCTCCCCCTAACACCCTGAGACAGGAACAGGAGGCTGTTCAGCCCCTCGAGCCTGTTACATTAGCAGCAGGAGGAGGCCCATTCAGCCGCTCGAGCCTGTTCCCGACCATTCAATCAGATCGTTCCTGATCTGAGTGGGTTGACACCTCCTGTCGAGAGGCGCTCTTGCCCTTCCCCCCCCCCCCGCCCCCCCCCCCACAACCTTTTCTTCCCGCGTCACACAATGGGGAAGTTCAAATGTGTGAGGGAGAACGGGAATCGTGGCTTGTGGGTAACCTTGCAATCCTACGCTCCGGGAACTGGAATCGGGACTCTCGGCCCAACTCTGACCCTGCTCCTCTCTCCTCCCTCCCGCTTCTGTCCTCCCTCCCCCTCCTGACTCCTCCCTCCCCCTCCTGACTCCTGCCTTCGTCACTCCTTCCCTCCGTCTCTTTCCCTCTCCCCCTCCCTCTCCCACCGATCGAATGGTGGAACAGGCTGGAGGGGCTGAATGGCGTCCTCTGGTTCCTATCTCAGCTCACGCGGGTTATAACACCGCATGACCCCCCCCTCGCCCCACCCCCGTTAAATATCTGACCCATCCCTTACTATCTGCCGCTGAATCAGACAGTTCGTCAGCTCGGCATCCCATCTGAACCGGAAACTAGCTTTCGACCTCCCACACCTCTCCACATCAAAACCGCCGCAACCGTGGTCTCATATTTGACCCTGAAATGATCTTTCGAACACATATCTGCAGCACAACTCAGGCCACGAATTTCCACCTCTGTAACATCTCCCGTCTCCGTCATTGTCTCAGCTCTTCTGCTGCTGAAGCCCTCATCCCTGCCTTTGTTACCGCCAGACGTGACTATTCCAACGTACTCCTGGAATCCCACATTCTCCCCTTCGTAACCCAGAGGTGATCCAAAACTCGGTTGCCCGTGTCCTAACTCGCACCAAGTCCCGCTCACCCATCACCCACTGTACTCGCTGACCCATCACCCCTGTATTCGCTGACCCATCACCCTGTGCTCGCTGACCTACATTGGCTCCCGGTCCAGCAACACTTCGAGCATGAAATTCTCATCCTTGTTTTCAGATCTCTCCATGGCCCTTGCCTCCCTCCCTATCTCTGTAACCTCCTCCAGCCCTTACACTCCTCCCTATCTCTGTAACCTCCTCCAGCCCCTACACCCCTCCCTATCTCTGCAACCTCCTCCAGCCCTGCAACCCTCCCTATCTCTAACCTCCTCCAGCCCTTACACTCCTCCCTATCTCTGTAACCTCCTCCAGCCCTCCCTATCTCTAACCTCCTCCAGTCCTACACTCCTCCCTATCCCTGTAACCTCCTCCAGCCCTGCAACCCTCCCTATCTCTAACCTCCTCCAGCCCTTACACTCCTCCCTATCTCTGTATTCTCCTCCAGCCCCTACACCCCTCCCTATCTCTGTAACCTCCTCCAGGCCCTACACCCCTCCCTATCTCTGCAACCTCCTCCAGTCCCTACACCCCTCCCTATCTCTGTAAACTCCTCCAGCCCCTACACCCCTCCCTATCTCTGTAACCTCCTCCAGCCCCTGCAACCCTCCCTATCTCTGTAAACTCCTCCAGCCCCTACAACCGTGAGATCTCTGCGCTCCTCCAATTCTGAACTCTTGCACATCTCCCCGATTTCCATCGCTCCACCATCGGCGCCGGTGCCTTCAACTGGCTGGGCCCTAAGCTCTGGAACTCCCTCCCGAAACCTCCCCGCCTCCCTCTCCTTCTTTAAGACGTTCCTTAAAACCTCCCTCTTTGACCAAGCTCTTGGTCACCTGTCCCTAATATCTCCTTACGTGACTGGGTGTGGAATTTTTGTCTGAGTTATGCTCCTGTGAAGCACCTTGGGACTGAATAAGAATGTAAATTGTGATTGTTACTTGTCGATGTAGGAGTGATGAGAGAGGAAGAGAGGGTCTTTGGCTGAATACGTCACGCTTGACATTGTTCCACCGCAGTAATAGTGAACCATATTGTGCATACTTGGATAGAGTGTGTTGGGGTCAGTCGGCTTCAGATATCCTGAGAGTGGGAGGAAAGAGAGGAGAGGGTAAAGGGAATCCAAAATCTGTCAACTGCACAAACGCCAGCACCAGACAGGAACAGGAGGAAGCCATTCAGCCCCTCGAGCCTGTTACACAGGAACAGGAGGAGGCCGTTCAGCCCCTCGAGCTTGTTACACAAGAACAGGAGGAGGCCATTCAGCCCCTCGAGCTGTTACATTTGGAACAGGAGGAGGCCATTCAGCCCCTCGAGCCTGTTACACAGGAATAGGAGGAGGCCATTCAGCCCCTCGAACCTGCTACAGTGGAGAGTCAGTACTGAGGGAGCGTGCACTGTCGGAGGGGTAGTACTGAGGGAGGGCCGCACTGTCGGAGGGGCAGTACTGAGTGAGTGCCACACTGTCGGAGGGACAGTACTGAGGGAGGGCCGCACTGTCGGAGCTGCCGTCTTTCAGATGAGACACTAAACCTCTCAGGTGGATGTAAAAGATCCCAGGGCCAGTATTGAGAGAGGAGCAGGGGAGTTCTCCCCGGTGTCCTGGATTCAATATTTATCCCTCAACCAACTGTTTGCAGATTGACCGGGGCTTTGTCTCATTGATGGGACCTTGCTGTATGCAAAATAGGTAAGCATGGGATCTTGCTGTGCACGGAATGGGCAATGGTGGGATCTTGTTGTGTGTGTAAGGCCAATGGTGGGATCTTGCTGTGTGTGTAAGGCCAATGGTGGGATCTTGCTGTGTGGGTAAGGCCAATGGTGGGATCTTGCTGTGTGTGTAAGGCCAATGGTGGGATCTTGCTGTGTGGAGCGAGGCTGCCTACCTTCGAGAGCGTTGCGGAAGGATCCCAGGGCGCTCTGGTTGTACGGAGGAGAGTTGTAGGTGGGCAGGCGGAGGCAGGACCGGACATCCTCGAGGCTAGGCAGACCCCCCAGGTTGGGATCCCAGCCTGGGAGACGGCGGATTAAGCGGGCGGGCAAACCATGCTGAAATCCAGCTCATGGGCACCCTCGCCTGAACAGAACGTCTGAGTGAGACAGAGAGTGAGTGAGTGAGTGAGCGCGAGACCGGGGGGGAGCGCGAGGGGGGGGGGCAGTGAGCGCGAGATGGAGTGAGACACAGAGTGGGAAGCAAGGCAGGGTTGGCATAATTTAGGGTACGGGGGGAGTGGGGGGAGAGACGATGGGATATTAAAGGGTTCGGGGAGTGGGGGGGAGAGACGATGGATATTAAAGGGTACGGGGGGAGTGGGGGAGAGACGATGGGATATTAAAGGGTACGGGGAGTGGGGGAGAGACGATGGGATATTAAAGGGTACCGGGAGTGGGGGAGAGACGATGGGATATTAAAGGGTTCAGGGGGGAGTGGGGGGAGAGACGATGGGATATTAAAGGGTACGGGGAGCGGGGGAGAGACGATGGGATATTAAAGGGTACGGGGGGAGTGGGGGAGAGACGATGGGATATTAAAGGGTACGGGGGGAGTGGGGGAGAGACGATGGGATATTAAAGGGTACGGGGGTCGTGGGGGGGGGGGGGAGACGAGGGGATATTAAAGGGTACAGGGGGAGTGGGGGAGAGACGATGGGATATTAAAGGGTACGGGGGGAGTGGGGGGGGGGAGACGAGGGGATATTAAAGGTTACGGGGGGAGTGGGGGAGAGACGATGGGATATTAAAGGGTACGGGGGGAGTGGGGGAGAGACGATGGAGTATTAAAGGGTACGAGGGGAGCGGGGAAAGCAGACACATAAACGGATCTTACCGGCCAGCTGAAGAAGCGGGAGGACGGGTTCAGGAACCCTCGCGCGTTGCTGGAGCCGAAGATGTTGTCGGTGCAGACGTCGCAGGCCGCCTGTCCCGCCCAGGTCCAGTAGGGGACGGAGAAGTCGGGGTCGCCGGTCAGGTTGCGCATCTCGCGCTCGAAGGCCAGGAGGTAGAGCCGGTACCACAGAGGGAAAGCGGGGCCGCCGTGTGCATAGGCCCCGGGGGCCCCGTCTCCCCGCCGCTTGGCGCAGAGGTAGTGCGCCCAGGTGAAGACGTGGTAGAGGCTGGCGTGGCGGAAGCGGTGGGGCGCGCCAGGCCGTGGGCTGGCACTGGTGTAGATGAGATAGCGGGGGCTGCGTGCCCTCTTGGCCAGCACCAGCCGGTCCAGGAACAGCCCCAGCTCGGTCGGCAGAAGCTGCCGCAGGTCCCGACGCTCCACCAGGTGGCGGTGCTGGCAGCGGGGGCCACGGAGCCCGTGGGCACACTCGCCGCAGTCGAAGCCCCCGTAGCCCGGGGCGCAGGCGCACAGCCGGCCGAAGAAGTAGGCGGGCCAGCCCAGGCGGAAGTCGAGGGGCGGCGGGGAGGGGGAGGAGGGGTCACGCAGCCCCCTCGCGGACCCCAATCGGCGGCAGGCCCCGCGGCCCGAGGCCTTCCCACAGGGCGAGCTGTCGCCCCACCACAGCGGGCAGCAGTTGCGGCTGGCCAGGTGGTGCTCGGTGGCACACGGGCGGGGGATCTGCCCGTGGGCGCTCATCACCAGGGCCAAGGCCAGGAACAGCCGCATGGCGAGGGCAGCGGCTCGGGATTGGTGGGGTAACAGCTTCCCGCTGGGGTTTGTCACCAGCCCCTCCACCGCGGGGCCTTGTGATGCTCGAACCCACGGGGCACACGACCGGTGTTCGATGGTGGTCGCCGCTCCTCACGCCTCCGGCTCGCTCCCCCTCTCCGTCCCGCTCGCTCGCCGCCGGCTCCCACTCCCACTCCCACAAGTTCCCCGGCTCCCAGAATCCGCTCGGACCCGTCCGCGGCTGCTTAACACGGGTCAGGCTGTGGAGCAACAGGACGCAAGGTTAGAGGTGGAGCGGGGCCAAGGGAGGGTGTGAAGGGGGATCGGGGCCGAGGGAGGGTGTGGGAGGGGAGCGCGGGGCCGAGGGAGGGTGTGGGGCGAGGGGGGGGAGGAGAATGGGGCCGAGGGAGGGTGTGTGGGGGGGGAGAGCAGGGATAGAGGGAGGGTGTGGGGGGAGAGCGGGGATAGTGGGGGGAGAGCGGGGATAGAGGGAGAGTGTGGGGGGAGAGCGGGGCCGAGGGAGGATGTGGGGGGAGAACGGTATAGAGGGAGGGTGTGGGGGGAGAACGGGGATAGAGGGAGGGTGTGGGGAGAGAGCGGGGATAGAGGGAGGGTGTGGGGAGAGAGCGGGGATAGAGGGAGGGTGTGGGGAGAGAGCGGGGATAGAGGGAGGGTGTGGGGAGAGAGCGGGGATAGAGGGAGGGTGTGGGGGGAGAGCGGGGATAGAGGGAGGGTGTGGGGGGAGAGCGGGGATAGAGGGAGGGTGTGGGGGGAGAGCGGGGATAGAGGGAGGGTGTGGGGGGAGAGCGGGGATAGAGGGAGGGTGTGGGGGGAGAGCGGGGATAGAGGGAGGGTGTGGGGGGAGAACGGGGATAGAGGGAGGGTGTGGGGGGAGAGCGGGGATAGAGGGAGGGTGTGGGGGGAGAGCGGGGATAGAGGGAGGGTGTGGGGGGAGAGCGGGGATAGAGGGAGGGTGTGGGGGGAGAGCGGGTATAGAGGGAGGGTGTGGGGGGAGAGCGGGGATAGAGGGAGGATGTGGGGGGAGAACGGGGATGGAGGGAGGGTGTGGGGGGAGAGCGGGCCGAGGGAGGATGTGGGGGGGAGAGCGGGGATAGAGGGAGGGTGTGGGGGGAGAGCGGGGCCGAGGGAGGGTGTGGGGGAGGGGGGGGTGAGCGGGACCGAGGGAGGGTGTGTGGGGGAAGAGCGGGGATAGAGGGAGGGTGTGGGGGGAGAGCGGGCCGAAGGAGGATGTGGGGGGGAGAACGGGACCGAGGGAGGGTGTGGGGGGGGGGGGGGTGAGCGGGACCGAGGGAGGGTGTGTGGTGGGGGGGGTGAGCGGGACCGAGGGAGGGTGTCGGGGGGGGGGGTGAGCGGGACCGAGGGAGGGTGTGGGGGGACGGTGAGCGGGACCGAGGGAGGGTGTGGGGGGGGGGGTGAGCGGGACCGAGGGAGGGTGTGGGGGGCGGTGAGCGGGACCGAGGGAGGGTGTGTGGGGGGGGGGGGGAGAGAGGGGATAGAGGGAGGGAGTGGGGTGGAGAGCGGGGATAGAGGGAGGGAGTGGGGTGGAGAGCGGGGATAGAGGGAGGGAGTGGGGTGGAGAGCGGGGATAGAGGGAGGGAGTGGGGAGAGAGCGGGGCCGAGGGAGGATGTGGGAGGGGGGAGAACGGGACCGAGGGAGGATGTGGGGGGGAGAGCGGGGATAGAGGGAGGGAGTGGGGTGGAGAGCGGGGATAGAGTGAGGGTGTGGGGGGAGAGCGGGGCCGAGGGAGGATGTGGGGGGGGTGGTGGGGAGAACGGGACCGAGGGAGGGTGTGGGGGGGAGAGCGGGGATAGGGGGAGGGTGTGGGGGGGGGGGGGGTGAGCGGGACCAAGGGAGGGTGTGGGGGGGCGGTGAGCGGGACCGAGGGAGGGTGTGGGGGGGGGGGAGAGCGGGGATAGAGGGAGGGAGTGGGGGGAGAGCGGGGATAGAGGGAGGGAATGGGGGGAGAGCGGGGATAGAGTGAGGGAGTGGGGGGAGAGCGGGGATAGAGGGAGGGAGTGGGGGGAGAGCGGGGATAGAGTGAGGGAGTGGGGGGAGAGCGGGGATAGAGGGAGGGAGTGGGGGGAGAGCGGGGATAGAGGGAGGGAGTGGGGTGGAGAGCGGGGATAGAGTGAGGGTGTGGGGGGAGAGCGGGGATAGAGGGAGGGAGTGGGGTGGAGAGCGGGGATAGAGTGAGGGTGTGGGGGGAGAGCGGGGCCGAGGGAGGATGTGGGGGGGGTGGTGGGGAGAACGGGACCGAGGGAGGGTGTGTGGGGGGGGCGAACGGGACCGAGGGAGGGTGTGGGGGGGAGAGCGGGGATAGAGGGAGGGAGTGGGGTGGAGAGCGGGGATAGAGGGAGGGTGTGGGAGGAGAGCGGGGCCGAGGGAGGATGTAGGGGATGGAGAGCGGAGATGGAGGGACTTACACTACACACACCCACACTCTCACGCGCTCTCGCATACACACACACAAACACACACAAACAAACACACAATCGCACCCTTAAAAACAGAAACAGGCGCGTTCTCACACACACACACTTTCATACACACCTAGAGAGACACTCACACACACAGACAGACAGACAAACACATCCAGCAAAGCAGACACACACACACACACACACACACACACACACAGATAGTAACACACACATACATAGGCAGTACTGAGGGAGCGCTGCACTGTCGGAGGGGCAGTACTGAGGGAGCGCTGCACTGTCGGAGGGGCAGTACTGAGGGAGCGCTGCACTGTCGGAGGGGCAGTACTGAGGGAGCGCTGCACTGTCGGAGGGGCAGTACTGAGGGAGCGCTGCACTGTCGGAGGGGCAGTACTGAGGGAGCGCTGCACTGTCGGAGGGGCAGTACTGAGGGAGCGCTGCACTGTCGGAGGGGCAGTACTGAGGGAGTGCCGCACTGTTAGAGGGGCAGTTATGTGGGAGTGCCGCACTGTCGGAGATCAATACTGAGGGTCTGGAGACAGGGAATGGGTTCCTACCTTATCTCTGCAGTCGCTCCTTGCCTGACTCCCCCTCCAGCCTATAGATGTGTCACGTCAATCCTGGTTAGGGAGGCCCTATACTCTCTCTCCACTCCATAAAACCTCCTGCGATGGCGACCTCCCGATCTCCTGGTACACCTGGGCTAGTCCCTGTATCATCGTCCGCCCCCCGCAACCATCCAAGGATGGTCTCTGGACTCCCACCGGCCAATCAGAGGCCTCAAAGGGCTGATGAATATTCAACAACCCAAGGGCTGAGCCAAGCAATGGGCTGGATTGGCTGCCCGACCCGTTGGACCAATCGGAGGAGGGCACCTGACACGACCTCAGGGCTTTGTGGGCGGCTGCGGGCTCATTCTGGGCTGCCCAGGTGTGCGGCGATGCTGCGATCGCCAGGGGTGATGAGTGATGGGGAAATCGGCTGAGCCGCTCTCAATGGCTGAGTCTCGAGCCAAACCCCAGGTTCTCCTTCATTGGATGCTTCCTATTGCAACCGGCTGGCTCAGCCAATGGGCCGCAGTCCAGACTTCGGTCAGCTGGTCGTCTCCACACGGGAACGGGCGGGGCAAGGTCATCTCGGTCCTGCCAAGCGGGCATCACATCATCGGCCAAGGGAACAATGGGCCAGAGAGAGAGACACACACACACACACACACACACAACACACACACGGGGAGAGAGAGAGAGAGAGAGAGAGACACTCACGGAGAGAGCAAGAGAGAGACACACACACGCGCGGAGGGAGAAATGGAGAGAGAGAGAGAGAGAGAGAGAGATACACACGCACAGAGAGAGAGAGAGAGAGAGAGAGAGAGAGACACAGGGGGAGAGAGAGAGAGAGAGAGAGAGTGGGAGAGACACACACACAGGGAGAGAGAGAGAGAGACACACACGGAGAGAGCAAGAGAGAGACACACACACGCGCGGAGGGAGAAATGGAAAGAGAAAGAGAGAGAGAGATACACACGCGCGGAGAGCGAGAGAGAGAGAGAGACTCACACACGGAGAGGGAGAGACAGAAAAAAAGAGAGACACAGACAGGGAGAGAGAAAGAGAGACACAGGGAAAGGGAGAGAGAAGGAGAGGGAGAGAAGGTAAAGGAGATAGAGTTACAGAGAGAGGGGTGGGAAAGACACGGGGGGAGAGAAAGAAAGGGAGTGTGGGAGAGGGACACAGAGAGAGAGACATAGAGGGAGAGTGAGGGAGGGACAGAGCGAGGGAGAGACAGAGTGAGTTAGAGAGAGAGAGTGTGCAGGAGAGGGAGGGAGTGAGAGAGAGAGAGACAGACAGAGCGGGAGAGAGAGGCAGTGAGAAGGACACAGAGAGAAAGAGGGAGAGAGAGGGAGAGAAAGACAGACAGAGAGACACACAGGGAGAAGGAGCGAGACTTGCACAGGGAAGGAGGGAGCGAGAGAGACAGAGAGAGAGTGTGACACATGGTGACAGAGACAGAGGGAGACACGGAGAAAGGAACATAAGAAATAGGAGCAGGAGTCGGCCATAAGGCTCCTCGAGCCTACTCCTCCACTTAATAAGATCATGGCTGATCCAATCATGGACTCAGGTCCACTTCCCTGCCCACTCCCAATAACCCCTTATTCTCTAATCGGTTAAGAAACTGAATAAATTTAAGACAGAGATAGACAATGATCCAGCTTCCACAGCTCTCTGAGGCACCAAATTCCACAGATTTACAACCCTCAGAAGAAATTCCTCCTCATCCTAGTTTTAAATGGGCGGCCCCTTATTCTAATATTATGCCCCCTCCGACAGTGCAGCGCTCCCTCAGTACTGCCCCTCCGACAGTGCAGCGCCCCCTCAGCACTGCACCTCCGACAGTGCAGCACTCCCTCAGTACTGCCCCTCCGACAGTGCAGCGCTCCCTCAGTACTGCCCCTCCCACAGTGCAGCACTCCCTCAGTACTGCCCCTCCCACAGTGCAGTGCTCCCTCAGTACTGCCCCTCCCACAGTGCAGCGCTCCCTCAGTACTGCCCCTCCCACAGTGCAGCGCTCCCTCAGTACTGCCCCTCCCACAGTGCAGCGGGGCCCCCTCAGTACTGCCCCTCCCACAGTGCAGCGGGGCACCCTCAGTACTGCCCCTCCCATAGTGCAGCGCTCCCTCAGTACTGCCCCTCCCACAGTGCAGCACTCCCTCAGTACTGCCCCTCCGACAGTGCAGCACTCCATTAGTATTGCCCCTCTGAGAGACAGAGAGAGAAATAGAGACAGAGAAAAATAGAAACAGAGCGAGAGAGATAAAGAGAGAGAGAGACGGAGAGAGGGAGACACTGACAGAGAGACGGACGGCCGGAAATAAAGTGCAGACAAATACACAGTCTTTGATGGGACTGGGTAGGGCAAACTTTACTCTGTATCTAACCCCGTGCTGCACCTGCCCTGGGAGTGTTTGATGGGACTGGGTAGGGGAGACTTTACTCTGTATCTAACCCCATGCTGTACCTGCCCTGGGAGTGTTTGATGGGACTGGGTAGGGGAGACTTTACTCTGTATCTAACCCCGTGCTGTATCTGCCCTGGGAGTGTTTGATGGGACAGGGTAGAGACCTTTGGGTGACCCCGGGAATTTCAGCAGGGCACGGATCACGAGGAGGGGGCAGGAAACCACGAGCCCAGAGAACTGAGAAAGGAGGATGTGAGGAAATGAGGCCTCAAACCACAGCTAACTGAGGAAGTGAGTGGCTTTCTTCACTGTCTCCTTGGCTTTGTAGGTCGATGGCTGCTAAGCAGGGATTGAGGGGGGTGTTGGCTCTCATACTGTGCCTGTGCTGTGGTAAGTCAGGGCGAGGGGGCGAGGGGTGTGGGTCCTGAGGGAATGGCTGGGTGGGGTAAGTCAGGGCGAGAGGGGAGGGGGTGTGGGTCCTGAGGGAATGGCTGGGTGGGGTAAGTCAGGGCGAGGGGGGGAGGGGTGTGGGTCCTGAGGGAATGGCTGGGTGGGGTAAGTCAGGGCGAGGGGGGAGGGGTGTGGGCCCTGAGGGAATGGCTGGGTGGGGTAAGTCAGGGCGAGGGGGGGGAGGGGGTGTGGACCCTGAGGGAATGGCTGGGTGGGGTAAGTCGGGGCGAGGGGGGGGAGGGGGTGTGGACCCTGAGGGAATGGCTGGGTGGGGTAAGTCGGGGCGAGGGGGGAGGGGTGTGGGTCCTGAGGGAATGGCTCGGTGGGGTGAGGGGTGGAGGGGTGTAGGTCCTGAGGGAATGGCTGGGTGGGGGATGGAGAGGGCGAGGGGGGAGGGTCTGTGGATCCTGAGGGAATGGCTGGGTGGGGTAAGTCAGGATGAGGGGGTGTGGGTCCTGAGGGAATGGCTGGATGGGGTAAGTCAGGGCTGGGGGGGGAGGGGGTGTGGACCCTGAGGGAATGGCTGGGTGGGGTGAGGGGGGGAGGGGTGTGGGTCCTGAGGGAATGGCTGGGTGGGGGATGGAGAGGGCGAGGGGGGAGGGTCTGTGGATCCTGAGGGAATGGCTGGGTGGGGTAAGTCAGGGGGAGGGGTGTGTGCCCTGAGGGAATGTCTGACTGGGGGATGGAGAGGGCGAGGTGGAGGGTCTGTGGATCCTGAGGGAATGGCTGGCTGGGAGAAGGAGGGAGTCTGGGAGAGAGTTGAGCCTTACGTATGTATGAGTGGGAGACCGTTCGGCCCTTCATGACCATGCTAGCCCACTGTTAGCACAGTCCCAACCCAGTGTTGACTCTCTCTCAAACTAATCCCACTGCCCTGCTCTCTCCCCATAGCCCTGTGTCAATCTCAAACTAATCCCACTGCCCTGCTCTCTCCCCATAGCCCTGTGTCAATCACAAACTAATCCAGTGCCCCGCTCTCTCCCCATTGACCTGTGTCAATCTCAAACTAATCCCACTGCCCTGCCCTCTCCCCATAGCCCTGTGTCAATCCCAAATTAATCCCACTGTCCCGCTCTCCCAAGAGATTACATGCCTGCAAGGCGCTGGGAGTCAGTCTGCATGACCAAGACCACCTATTTCCACCTCCGTAACATCGCCCGTCTCCGCCCCTGCCTCAACACATCCTGTGCTGAAACCCCTCACCCTTGTCCCCCCAAGACTCGACTGTCCCAACGCTCTCCCAGCTTCCACCCTCCGTAACCGTCAGCTCATCGTAATCTCCTGCTTGCTGCCCCCGTGTCCTAACTCGCACCGAGTCCCGTTCACTCCTCACCCCCTGTGCTCACTGACCTTCATTGGCTCCCGGTCCGGCATTGCCTCGATTTTAAAATTCTCATTTTGGTTCAAATCCCTCCAGCCCTACACCTCTCCCTATCTCTGTAACCTCCTCCAGCCCTACACCTCTCCCTATCTCTGTAACCTCCTCCAGCCCTTCACCTCTCCCTATCTCTGTAACCTCCTCCAGCCCTACAACCCTCCCTATCTCTGTAATCTCCTCCAGCCCTATACCCCTCCCTATCTCTAACCACCTCCAACCCCTACACCCCTTCCTATCTCTGTAATCTCCTCCAGCCCCCCCCCCGCCCCGAGATCTCTGCGCTCCTCCAATGCTGCCCCCTTATGTAGCTCCCGACTTCCATCGCTCCAACATTGGCGGCTGTGACTTCAGCTGCCTGGGCCCTAAGCTCTGGAATTCCCTCCCTTAACCTCTCTGGCTCTCCCTCCTCCTTTCAGAAGCACTTTAAAACCTCCCTCATTGACTAAGCTTTTAGTCACCTGCCCGAATATCTCCTCGAGTCTCGGTGTCAAACCCTGACTGATTTATGCTGCTGTGAAGGACCTCGGGATGTTTTACTTCGTTAAAGGCGCTATATAAATGCACGTGATTGTTGCGAGATTATCGAAACCGATTAATTGACGGGACTCCCATACTTGTTGGTTTCTCCTCCCCCCTTGTTCTCCTTCGCGAAGCCATGGGGCCTTCAAGAAGCTTCAATATTGAGATTGAAAAACCAACTATCTTCAACAGGAGCCGAGAATCGCACTTCGGGCAAACAGTGGCTCAGTTTGAAAGCAGCGAGAAGTGGTGAGTGCGACTGACATACGATTTGGGAGAAGGGACGGAGAGACACCAATCAGTGTACAGATATCTCCCTGAGGGAGGGGACTGAGAGACACCAGTCAGTGTACAGATATCTCCCTGAGGGAGAGGGACTGAGAGACACCAGTCAGTGTACAGATATCTCCCTGAGGGAGAGGGGACTGAGAGACACCAGTCAGTGTACAGATATCTCGCTGAGGGAGAGGGACTGAGCGACACCAGTCAGTGTACAGATATCTCCCTGAGGGAGAGGGACTGAGAGACACCAGTCAGTGTACAGATATCTCCCTGAGGGAGGAGGGATGGAGAATTCAGTCAGTACGTTAACCTTTAATGGGTAGTTTGAGCTGTTGCAGCTGACTGCTCGAATGTCCGGTGTTTCAGGATGTGAGCATTGTTCCATTGCCTGCGACTAATTCCTGCAGAAAGGTAAATCACACGGAGCTGTAACATTGAGAGAAAGGAGGAAGGATTGCGAGTATGACCCACAGGTCAAGGACAGGGCTGGTCAGCCAATGTTTGGAGGGTGGGTCAGGAGTTCAAGGGGCTGTCATTTCTAGAATGTGTGAAGGATCGTGGGAGGGGGGTCAACGTAGGGGGAGGGGTGTTGGGCCAAGGGTGGAGAATGGGGTGAGGGGTAGAATTGGGCAAGGGAGCAAATGGGGTGAGTTGTGAGAAGGGTCCAGGGGAAGATGGGGCTTTCTCTCTGTCTCTCTCTCTCTGTCTCTCTGCACCCCACACTCTCTCCCCCAGCGATGCTCTAATCCACTCTCACACTCTCTCTCTCTCTCTCTCTCTCCCTCCCCTCCCCTCCCTCCCTCTCTCTCACCCCCAGCGATGCTCTAATATTCTCCCTCTCCCTCGCTCCCTCTCCCTCTCCCCCAGCGAAGCTCTAATCCTCCCTTTCTCTCTCTCTCTCTCTCCCAGCGATACTTTAACCCTCTCCCTCTCTCCCAGCGATGCCCTAACCCTCTCCCTCTCTCCCTCTCCCCCAGCGATGCTCTAACCCTCTCTCCCTCTCCCCCAGCGATGCTCTAACCCTCTCCCTCACCCCCAGCGATGCTCTAACCCTCTCCCTCTCCCCCAGCGATGCTCTAACCCTCTCCCTCTCCCCCAGCGAAGCTCTGACCCTCTCTCCCTCTCCCCCAGCGATGCTCTAACCCTCTCTCCCAGCGATGCTCTAACCCTCTCTCCCAGCGATGCTCTAACCCTCTCTCCCTCGCCCCCAGCGATGCTCTGACCCTCGCCCCCAGCGATGCTCTAACCCTCTCTCCCTCGCCCCCAGCGATGCTCTAACCCTCTCTCCCTCGCCCCCAGCGATGCTCTAACCCTCTCTCCCTCGTCCCCAGCGATGCTCTAACACTCTCGCCCTCGCCCCCAGCGATGCTCTAACCCTCTCTCCCTCTCCCCCAGCGATGCTCTAACCCTCTCCCTCTCCCCCAGCGATGCTCTAACCCTCTCCCTCTCCCCCAGCAATGCTCTAACCCTCTCTCCCTCTCCCCCAGCGATGCTCTAACCCTCTCCCTCTCCCCCAGCGATGCTCTAACCCTCTCCCTCTCCCCCAGCGATGCTCTAACCCTCTCTCTCTCCCTCAGCGATGCTCTAACCCGCTCCCTCTCCCCCAGCGATGCTCTAACCCTCTCTCCCTCTCCCCCAGCGAAGCTCTAACCCTCTCTCCCTCTCTCCCAGCGATGCTCTAACCCTCTCTCCCAGCGATGCTCTAACCCTCTCTCCCAGCGATGCTCTAACCCTCTCTCCCTCGCCCCCAGCGATGCTCTGACCCTCGCCCCCAGCGATGCTCTAACCCTCTCTCCCTCGCCCCCAGCGATGCTCTAACCCTCTCTCCCTCGCCCCCAGCGATGCTCTAACCCTCTCTCCCTCGCCCCCAGCGATGCTCTAACCCTCTCTCCCTCGCCCCCAGCGATGCTCTAACACTCTCGCCCTCGTCCCCAGCGATGCTCTAACACTCTCGCCCTCGCCCCCAGCGATGCTCTAACCCTCTCTCCCTCGCCCCCAGCAATGCTCTAACCCTCTGCCCTCCGACAGTGCAGCACTCCCTCAGTACTACCCCTCCGACAGTGCCTCCAGCCCCCAGTATGGAATGGTCGGCGACATGGAGATGATCGGATTTGGCGCGAACCTCCGTCAGTCTCTAATCTGCCTTCCATGTTTCTCCCCAGCACCTCCCGAAGCAGGAGGCATCTCTCTGGGACTGTCCCTGGTGTCACGGCGAAAGGGCAGTCCGCAGATTCTGGTGAGTCTGTGAGTCAATTGAGCCGGGCTCCGTGGGACTAGGCCTGGGGCGCACAATACTGCAAGGCCTGGGCTTTTCCTGCTGTGTGTGGAAGGGGGGGAGCTCTGCACCCACACTGTGTGTGTGTGTGTGTGTGTGTGTGTGTGTGGGTACCACACCGAGTGTGTGTGTGTGTGTGAGGGGGTGGGGGCTCGGCACCCACACCGGGTGTGAGAGTGTGTGGGGGGAAGGGGCTCGGTACCCACACCGGGTGTGAGAGTGTGTGGGGGGGAGGGGCTCAGTACCCACACCGGGTGTGAGAGTGTGTGGGGGGGAGGGGCTCAGTACCCACACCGGGTGTGTGGGGGGGGAGGGGCTCGGTACCCACACCGGGTGTGTGGGGGGGAGGGGCTCGGTACCCACACCGGGTGTGAGAGTGTGTGGGGGGGAGGGGCTCAGTACCCACACCGGGTGTGAGAGTGTGTGGGGGGGAGGGGCTCAGTACCCACACCGGGTGTGAGAGTGTGTGGGGGGGAGGGGCTCTGTACCCAAACCGGGTGTGAGAGTGTGTGGGGGAGAGGGGCTCGGTACCCACACCGGGTGTGAGTGTGTGGGGGGGAGGGGCTCGGTACCCACACCGGGTGTGAGAGTGTGTGGGGGGGGAGGGGCTCGGTACCCACACCGGGTGTGAGTGTGTGGGGGGGAGGGGCTCGGTACCCACACCGGGTGTGAGAGTGTGTGGAGGGGAGGGGCTCAGTACCCACACCGGGTGTGAGAGTGTGTGGAGGGGAGGGGCTCGGTACCCACACCGGGTGTGAGAGTGTGGGGGGGAGGGGCTCGGTACACACACCGGGTGTGAGAGTGTGTGGAGGGGAGGGGCTCGGTACCCACACCGGGTGTGAGTGTGTGTGGGGGGGAGGGGCTCGGTACACACACCGGGTGTGAGAGTGTGTGGGGGGAGGGCCTCAGTACCCACACCGGGTGTGAGAGTGTGTGGGGGGGAGGGGCTCGGTACCCACACCGGGTGTGAGAGTGTGTGGGGGGGAGGGGCTCTGTACCCACACCGGGTGTGAGAGTGTGTGGGGGGAGGGGCTCGGTACCCACACCGGGTGTGAGAGTGTGTGGGGGGGAGGGGCTCGGTACCCACACCGGGTGTGAGAGTGTGTGGGGGGAGGGGCTCGGTACCCACACCGGGTGTGAGAGTGTGTGGGGGTGGGGGGAAGGGGCTCGGTACCCACACCGGGTGTGAGAGTGTGTGGGGGTGGGGGGAAGGGGCTCGGTACCCACACCGGGTGTGAGAGTGTGTGGGGGTGGGGGCTCGGTACCCACACCGGGTGTGAGAGTGTGTGGGGGGTGGGGGCTCGGTACCCACACCGGGTGTGAGAGTGTGTGGGGGGGAGGGGCTCGGTACCCACACCGGGTGTGAGAGTGTGTGGGGGTGGGGGGAAGGGGCTCGGTACCCACACCGGGTGTGAGAGTGTGTGGGGGTGGGGGGAAGGGGCTCGGTACCCACACCGGGTGTGAGAGTGTGTGGGGGTGGGGGCTCGGTACCCACACCGGGTGTGAGAGTGTGTGGGGGGGAGGGGCTCGGTACCCACACCGGGTGTGAGAGTGTGTGGTGGGGAGGGGCTCGGTACCCATAGCGGGTGTGAGATCGGCAAACTCAACCCTAACAAGTTTTTTTTTAATCGTTCCTGGGATGTGGATGTCGTTGGCAAGGCCGGCATTTATTGCCCATTACTAATCACCCTTGAGAAGGTGATGGTGAGCTGCCTTCATGAACCGCTGCAGTCCGTGTGGTGAAGGTGCTCCCACAGTGCTGTCAGGGAGGGAATTCCAGGATTTTGACCCAGCGACGATGAAGGAACGGCCGATATATTTCCAAATCTGGATGGTGTGGAACGTGGAGGTGGTGGTGTTCCCATGCACCTGCTGCCTTTGTCCTTCTAGGTGATAGAGGTCGTGGGTTTGGGAGGTGCTGCCGAAGAAGCCTTGGCGAGTTGATGCAGTACATCTTGTAGATGGTACACACTGCAGCCACGGTGCGCCGGTGGTGGAGGGAGTGAATGTTTAAGGTGGCGGATGGGGTGCCGATCCAGCGGGCTGCTTTGTCCTGGAATATGTCGAGCTTCTTGAGTGTTGTTGGAGCTGCACTCATCCAAGTAAAAAAGTGGAGAGTGTTCCATCACAACCATGACTTGTGCCTTGTAGATGGTGGAAAGGCTTTGGGGAGTCAGGAGGTGAGACACCCACCGCAGAATACCCAGTCTCTGACCTGCTCTTGTTGCCACAGTATTTATGTGGCTGGTCCAGTTAAGTTTCTGGTCAATGGTGACCCCTCAGGATGTTGATGGTGAGGGATTCGGTGATGGTAATGCCGTTGAATGTCAAGAGGAGGTGGTTAGACTCTCAGTTGTTGGAGATAATCACTGCGGTGCTCCCTCAGGACTGACAACCTTGGAGTGTGGGCTTGGATTATGGGGCTCGAGTCTCTGGGGTGTGTGTGGGGCTCGAACCCACCACCTTCTGAGCCAGACTAACCACAGCCTTCTGGCTAAGGATATCTTCAGGCCATCTCCGGAGGCTGAATCCTCTTCAATTTGTGTCTTCCTGCTCTCTTAGGCTTGTGGTCCAACCCTCTCCCATGCCTGTGGGACCAACATGTGCCAGAACGGAGTCTGTTACCTCTTCAACAGCCAGCTCGAGCACGTGAACAGATTCCCTCCACAGACACAAGGTCACTACTCCACTTCATTAATACTGAGAGGTTGTTTCCCCTTACTAGGGAGTCCAGAACCAGGGGACACAGTCTCAGGAAAAGGGGTCGGCCATTTAGGACTGAGAGGAGCAGGAATTTCTTCACTCAGAGGGATGTGAATCTTTGGAATTCTCTGCCCCAGAGGACTGTGGATGCTGAATCGTTGAGTATATTCAAGGCGAGATAGATGGATTTTTGGACTCTGGGGCAATCAAGGGATCTGGCGATCGGGCGGGGAAATGGAGTTGAGGTCGAAGTTCAGCCATGATCTTATTGAATGGCGGAGTGGGCTCGAGGAGCAGTATGGACTATGTTCTGATGTTCTTAATCTGAATGTGAGCGGGCAATTTCTTGTCAAGGTTAGATACAGAGTAAAGCTCCCTCTACACTGTCCCATCAAACACTCCCAGGGCAGGTACAGCACAGGTTAGATACAGAGTAAAGCTCCCTCGACACTGTCCTATCAAACACTCCCAGGGCAGGTACAGCACGGGTTAGATACAGAGTAAAGCTCCCTCTACACTGTCCCATCAAACACTCCCAGGGCAGGTACAGCACGGGTTAGATACAGAGTAAAAAGCAATTCGGTGTTGCAGATAGGGTTGTGTCTTGCATCCGCCCCACCACCAGGATAGGGACAATTATCGAGCCTCACTCTCTCTCTCTCTCTCTCTCTTCCCCCCCCCCCCTCCCCCCCCGGGTTAGGGACAATTATCAAGCCTCTCTCTCTCTCTCTCTCTCTATCTCTATCTCTATCTCCCCTCCCCAGCCCCCCTGGGTTAGGGACAATTAACGAGCGTCTCTCTCTCTCTCTCACCCCCCTGGGTTAGGACAATTATCCTGCATCTCTCTCTCTCTCTCTATCTCCCCTCCCCAGCCCCCCTGGGTTAGGGACAATTATCGAGCGTCTCTCTCTCTCCCACCGGGTTAAGGACAATTATCGAGCGTCTCTCTCTCTTTCCCCCCCGGGTTAGGACAATTATCGAGCGTCTCTCTCTCTCTATCTATCTCCCCTCCCCAGCCCCCCTGGGTTGGGGACAATTATCGAGCGTCTTTCTCTCTCCCCCCGGGTTAGGACAATTATCGAGCCTCTCTCTCTCTCTCTCTCTCTCCCCCCCCATATCCTCCTTGTCTCGATCCCTTTCTCCCCCTCCCTCACTCTCACTCCGCACACCTCTCTCTCTCTCCCTCCCTCTTCCCACCTCCTTCCCCTCCCCCATTACCCCCTCTCTCCAAGCCACTCTCTTCCCTCCCTGCCCTCCCCCTCCCACTCCACACTTTCCCTCGCTTCTGCAGCTCTATCACCCACCCCTCCTCCCCTACCTCTCCTTAATTCCTTGGGTGTGATATTAAAGGGTACTGGGAGTGAGGGGGAGAGTGGGATCAGACTGGGTGGGGTATTAAAGGGTATGGGGAGTGAGAGGGAGAGTGGGATTAGACTGGGTGGGGTATTAAAGGGTATGGGGAGTGAGGGGGAGAGTGGGATTAGACTGGGTGGGGTATTAAAGGGTATGGGGAGTGAGGGGGAGAGTGGGATTAGACTGGGTGGGATATTAAAGGGTTATGGGGAGTGAAGGGGAGAGTGGGATTAGACTGGGTGGGATATTAAAGGGTATGGGGAGTGAGGGGGAGAGTGGGATTAGACTGGGTGGGGTATTAAAGGGTATGGGGAGTGTGGGGTGAGTGGGATTAGACTGGTTGGGATATTAAAGGGTATGGGGAGTGAGGGGGAGAGTGGGATTAGACTGGGTGGGATATTAAAGGGTATGGGGAGTGAAGGGGAGAGTGGGATTAGACTGGTTGGGATATTAAAGGGTATGGGGAGTGAGGGGGAGAGTGGGATTAGACTGGGTGGGGTATTAAAGGGTATGGGGAGTGTGGGGTGAGTGGGATTTGACTGGGTGGGGTATTAAAGGCAAGTGCGCATACGGTAACCTATTTCACAAGCTGTGTACAGGGAAAGATTTGGAAATTCTCATTGCCTGCATGAACTGACTATTCACTTCCCCCTCGCGCACGTTGCTGAGGAAGTTAGACGAGAATTATAGTCTCACTCCCAATTTCACAACGGATTACTAACAGAGAAGGCAGACTTGCAACTCTATAGCGCCTTTCACCCCCTCAGGAGGTCCCGCAGCCAATGAAGGAGTTTTTGAAGTGTAGTCACTGTTGTAATGTAGGAAACGTGGGAAATTTGCGCACAGCAAGCTCCCACAGACAGCAAACCAGATCATCTGATGTTGATTGGGGACAAATATTGTCCCCAGGATACCAAGGAGAATGCCCCTGTCCATGGGATTTTATGTCCACTTGTGAGGGCAAACAGGGCCTCAGTTTAACGACTCGTCCGAAAGACGGCACCATCCACAGTGCAATACTCCCTCAGTACTGCCCCTCCGACAGAGCAGCACTCCCTCAGTACTGCTCGTCCGACTGTGCAGCTCTCCCTCAGTACTGCCCCTCCGACGGAGCAGCACTCCCTCAGTACTGCCCCTCCGACAGTACAGCTCTCCCTCAGTACTGCCCGTCCGACTGTGCAGCACTCCCTCAGTACTGCCCCTCCGACAGTGCAGCACTCCCTCAGTATTGAGAGGTTTAGGGAGGGAATTCCAGGGCTTGGGGCCCAGCCAGCTGAAGGCACGGCCGCCAATGGTGGAGCGATGGAAATCTGAGGGGATGCGCAAGAGGCCAGAATTGGAGGAGCGCAGAGAATCAGTGGGTTTTAGCGGCTGGAGAAGGTTACAGAGAAAGGGGAGAGAGGCGTTGCTAGCAGCATGGAGGGATTCACAAAACAAGAGAAGTAGTGCTTGGAAAGAAACTGCAAATGGAGGAGGTTACAGAGATAGGGAGGGTTGTAGGGCTGGAAGAGGTTTCAGAGATAGAGAGGGGTGTAGGAGCTGGAGGAGGTTACAGAGATAAGGAGAGATGTAGTAGCTGGAGGAGGTTACAGAGATAGGGAGGGATGTAGGGGCTGGAGGTTGTTACAGAGATAGGGAGTGATGTAGGAGCTGGAGGAGGTTACAGAGATAGGGAGGGATGTAGGAACTGGAGGAGGTTACAGAGATAGGGAGGGATGTAGGAGTGGAGGAAGTTACAGAGATAGGGAGGGGTGTAGAGGCTGAAGGAGGTTACAGAGTTAGGGAGGGATGTAGGAGCTGGAGGAGGTTACAGAGATAGGGAGGGGTTTAGGGGCTGGAGGAGGTTACAGAGATAGGGAGGGATGTGGGAGCTGGAGGAGGTTACAGAGATAGGGAGGGGTGTAGGGGCTGGAGGAGGTTACAGAGATGGGGAGGGGTGTTGGAGGTTACAGAGATAGGGAGGTGGTGATGAGGGTGATGGAGGAATTTAAGAATCTGTAACTGGAGGCGTTGGATGAGTGGGAGTTCGTGTGGGTCAGTGAGCAACAGGCGGGTGATTGGGACTCGGGGAGTTTGGACACGGTGGGAGCAGACGGTGGGGTGGGACCACAACTGTTTACAATATACATAGATGACCTGGAGGAGGGGACAGAGTGTATTGTTACAAAATTTGCAGATGACACAAAGATTAGTGGGAAAGCGGGTTGTGTAGAGGACACAGAGAGGCTGCAAAGAGATTTAGATAGGTTAAGCGAATGGGCTAAGGTTTGGCAGATGGCATACAATGTCGGAAAGTGTTAGGTCATCCACCTTGGGAAAAAAAAACAGTAAAAGGGTATATTATTTGAATGGGGAGAAATTACAACATGCTGCGGTGCAGAGGGACCTGGGGGTCCTTGTGCATGAATCCCAAAAAGTTAGTTTGCAGGTGCAGCAGGTAATCAGGAAGGCGAATGGAATGTTGGCCTTCATTGCGAGAGGGATGGAGTACAAAAGCAGGGAGGTCCTGCTGCAACTGTACAGGGTATTGGTGAGGCCGCACCTGGAGTACTGCATGCAGTTTTGGTCACCTTACTTAAGGAAGGATATACTAGCTTTGGAGGGTATCCAGAGACGATTCACTAGGCTGATTCCGGAGATGAGGGGGTTACCTTATGATGATAGATTGAGTAGACTGGGTCTTTACTCGTTGGAGTTCAGAAGGAAGAGGGGTGATCTTATAGAAACATTTAAAATAATGAAAGGGATAGACAAGATAGAGGCAGAGAGGTTGTTTCCACTGGTCGGGGAGACTAGAACTAGGGGTCACAGCCTCAAAATACGGGGAGCCAATTTAAAACCGAGTTGAGAAGGAATTTCATCTCCCAGAAGGTTGTGAATCTGTGGAATTCTCTGCCCAAGGAAGCAGTTGAGACTAGCTCATTGAATGTATTCAAATCACAGATAGATAAATTTTTAACCAATAAGGGAATTAAGGGTTATTGGGAGCGGACGGGTAAGTGGAGCTGAGTCCACAGCCAGATCAGCCATGATCTTTTTGAGTGGCGGAGCAGGCTCGAGGGGCTAGATGGCCTACTCCTGTTCCTAATTCTTATGTTCTTATGTTCACCAACGTGCCCCTTTTCTACAGAATCCAGCCCCTGGAGGGACGGGGTAGATACCATCTTCCTGCTGTCACTGCCTGCCTCCGGCCCCCCACCCTAACAGACTGTCTGCACCACTTTCTGTATTCAGTGAGGACCACAAGCCTGCCTGTCCAAAAGACCTATTTTACAATTTTATCTTCTGATTTTTTATATTATTAATTCACAGGATGTGGGCATCACTGACAAGGCCGACATTTATTGCCCATCCCTAATTGACCTTGAGAAGGTGGTGGTGAGCCGCCTTCTTGAACCGCTGCAGTCCGTGTGGTGAAGGTTCTCCCACAGTGCTGTCAGGGAGGGAGTTCCAGGATTTTGACCCAACGACGATGAAGGAACGGCCGATATATTTCCACGTCAGGATGGTGTGTGATTGGAGGGGAACGTGGAGGTGGTGATGTTCCCATGCGCCTGCTGCCCTGGGCCTTCTAGGTGGTAGAGGTGGAGGGTTTGGCTGCCTGAGAAGCCTTGGCGAGTTGCTGCAGTGCATCTTGTAGATGGTACACACTGCAGCCACGGTGCCGGTGGTGGAGGGGGTGAATGTTTAAGGTGGCGGATGGGGGGCCAATCAAGTGGACTGCTTTGTCCTGGATTGTGTTTAGAAAGTATGGTCACCCTAATTTAATCTGGGGATTTGTGGACACTCAGCAGTTGAGGGCCTGTGCATTGTCCACACAGACAGGCAGTGAGCTGTTGGCTCCTGTTCAGGGACAATTCATCACTGGCAGATTCTCGCACCTTGTTCAAGGATAGCAGACAGGACGGCAACTGGTGACGGGCCAGTTCCATTTCAGAGGCAAATATTTAACAGACCAACAAACTGCTTAAAGTTAGAGATATTTAACCAGCTGGGGAGAAGGATAAAGCAGGGTGAGAGAGACACGAAGACATAGCATGATCGAAAGATGGAGAAGGTGGGGGAGGAAGTAGGGGACATAAATGATGAGAGAGTGGAATAGAGCGAGATAGAGCAAGTGATAGAAATCGGGTCATGGACAGTGGGAGGGAGTGAGAGAGGAGGGGTAGTGAGAGAGGAGGGGTAGTGAGAGAGGAGGGGGAGTGAGAGAGGAGGGGGAGTGAGAAAGGGGGCCCAGAGAAGCAGCTGTACAAAGCCCGAGTTAGACCACACCTGGAGTACTGATAGGGGAGATAGAGAGAAACTATTGCCGCTGGTTGGGGAGTTCAGCACTAAGGGGCATAGTCTGAAAATTAGAACCAGGCTTTTCAGGAGTGAAGTTACGAAACACTTCTACTCCCAAAGGATTACTCAGGGTATACGGCACAGGAACTGGTCATTCGGCCCAACCAGTCCGTACCGACGTTTATGCTCCACTCGAGCCGCCTCCCATCTTTCTTCATCGAAATCTATCAGCATAACCCTCTATTCCCTTCTCCCTCATATACTTGTCTATCCTCCCCTTAAATACTATTCACTTCAACGACTCCCTGTGGCAGCGAGTTTCACATTCTCACCGCTCTCTGGGTAAAGAAGTTTCACCTGAATTCCCGATTGGATTTCTTGGTGCCTATCTTATATTGATGGCCTCTAGTATTGCTCTTCCCCACAAGTAGAAACATTCTCTCTGTATCCACTCGATCAAAACCTTTCATAATTTTAAAGACCTCTATTAAGTCACCCCTCAGCCTTCTTTTTTTAGAGGCAAGAGACCCAGCCTGTTCATCCTTTGTTGATATGGGTGGTAGAAGTTTGAAACAAACGGTCATTGATGCTGGGTGAATGTTAATTTTAAATCTGAGATTGGTAGATTTTTGTTATCAAAGGTATTAAGGGATTATGGGGCAAAGACGGGTATATGGAGTTAGGTCACAGATCAGCTATGATCTCATTCATAGAATCATAGAAACAGAAATTTACAGCACGGGAGGAGGCCATTTCAGCCCATCGTGTCCGCGCGAGCCGACAAAGAGCTACCCAGCCTAATCCCACTTTAAGAACATAATAAATCAGAGCAGGAGTCGGCCATTTGGCCCCTCGAGCCTGCTCCGCCATTTAATAAGATCATGGCTGATCAGATCATGGACTCAGCTCCACTTCCCTGCCCGTTCCCCATAACCCTTTATTCCCCTATCGCTCAAAAATCTGTCGATCTCTGCCTTAAATATATTTCCAGCTCTTGGTCCGTAGCCTTGTAGGTTATGGCACTTCAAATGCATATCCAGATACTTTTTAAATATGGTGAGGGTTTCTGCCTTTCAGGCAGTGAGTTCCAGACCCACACCACCCTCTGGGTGAAGAAATTTCCCCTCAAATCCCCTCTAAACCTCCTACCAATCACTTTAAATCTATGCCCCCTGGTTATTGACCCCCTCTGCTAAGGGAAACGGGTCCTTCCTATCCACTCTATCTAGGCCCCTCATAATTTTATACACCTCTATAAGGTCTCCTCTCAGCCTCCTCTTTTCCAAAGAAAACAACCCCAGCCTATCCAATTTTTCTTCATAGCTAAAATTCTCCAGTCCAGGCAACATCCTCGTAACTCTCCTCTTTACCCTCTCTAGTGCAATCACGTCTTTTCTGTAATGCAGTGACAGAACTACACACAGCTCTCCAGCTGTGGCCTAACCAGTGTTTTATACAGTTCGAGCATAACCTTCCTGCTCTTGTATTCTCTGCCTCGGCTAATAAAGGTAGGTATTCCGTATGACTTGTTAACCACATTATCTACCTGGTTTGCTAACTTCAGGAATCTGCGGACATGTACTCGCAGGTCCCTTTGTTCCTCTACATTTCTCAGTATCCTACCATTTAATGTGTATTCCTTGTTATCCCTCCCCAAATGCATTATCTCACACTTCTCTGGATTAAATTCCATTTGCCACTGCTCTGCCCAACTAACCAGTTGATCAATGTCTTCCTGCAGTCCGCAGCTTTCTTCTTCATTATCAACCACATGGCCTGTTACCACGGGTAAATAACTGACAAACTGAGCCAGGAGAAATGTAACTTAACTTAACTGTGCTTTTATACAACCCAAAATGGTGTCCCCAAACCAGCATGAACCAGCATGAGCACAAAACTGAGAATAGCTCCCGCAATGTCCTAATGCTTATCCTGTGAACTTTAACAATATAAATAGAGTATGAACACAACATATATCGCCTTTTTAAAACCAGTCTATGTTCAGACAAAGTCCTTGAGATAGCCAGGTCATGTTCTGATATGCTGAGACCGGCTTGGAGCTTGCGTTGTTTGCTCTAGGTTTTGGTTGGTAAACTGAACGGTGCCTCTGTTCCATCCTGCTGGTCTCTTCACACTCGGTTTGGCTGGGGGTTTGAGAATGTCCAGTAGCCAGCGAAGATTCCGTCCAATCATGAGCTCAGAGGGTGTCTTCCCCGTTAGCGAGTGCTTTGTCGAACGGCATGTGCGGAGAATGGTTTGAACCACTTCGCCGAATGTTTGGCCTGCTGTGAGGTTGGCTTTTGAACCCTCTTTGATGATGCGGTTAAATCGCTCAACACCTCCGTTGCTTTGAGGATTGTACCGAGCAGTAAGGCGATGCTCGATAGCATGAAGAGTGAGGAAATCTGCAAACTGGTCGGACACAAACTGTGGTCCATTGTCAGTGATTATGACCTCTGGGAGGTCCCACTTTGTGAACATACGCTGGAGAATAGTGACGATCGTTGATGAGGTCACTGAGCGATTTCTGGCCATTTGGAATGCAGGTCATGAACTACAACAAGGAACCGCTGGTTCTGTGGAGCTGCGTCAATTGGATCGAAGATATCCCACTGAAGTTGTTGCCATGGTCTTTGTGGCCATGGAATGGGCTTCGTTGGCTCTGGTCGGATGTTTGTGGCCTTTTCGCTCAGACTGCACGCTTCGCAGTGTGAGACAAACTCCTCGATGCGAGTGTCAATCCCAGGCCACCATACTGAATCGCGACATCTCTGCTTCATGCAGACAATGCCAGTGGTGATCATCGTGTGCCAATGAGAGAACACGCTGTTGAAGTGACGTGCGATTACTGCTCTATCACCACGAGCTAGGCAGCCGTCGTTCCAAATGGAAAATTCATCACAAACTCTGTGGAATGTTTTCAGCTCTTCCGGAATTTGCTTAGGCCACTCAGTCTAGAGGAAGTGGTACATGTGCTGGAGCTTAGCATCACTCTGTGATTCGGTTTTGAGTTCAACACAGGAGACAAGGTTTCTGATGGACTGAGTGATGATCGACGTGACATATGTGTCGTCATCTATGAACAAGTTAGTACCAGAGTCCGAAACAGGTGTGGAGTGGCTGAGCATGTCAGCTACATGCTTGCGACTGCCAGCGATGTACTGAACATCAAAGTTATACTGATGAAGGTGATCTGACCATCGGCTGATTCGTAGTGGTCTGTGCCCAGATCCAGTTATAGCGAGTAGCATAGTTAGCGCTTGGTGATCTGTACAGAGGGTAAATTTCATGCCATAGAGCTAGATGTGCCAGTGTTCACATGCGTAGATGCAAGCGAGTGCTTCGCGTTCCCCTGTAGAGTATTTACGTTCTGCAGATGAGAGCCTACGAGAGGCGAAGGTAACTGGGCGTTCCAGGCCGTCAATCCATTGTGAGAGCACAGCACCCTTGGCGGTGCCTGATGCATCTGTGGTGACGTACATAGTGGCATTCGGATCAAAGTGCGCGAGGATAGAAGGGGATGTGATTTTCTCCTTGAGCATGGTGAATGCCTGAGCCTGGGAATCTGTCCGTTCCCAAGGGACGTCCTTGTGCAACAACTTGTGAAGTGGTTCGGCAATGTGCGCGCAGTGCGGGATGAACGTCATATAGAAGTTGCAAGTGCTGAGGAATGATGAAAGTTCTTTGATGTTGGTAGCCTCCTGCATTCGCTGGATCGTGTCAATGTCATCTTCTGCTGCGACTCTGTAACCCAGAAAGTTTATTTCTCCAGCAGCGAATGTACACTTATCAGCATTAAGTGTAATTTTATGTGTAGCAAGACTAGCCATAACTGCTTGAAGTCGCTGGTCATGTTCTTCCATTGTCAGATGAGGGAATTTTTTTCCGCAGGGAGTTGTTGTGATCTGGAACGCACTGCCTGACAGGGCGGTGGAAGCAGTTTCAATAGTGACTTTCTAAAGGGGATTCGGACAAATACTTGACAAGGAAAATTCTGCAGGGCTCTGGGGAAAGAACAGGGGGGAGTGGGGCGAATTGGGTCGTTCTTTCAAAGATCCGGCACATATACGATGGGCCGAATGGCCTCCCTCTCTGCTGTATGATTCTTACATCAGTTGCAGCAAAGAATTCCTTCAAACCTTCACCAGCTCAATCATAACTCAGATTGGTGGTCCATTTATTAATATAAAACTGCATGGGAGACACATTAACAGCTTGATTCCAATTACTGTTGGTATTTGTTTGCGGACTGCCCCTTTAGAATGGCCAAGGTGGAGCCAATCCACACCTGCCCCGTGAGTGTGTGTGTGTGTGTGATTATTAAGTGCAGAATACTCTCCGGGTCTATATAAAGAGCTCCTGCACTCTAGCCCTCTCATGATTCTGAGGGGCAGTGGAGGATGATGAAGGCACTGCTCTTGTTGCTTGGTGTCCTGCTGTTGGTGCAGCCCACCACTGCCGAAGAGCGACATGGACTACTGAATGCAGAAGAAGGTCAGTACATCTCTCAGTAGCCCATCTGTAGCAGCATTGATAGGAACAGGAGGAGCCCATTCAGCTCCTCGAGCCTGTTCCGCCTTTCAATTAGATCATGGCTGATCTGTATCTTAACTCCATCTACCCGCCTTGGTTCCTTAATCATTAATAGAAAAAAGAAGACTGAGGGTGTAACTTAATTAAGGTCTTTAAAATTATGAAAGGTTTTGATAGATTGGATACAGAGAAAATGTTTCCGCTTGTGAGGAAGAGCATAACTAGAGGCCATCAATATAAGATAGTCACCAAGAAAACCAATAGGTAATACTAAATATAATCTAGAGCTCAAGTAATTCCTTTATATCTAGAATTAAATTATTAACAAATAAATCAATGAATAAAAGTAGAAGTAGCAGTGCAGAGTGTGGTGTCTGTAGAGTGAGAGTTTGTAGACAGTGAGACTGTCCCCGATTACCACATCTGCAATAAATGTCTCCAACTTGAGACACTCCGGCTCAGAGTCCGTGAGCTGGCGGTGAGTTAGAAAGATTCCGACACGTAAGGGAGTGGGGAGGGATTTCTGGATGCTTTTAACGGCTTCGGTTTAATGCCTCATCGGGAAAGACAGCATCCACAGCCCTCTGGGGTCGAGAACGCCAAAGATTCACAATCCATTGAGTGAAGACGTTCCTCCTCATCTCTGTCCTAAATGGCCGAGCGTTTATCCTGAGACTATGACCCCTAGTTCTCGACTCCCAGCCAGGGGAAACAGCCTCCCAACACCAAAGCTGAATTATCGAGAATTTACAGCGCTGTTACTTCTATACAACACTCTGTAAAACCCCCCCGTGACTGCAACACTGACAGACTCGGTTTGGTATGTTTACTGCTGTTCTCCCTCTTCCCCCGCAGACCTGTGGATTAATGAACTCTTCCTTTCTGGATTTCAGACTTCGACCAGATGTGCAAGAACATTCGAGGTTCGTGCCAACGTTCTCGTTGTCAGTTGGAGGAGAGCGAAATAAAAGGGCTGTGTTGCTTCAAACCAAGGCGATTCAAAATGAATGAACTGCCATCGATCCCCCTGCCGGACCCGACCGAGGTTCCCGATAGAAGCTAACTTTAATTCAGGCCCCGTTTGAGGTTCCTGATAGAAGCTAACTTTAATTCAGGCCCCATTTTCCAATAGTCTATCGACTCCGGTTCAGTTCCTATGGACTGGAGGGTAGCTAATGTAACCCCACTTTTTAAAAAAGGAGGGAGAGAAAACAGGGAAATATAGACTGGTTAGCCTGACATCGGTAGTGGGGAAAATGTTGGAATCAATTATTAAAGATGAATTAACAGCGCATTTGGAAAGCAGTGACAGGATCGGTCCAAGTCAGCATGGATTTATGAAAGGGAAATCATGCTTGACAAATCTTCCAGAATTTTTTGAGGATGTAACTAGTAGAGTGAACAAGGGAGAACCAGTGGATGTGGTGTATTTGGATTTTTAAAAGGCATTTGACAAGTTCCCACACAAGAGATTGGTGTGCAACATTAAAGCACATTGTATTGGGGGTAATGTATTGACATGGATAGAGAGCTGGTTGGCAGACAGGAAGCAGAGAATTGGGATAAACGGGTCATTTTCAGAATGGCAGGCAGTGACTAGTGGGGTGCCGCAGGGCTCAGTGCTGGGACCCCAGCTATTTACAATATACATCAATGATTTAGATGAAGGAATTCAGTGTAATATCTCAAAGTTTGCAGATGACACTAAGCTGGGTGACGGTGTGAGCTGTGAGGAGGATGCTAAGAGGCTGCAGAGTGACTTGGACAGGTTAGGTGAGTGGGCAAATGCATGGCAGATGCAGTATAATGTGGATAAATGTGAGGTTATCCACTTTGGTGACAAAAACAGGAAGGCAGAATATTATCTGAATGGCGAGAGATTAGGAAAAGGGGAGGTGCAGCAAGACCTGGGTGTCATGGTACATCAGTCATTGAAAGTTGGCATGCAGGTATAGCAGGCGGTGAAGAAGGCAAATGGCATGTTGGCCTTCATAGCAAGGGGATTTGAGTATAGGAGCAGGGATGTCTTACTGCAGTTGTACAGTGCCTTGATGAGGCCTCACCTGGAATATTGTGTCCAGTTTTGGTCTCCAAATCTGAGGAAGGACGTTCTTGCTATTGAGGGAGTGCAATGAGGGTTCACCAGACTGATTCGCCGGATAGCAGGACTGACATATGATGAGAGACTGGATCGACTGGGCCTGTATTCACTGGAGTTTAGAAGGATGAGAGGCAATGTCATAGAAACATATAAAATTCTGATGGGACTGGATAGGTTTGATGCAGGAAGAATGTTCCCGATGTTGGGAAAGTCCAGAACCAGGGGTTACAGTCTAAGAATAAGGGGTAAGCCATTTAGGACCAAGATGAGGAGAAACTTCGAGCTGTTAACCTGTGGAATGCTCTACTACAGAGAGTTGTTGATACCAGTTTGTTAGATATATTCAAGAGGGAGTTAGATGTGGCCCTTACGGCTAAAGGGATCAAGGGGTATAGAGAGAAAGCAAGAAAGGGGTACTGAGGTGAATGATCAGCCATGATCTTATTGAATGGTGATGCAGGATCGAAGGGCCAAATGGCCTACTCCTGCACCTATTTTCTATGTTTCTATGAAGTGTAGTCACAGTTGGAATGTAGGAAATATAGAGCCGGAGAGTGGGATTCGACTGGGTGGAACATTAAAGTGTACGGGGAGTGAGGGGGAGAATGGGATTAGACTGGGTGGGATATTAAAGGGTATGGGGAGTGAGGGGGAGCGTGGGATTAGACTGGGTGGGATATTAAAGGGTATGGGGAGTGAGGGGGAGAGTGGGATTAGACTGTGTGGGATATTAAACGGTGTGAGGGGGTGAGTGGGATTAGACTGGGTGGGATATTAAAGGGTACGGGAAGTGAGGGGGAGAGTGGGATTAGACTGGGTGGGATATTAAAGGGTACGGGGATTGAGGGGGAGAGTGGGATTAGACTGGGTGGGATATTAAAGGGTACGGGGAGTGAGGGGGAGAGTGGGATTAGACTGGGTGGGATATTAAAGGGTACGGGGAGTGAGGGGGAGAGTGGGATTAGACTGGGTGGGATATTAATGGGTACGGGAAGTGAGGGTGAGAGTGGGATTAGACTTGGTGGGATATTAAAGGGTACGGGGAGAGTGGGATTAGACTTGGTGGGATATTAAAGGGTACGGGGAGTGAGGGGGAGAGTGGGATTAGACTGGGTGGGATATTAAAGGGTACGGGGAGTGAGGGGGAGAGTGGGATTAGACTGGGTGGGATATTAAAGGGTATGGGGTTGTGGATATCTGAACGGAATATATGGAATTAAGGATAGTAAAGTAAACGGGATATATGAAAATGTATAAGCCATGGAAGAATAGCTGGGAGAATGTCAGATTGCAAATAGTGCAACATCAGCATAGCTAACAGTCTGTCTCAAGGTTTCAAGTCACTAATCCTGCCAATAATATATAATTGTAACATGAAATACATCTGCAGAATTGCAAGGTCTCAGTAAATAGTCACACCATTAGATTGAAACATTTGGAGGCAATACTTGAGCTTTCAAGAAGAACATCTCATATAGATTGACTAATGAGTGTCTGAGTTAGACTGTCAATCCATTTGTATTTTGTTATCTGATTTCAAAACTGTATAACGGTTAACGCTTTACGATGTAACTTCACCTATCCGTAGGGAGTGTGTACGCTCTATCCAGAGAGTATATCTTCTGTCTGATAGGTCTTACTGGCCGGTAATAAAGACTGCTTTGTTCAAAGCACAAGAGGTATTCGACTCAGTAATTTTACTGAACCAGATTGAGGTAAAAGAATCCGGGAATTAACATTTGGTGTCAGAAGTGGGATCTCAACGGACGACTGCCGAAAACTTGCGAATTAAGAGCCAGACTAGCCTTGGACGAGACGAGGGGAAAATGGCCACTGGAGTGAGTATGATTTCAATACTGCTCCAGTTTCCCCCGGTTTCAAAAGTCTGAGGAAAGTTTAGCCACTCGCTGGTTCTCAGGTAGTGTCTGAACGAGATCCAGGACAATCTGGTGAATACCTTTCAAACTTAGAATAGGGATAGAGATAGGGAAATTGTGCGATGACACAAACCAAGCGGCGACTTGGAAAGATAGTTAGAGCTAGATAGGGATAGATGATCAATCATGGATCCAAAAAAATTAATAGGAAAGAAAAGAGACTCTTGTGAATGTCTGTTTAAATGAGAAATGCTTCTGTGACTTTTACTGTAAAAAAAAAAGCCGGGGAGTTGTGGTTTGTTTTATCTCAAACAGAATGAAAGTTTGTTTTAACCCTTCGTAGTGTTGTCCTGTATGTGGGAAGTTTAAGAGTGTGAACCTTATTGAATTACGTATATTCGGATGATAAGTTGCGGAGCCAGGAAATGCCCAAAGGATAGATTTGTTAAAAAAAGAAAAAATTACATGGTCCCGGTGGTTAAAAAAAAAAAGAAAAAAACTTGTTGAAAGCAAACATTCAGAGAAGGCACAGCAAAACAACTGAGATGGATTCAAAAGGATTTTAAAAAAAAATTATATTAAATAACACGACCTTGAGGCTGGAACAATTGAGATAACGAAAAGCAGTCCACAGCCTACGTGCCAGACTTCTCTCTAGTTATAAAAAAAGTAACGTACTAAATAGGTGCTGAAAGAAAAAAATGTTCTGAGATTTTAAATTATGAAAAATATAAAATCACTCTTGTCCAATTGGCAGAAAAACTCCATTAAATTAGGGCTTTCATTGACTGATTGAATTTAAACTGCGCAGTAACGCGAAAGGATAGGGAAATTTGGAGACTGAAAGAAATTAATTGAGGCTCATAAGAAATCAAAATTAGAAAATTAGGCTCACAGGGAATAAAATGGGGATTTAAATAGAAGATAGGTGTTCAACTCAGGTACGACGTCGACCTTGTATATCACTTGGCCCGTCTAGGCTCTGATTGAATTTAAAAAAAAAAACCCCCGCAGCAACTCGGAAGGTAGGGCCAAAGCGAACACGTAAACGCGCAGTGAAGCGAACGCGCAGTGACGTCAACGCGCAGTGACGTAGACGCGCAGTGACGTAAACGCGCAGTGACGCCGACGCGTAGTGACGCAGAGGCGCAGCAACGCGAATCGCGAAAGTCAGTGCTAATGGCAGTAAGTCTGTAAGTCTTAAAGTGTTTAGAGTTTTAAGTAAAGTTAAAGTATCTTAACTCGCGCGGCGACGCGAGCCACGGGTCGACGCGGATCGCGCGGCGACGTGAACTGCGAGGCGACGTGGTAGTTTAGTATTGAGATCGTGTGGCGACGCGGACCGTGCGGCGATGCGGGTAAGTGTTAGAAGTCTTTGTCTATTTTGTAAATCGCGCGGCGACGCGAACCGCGCGGCGACACGGGTACGTGTTAGAAGTCCTTGTTTACCTTTTAAAGTTAAAGTATCTTAACTCGCGCGGCGACGCGAGCCACGGGTCAACGCGGATCGCACGGCGACGTGAACTGCGAGGCGACGTGGTAGTTTAGTATTGAGATCGTGCGGCGACGCGGACCGTGCGGCGATGCGGGTAAGTGTTAGCATTAGTAAAGTTTGGTTATTTGGAGTTAGTTAAAGTCCGTGTTAGTTCTGTAAAGTCTGTGTCTATTTTTAAGTTTGTTTAAATTGCATGACGACACGAACACGTAGCGACACAGTAATACGAGGGGCAGTGTGAAAATGGGTAATCAGTTAGATAAACCACGGATGCGGATAATCCGCTACAAAAGCTATGTGAGGAATTCCCTGAAAGAGCTGAAGACTTTAGAAAATTATCAGGAGCCCTGAACAAATTATTAGGGGATGACCAGTGGCCTCTAAGTGACACTAGAAGCGTAGAGGGAAAAACAAAAGCACAGGGATTAATTTGGAGAAGGGGACGAGGAAAAGGGGATAAAAAAATTTAATTGCAACCTGGCGACATTATTGTCAGAAATTAAAAGATGCATCACTTCTATCGAGTTGGCAAACAAATGCTATTAAATTAGGACTTGCATTGACAGAGGGAACGCATGTTAAAACTGTAGACGTCTTTAAAAAAAAAAAGAAGAATGAATGTGCGCACGAGAAACTTGCTAAGAGATCCTCTGGGACCTCTGAGAAAGGTATTGATCAACTACAAGTTAAAATGGATGGCTTTGTGTTAACCGAGGCTGATGATGAAATTGATGAGTGGCCACTGACTCAGCGCCCAACGGCGCCTCCCGCACCCCCTGGCCTCTTGCTCCAGTCCTCTTCCCAACACCCTCCACCTAACACTCCGGTAAAAAGAGTTAGGAACAACCACATATCACCAAAGCAACAAACCCAAACTGACTCCTCATCCTCTGATAGCGAATCGGATCCCCAGTTTACAAGCAATATAGCCGAAAGGACCAGATCTCACACTCGAAAGGGCAGAACTATATCTCGACATCACAAACAGTCCCGTAAATCTTCTAGTCAACCTACCAGTCCAAGTTGTGAAAGACATAGCAAACACCCCCGCCGATCGAGACGCAGAACTGTCAAGCAGTCAGACAGCTCTGAAACATCCTCCGGCCTAGAAATGATTTCCAAGATCCCAAAGTCCCGACACCAATTCCCTGTCAGACCAATGCCAAACCCTGATGCACAACAAGCTGCAGACCACCTCTCTATAGATGTCTGTGATCTTCAAACAACTATTTGATTGCTCACGCTATCCGGACAGATGGAAAGGGCAGTTAGATATTATTGGCAGAAAAAGAAAGGGGAGGGGGGAGGTGCGCCCCCAACCCGGGTCAAGACTAAATACGTGACTAGAAAGGAAGAGCCATCTCGGGAGGAAGGATCAATAGAACCGTAGTGTGGCATACAGGATTGGATGGATAAGCAAGGATACGGTTATACTAAACAACCAAACGGCCCGAGCCCTGCTAATAAACCTCCCTATTGTCCCCGGCATGGTATGGGAAGAGGCCGGGACTGGGTAAGAGGAATTGACTGTTTTAATTGTGGGCAGGAAGGACATTGGAATAAAAATTGCCCCTACCGTCAGCATGGAAAAGGAAGAGGAGGGGGGCAAGGGGGGAGAGGAGGATCTTACACTAACTTCTCCCAGAACAACCCCTTTGGTCAATTGTCCCCCGATTGACTACGCAGCTTGATTGTGCAGGGATCCTCCCCGGACGACGAACCCATTCTGAATGAGTGGCAACCCTTTTTGATAGATACGGGAGCCTTCATGTCTTCTGTACAATCAAAGCTTAAACTCCCTGCTTCTACTGAAACACAGGAACTTTCAGGATTCCTGGGACAAATCTCGACATTCCCAGTGTCAGAACCGGTTAAAATGGGTTACCAGGAAGAATCGGTGGAACATCGAGTTGTTATCACAACCAATCTGGACTGTAACTTGATGGCTAGAGACCTCCTTTGCAAATTCCAGTTGCATTTGGAGTGTGGAGATAATGGGATTATTGTAAAACAGGAAACCCTTAAGCGGCAGTATTATACCACTAGAACCCCTCAGTGGTGGTCTCTGGACCTGCCGCAGGCACCCTATCACGTGACCCTAGCATACGATCCCAGTGGAAAGAATCAGGACCTGCAGAACTTTTATCAGGATCACGAAGGGGAAGTGAAGGGAATTCTATTAAGGGCTAGAGTGACTGGACTGGAAAGAGAGGCAGATTTTGTGGAAGTGGATAAGAATCTGTGGAAACAGCCCCTAACAATGGCACCGCATATTGCTCGTGAAGTATTAGCCCCTCACCATGCTAAAGATTTGGGAGTTATGGTACGTAAGGCCATAGATGAGGCTGACCCTACCATCCGGGATGTGCAAATCGTAAAACATGGCCGAACAGTCCAATTTCATGGGGACCCCGAGAAGGTCTTAACGACTCTACAGCATCATACTGGCTCGGACATACCTGACTATGTGGATCCTCATGTGTGGGCAGAGGACCCCTCCCAAGTGGGTTATACTCCCATTAATTGAGATCCCAGTGCAGGGCAATGTGGACTGGCCCTCAATCCGACAGAACCCACTGAAATCACAGGCAATCCTAAACTGACTTTTCGGCACTGTACTGCAAATAATCCAGCCTGTTTTCTTACTGAGCCACCCCAAGATGAGGAAGAACCCAGTCATGATTGCTTATCTTTAATTTAAGAGGCCACATCAGTCAGGGAAGATTTAGTTGATGGAAGATCCAGACTGTATTCTTACTGAGCCACCCCAAGATGAGGAAGAACCCAGTCATGATTGTTTATGTATGTTGACGGAAGTACTTCTATTAATCCAGAAGATACACGAATCTCAGGATACGCCATAGTAAACCAGGAGAATCAAGTCTTGGAATTCTGCTCAACAATTCGCCCTCACCCAAGCCTGTATCTTGGCCAAAGATCTCAAAGTCAATATCTATACCGACTCTAGGTATGCCTTTGGGGTGGCGCATGATTTCGGACAATTATGGAAAAATAGGGGATTCCTAACCTCACAGGGGAATGAGATATCTCAGAAACAGCTAGTATCTGATTTGTTGCAAGCCCTCATGTTCCCCAAACGCATTGCCATTGTACCAAGAGGCCAAACAGGCCTCTCGTGACCAACAGATGGTAGTGCCCAAAATTATGAGTCAGATTAAAAATCCTGCGAAGGATAAGTTAGCCTCGGAAAAACCAATGCCAACCATCCAAGATGTTATAAAAGCACAGGGGGACGCTCCTGAAAAAGATAAACTGTTGTGGAAATATTATGCATGTACTTATGACAATGTTTCTAAACTCTGGACCAGTCCCGCGGAACAGACTTGCATGTCTGACGAGTTGGCCTCATGGGTTATAGAATGTCTGCATATTGCTACTCTTTGTGGAGCAAGGACCACGAGTGACACACTTTTGGCTACTTGGTGGCACCCTAAACTCCAGGCGCTCACCCAGAACATCAGTAGTCGTTGCCTGGTTGGCCAGCAACATAATCCAGGGAAGGGAGTCCCCTGTGATTGGGGGAAAACGCCCCTACCCGAAGGTCCCTTTGAGACATTTCAGTTGGACTACATTGAGTTGCAAAAAGTTCAGTGTTACAGATATGTGTTAGTAATAGTAGATGTGTTTAGCAGATGGATTGAAGCCTACCCTAACCTGGACAATAAGACTCAGACTGTTGTTAAGGTGTTAATGAGGGAAATTGTTCCTAGATATGAGATCTCAGCTAGACTGATGACCACCTATGTTCTTTCTCTGACTCAGGCTCTGCGACTAGTTCACAACCAGGTTCAAGATGCTCACCTCGACCTCCCAGTTTTACCCGAATTGTCCCTCGTGGCACCAGGGAAGTATGGATTCGGAAGGGATTAGAGCCACAATAGGAGGGGCCTTTTTAGGTGTCACTCACTACCCCCACTGCAGCCAAGGTTGAGGGGAAAAGTGCCTGGGTTCACCTGCACCACTGCAAGCTCATCACCATTTAAACAAATTTTGCTGGTTAGTCTAATTCCTGTTTCTGTTCCAGATCTCCTCCTCCCTATAGCTGAACAAGGCAGATGAAGGAGGATCAGTTTGAACTCTTACCTGTCAGACAGCCAAATACACTGACGGAGACCTGAAGGGAAACGTGAAAACAGAACTCTTTTTATCAGCTAAATAATTGGACTATTTATAAGATGAGACTGTGTCTGTATGCTACTGTCTGCATAATAGTGTTGATATATGACAGTTTTGGTGCACGGGAAGGAAGACAAAGGCGAGAGCTCCATGTAAACACCTTTTTGTTTATGTCTTACGTTTATGCGGAAAAAGGGCACTTCACTAGATGCTGGGTGTGTTCACATATCCCTATACATTCCAAAGGGGGAATTCCTTTGCGCACCGTTCCCCTGACCCTAACTGAGACTGTTAGATGGATTCAAAGAAACGATATTGGAACAGGTAGCTAACCGCACTGCTGAGGCTCTGGAGGGCATCACAGCTGAAATGGTAGTGATAAGGACCGTAGCATTACAAAACCGAATGGCCCTCGATTACCTGTTAGCTGAGAAAGGGGGAACGTGTGCCCTGATAGGATCTGAATGTTGCACTTACATTCCTGATAGTTCAGAAAACATAACCCACCTTGCCGATCACATAAGGAGGGAGGTGAAAAAGTTATCCACACCAGCAAAAGAACTTAGCAGGTTTGATTGGTTTCTGGGTGGATCTTGGAGATCCTATCTAATACATGGGGCAATTGTTCTCATCGTAATTACCTGCTGTTTGATTGTTGGTTGCCTTAACCTCTGCTGTAAAGCAATGACAAGGTTAGCAGACCCTCTTGTGGTCAAGGGTTCCCGGGTTATGATCCAACAAACTAGAGAACTACTCAACAATGCAATACTCATAGCATGATCCTAAATGTTATCATAGAATGATAAAAGGGGGGATGTGGATATCTGAACGGAATATATGGAATTAAGGATAGTAAAGTAAACGGGATATATGAAAATGTATAAGCCATGGAAGAATAGCTGGGAGAATGTCAGATTGCAAATAGTGCAACATCAGCATAGCTAACAATCTGTCTCAAGGTTTCAAGTCACTAATCCTGCCAATAATATATAATTGTAACATGAAATACATCTGCAGAATTGCAAGGTCTCAGTAAATAGTCACACCATTAGATTGAAACATTTGGAGGCAATACTTGAGCTTTCAAGAAGAACATCTCATATAGATTGACTAATGAGTGTCTGAGTTA